>NC_143559.1:16569375-16881250 GCF_054136105.1 Typopeltis vanoorti | reverse complement strand
TTATTTATTCCACTATAAACTGTTTTATGGAACTCCAATAGTGCTTTTTCGGTATTGTATCCGGATCTAAACCCGTATTGATTAGATGCGTAAAAGGACGTGGTATTTAGATATTGCTATTTAATCGATTTTTTATTAGGATTTCAATAACCTCTTTGAGATTGTGTATAGTATAGATATCGGTCTGTAATTTTTTGATTTCATTTCTGTTACATCCTTTAAATAGCGGAATCGTAAAGAGATGTCTGAAATAAAGATATTTCGTTTGGTTAAAGAGTTTAATTAATCTTTTGAAGCATCCGAAATTATAATTTCCAATTACCGACAATAGTTTTAAAACAACAAAATCATTGTTAAAGTGTGACAATATTAATCCTTGGATAATTTTAGAAGTCTTGTTCCAGAGACCAAATATGAAACTTTTTCAAACCACTTCAGGCCTCCCTTAATTCAAATGGTGGCGTAGGATCACTTAGGTGGTAAATAAAAACCTACAACCTAAGTGATCCGAAAGCAGTGATGGGAATCCTGCGGTTTTTTTTTTTTTTTGCATACTCGTCGCAACAAGCACAGGCTGAAATAGAATATTTAGAACAATAGAATCCCGAATGAATAAATATTTGAGAATGCAATTTTTGTTTTCGTATATATATTATATGTATTATGGTAGAATCTTAAAGATCGCTTCCGATTTCTATTCTTCTAGCCAAATCCGGCCTTAAAAAATAAAGAGTTCCATACATACTGGATCTTATTTTAAAAGTTTGAAAGCCAATTAACGCCATAACCGTGCGACCGAACAAAAATTAGCAGCTGTATTAAATACAGTAATACTAACAATAATTAAACACATAAAACTTAGCCCTCTGTTTCATTCTAGCGAATATTGTATACTCTAAAGCTCAAATGTGGAGTAACTAATTTAAAAATCAGCTAACATTAATATGACTGTTTACTAATTCCAACGTTACCTCAGTTATAAGCAAATGAGACTGCAGTGGGATTTTTCTTTGTTCGTTAATTCTTCTGCTGTAAATAACAACTGCAGTTCAACCAAAACAAAGAAATTTGAATATTAGAAACAAACCAGTTTTTGAAACGCGAATTACCCATCATGCCCTTCGTTCCATTAATTTTGCCACGTGGAAAACTAGTCACTTGAGTATTACTTTCCAATTTAATTGAAAGCACCATCGTAAATACGTTTTATGCAACTTTCTGGATTTAATGCGTGGCAATTAAGTGTTTTATGTGTTTTCCCTCGGAGACGCTTGGTTTTAAGAGAGTTTTAGCAAGCTTTCTCTTAGAAAAGAAACGCCGGTCGGTGTGCGCAGACGTTCAATTCTTCCTACAGGACGCGCATAAATCATTGCAGCTCTTTATAATGTTTCACCGAAGGCAAAACTGGAAATGAGGGAAAGAAAGAAGCCTGCGTGGAATTCGTAATATCTTATTAATCCCCAGTACCACCTAACGTTTCTGTGTGCCGTGATGGATATTTAATAGCGCTGTATATTTACATTACCCTGAGAGCGTTGGATGTCGCTTCATTGTGCTTCGCTGACGTGCACGATTAGAACAGCTTTTATTACACGGCCGTGTATATATGCGGATTACAGTGGCATGAATGATAGAGTTGTCAGCAGACCTTTAAAATTATGGCCCAAATTTAAACGAGTTTTGTGATAGAAAGAAAGAAGAAAAAGTCGTACAACACAAGAGACTTTTTTTCCTGTCCTCTGTGTGTGTAGGACGTAGTTGGAACTTAACAGCCTTCTAATCAGCACAAAGCTAACAAAGAAAGGAACGTGGCACATGGTCGCGTGCGTATCAGCGCATGTTTTAAGGCCGGGATGGGGGGGGGGGGGAGTTGCAGTCCGGAGCGTTGTACGGAAATTGATTTCGCATAAAGCAGCCGCGGAGAAGCGGGTCCCTCTAAGTCGCATATCTCCTTGTCAGAAACAAAGGCAGTCCTGTGACGTGATTTACGGCAGGCGATTTTATAGGCGATCCTCCTCATTTAGGACTGCCTGCTTTCGGGGATGGATTCATGCGCCAGCATTGAGTGGAGCTGGAACGCCATCGTTTGGGTAGGCGGCTGAGAGAGGGAAGAGAAGAATAGAATGCATGCATAGCAGTTAGTGGACGTTGGATAAGTTTCGCTGTTAAGTCAGGTGTATGGTGGCGTATGTTGCCGCAAAAAGCAAACACACAGAAGCTGTTGCTTTCCCAAAGATCTTTTACCAGCAGTCTCGTTTCCTTCTTCAGTTGAAGCCATCCCGAGAAATGTTTTAAACTCACCCTCTCCACAGTCGGTACATACCACTGATGATGTGACGTTGCTCCAGAACGCTCTTGATTTCTTTCTTGCAATATCTTTTAATTGGGTAGGCATGAAACGAACCGAAGTTTCAATTTCATACAACACGTGGCTTTGCTTCCGTGATTTCTCACGCATCCACATGACTTCAGTAATAAGGCTTGAGCTCTAAGCCTGTTCAAGTCTGGTAGTAGTCCATCAGACGAAGTAGCCGAGGACGTTGTATTAAGCACAGGTATAAAAGATTTCCAGAATTGGCAATAGATTTACAGCCGCGCATGGCAAGATATTCGAACGTACGATCCGTTGGTGGCAGAGCGTATTGTCATACTGTATTTTACTTACTGATTACTGTCCTCTTCCGTCGGGGACGGGTTGAGTCTTCCTTGTTTCCACAACAACCTCCAGGAGTCTTGGTTTCTTGCGTGGCTGGTGAGCTCTCTGTATGTTTGTAATCCGGAGTTGACCTTTATTGATGTTATCCATTTAGTTATTGGTCTTCCTTTTTTCTTTTAATCTTGCATACAGAGCAAGGTTGGGTAGTGTTTTTTGATGGCATTCTCTTGACATGTCCGTACCACTGAAGTTGTCTTCTTTTGATCTTTTCAATTAAAGAGTGTATATTTTAGGTCTTGTCTTACAGTTTCATTTTTCTTTTCTGTCCATTTTGTTTTATTTAGTTTTCTGAGACATTTCATCTCGAAAGCCTCCAGTTTTCGTATCTCTGTCTTCTTGAGTGTCCAAGTTTCTGAAGCATATACCACAGTCGATATTATAATTGCATTATATAATTTTATTTTTAGCGGTTTGGAGATTTTGTTATATTTCCAGATTTTTCCTAGCTTATTAAACGATGACTGTGCAGTCGATATTCTATGTTTAATAGTGATCATGGTATTTAAGTGTTCTGTTATTCCTGTTCCTAAATAGTTGAATTGTTTTACCTATTCAATTGTTGATCCATTCAAGAAGTTTACTTTTTCTCCGTTTCTTCCAATTATCAAGATTTTTGTTTTGTCTGTGTTTATGGTCATGCTGTATTCTTTAGCCGTATTGTTTAGTTTGGTTATTAGGTTCACCATTTTTTCTTTTGTGTCATGTTTTACCACCGAGAAATGCTCGAGCAAAAAACACAATCTCTGATTGTTGCGAAGCCTTTAATCAGTTTGCTATCAGCACATTGCCGATAAATGTCACGTGGTGTGATATTAGGAATCACGCACTTTGTTATTTGTCTGGCATGGACAAAAGAGCACTTCTCGAATGCTACAGCAGTGAACGAAGTACTGCCCCGCTGGGCGGAAAAATCATGAAAAGCGCAATTAAAGGCTTTTAGCCTTTTTATTTTAAACCATTTTAAAATCCAGTGAGACTGGAGTACTAATAATGTGAAAATAGAAATACAATACACGTACTTATACAACTGATAATACACTAAAAGAATCTAAAAATAAGAAAGGTAAATATGAATGGAAAAAAGCTACCACTCTGGATATTTAACAAAGTGCGATAACCATACATGCTATTAAAAATAAATGATATGGCTAAATATTCAAATATTATTTGATCTCTTAGAAAATACTATCAAATTTCTGCTACATCGCCAACCATCATCTACATCGGAGTTTTGTTAAAAAAACGTTTAATTTTCTTGACCAAAAAGCTCTGGAAAAACTTTTATTGGGATTATATTGATCAAGTGTATATAATAAACAACTAAGTTATACCAACTAGTTTCACCAAGTTTTGTTTCTTTTCTCGTTGACGTATGTTTAGAATCTATTTAGTTGATTATTGACAGTGTGCAAGGATATCATAAGATTACCAATGGAATATGCCAAAGACTTGGAGATGTTACAGCGCCAGTTGTTATGCTTTGGATTCTTATTAGAAACAACAGGTTATTGTAATAATCTCAACCTCAGTAGTTTCTGATACCTTGGTGGTCAATTGTATAAGCTCAGTTCACAAAGAAAGATTTCTAGGTTGGATTTGAATGAACAACTTAGAGGAATTCCTTTTACCTTCGGAGTTTCAGAATCAGTTCTTTCGCGTAGGCAAGTAGGATTTTTTGATTTAGGAAGACACTTGAGTTCCTGATTCAAAGTTCTTGAAGTTCACGAACTTTGAACTGTCTCATTTTAAGTTCAAAGCCTGCGAGCGATCATAGATTATACATCACTTCATCAAGAGACCGATATTTTCTTTTGACAAGTAGCTTTGAGTTTAATCTTGACCGGAACAAATATTTTTCTAATTTTGTCGCGAAGTTTTGACACTGAACATTGTCGTCTTAAGACATTGCAAAAACCTTCT
The DNA here is from genome assembly GCF_054136105.1 of Typopeltis vanoorti. Classification (NCBI taxonomy): domain Eukaryota; kingdom Metazoa; phylum Arthropoda; class Arachnida; order Uropygi; family Thelyphonidae; genus Typopeltis; species Typopeltis vanoorti. The sequence continues at coordinate 16,876,614 of NC_143559.1, read as the reverse complement.
AGTGGCACGCTTAATTGATGATCAGATCGTGTATTTACAAATCCACGCACCCTGTCCATTTTTTCGGCGGAGACTGGATAACGATACAACTCCGAAAACTGAATTATTTTTAAATTATCAAAATTAAATTTGGCGAAGCGCATGTCTTGGATATGCCAAGCCATACTTAATACAATAACTCGCATGCGAAATAATAAAAAATGGAACTTATTTCGGTGTTAAGATGCTTTTTTTAATAACCTGAAGCAATCTCTTTTTACAGCATTCAATGTCATGTTTAACTTGCGATTGCGCTAATCTCAGGAAAGAAGGCAGTTTTAAATTGGTTAATGCATTTCGCTAATTAAATTAGGTTTGCTAGAGGAGATGTTTATTATGGGAAGTGATGTGTCATGATCAACAAGCCTTCCTGTTACAAAGAGCCTCAGATGTCATTTGACAGTTACAACACACAGTTTCCAGTTTAATTAAATGCTTTCATTATTCTAACGTGGCTGTTGGTTTAATTAAAAGTGTGTTGTTTTTTGATTACAAAAGCGGGCCGCTTTCCATACTCATTTCTCTTTAGACAAATGACTCAAATTAAACTTTTATCTGTGCAATATCATGTTTAATTTCGTTAGCTAACACTTAAAAATATAATTATTTGCATTTTAAAAACGCTTTTATTCTGTACACGTCAACCAATTTATCAACAGCAAGTTTCATCAGTGGCCATTTTGAAAATTCCAACTAACTACTCCATAACTGGAACACAAAATTACGCCTTCCTCTTAAAACAATTTTTTATTTTTATGTTAACTATTCCGTTTTATCTAAGACTTGTTTCTTACGCTATTGTCTTCAAGTTATAACGCTGTCTTTCGTGTTGTGATGCGTCTTAACACGTATGTTCTATGATGTGCATAGACTGTCATAAGGCTACAACCCACGTTACAGTAAGTTGAATATTGTCGTTCTGCTATTTTTACTCGACAAGAGTCCTTCACAGAACACTACCTCCCAAATTGGGAGGTAGTGTTCTGTCAAGGTTTCTACAAGTTTGAGTAGTTTAGGCGATTTCAAACAAATTTGAAACGTGTTTGTCCCTTGCGTTTCTAAATGCCCCCTGAGGAATTCAGCTTAATACCGATTTCTAAAATGAAAGGAGGTTGGGGGACATCCTCGCAGATACCTTTTGCAAGTTTTATTGTTAGCGGATTTCGAGTGAATTTTGAATAGAGTTGTTTTCTTACGTTAAGTCTCAGAGAATGTTAGTCAGTCGGATAGAAAAAAGTGTTTGTAGGTGGGGGATCGAGTCTTCGCAGAAATGTGTATTGATAATATTATTTAACCATCTTAGATTAATTTGGAATGTAGCTGTCTAATATTTCTTTTACGATCTCCCGGAAAATTCACCCCAATCGGACTAAAGTAAGTGGGATTATGGGAGGGGGAACATCAGGTCTTACGTAGACAGCCTTACAAGTCACATTTCTACCAGATTTGGGATATAGTTCGCATTTCTTGAAGGTCAATCGGATGAAAATGAAGCCGTTTTTTTTGGGGGGGGGGGGAAGCTATCTCATTTTCCGCTGATACCTCTTCGTTTCCTATCCTCCAGTCGTTTTCAAATTGGTAGTTCTTGCTCAGTTAACTTTCCCTACACAGTTTGGTTAGCACAGTTGGGGGAATGGAGAGCGGGGATGTAAAAGTGGGGAAAGTCAACTCGTATACATCACTACAGGAAGCACCAATCAACCGATTTGTACAAGTTGATTCTTTTACCTACTTCATTTTAAAAAGACGTATATTGTTTAAAAAAAAAACATGTTTTTTACGAAAAAAAGTGAGCCGAGTAAGAAGGAAGTTGACTATAATTTACAAGCCGCTAACATTTCCCGTTTTATCATTCAGCATCTACTGTCGTTCGGTATTGTTAAACGACATGACACAACAGACTTTTTTTATTTTTAATAGCCCAGCTTTCATTCATATTTGAGTGATGGTCGCAGTCTAATATTTGAGTCGTGATGAATGTTTGATGTTCCTGACTGACACTCGTGATATAGTAACTGTGTTAGAACGTCTGAAAATACAAGAAACAAACAAACAAAAAAAACTTTGGTCTACGCTGGAAAGAAACAATGCTGCAGCTCGCCTCTAGAGAGAAAAAGTAACATTTTAAAAAAATGTTTTGATGTCATTCGGATGCTAGATGACCACCGACGAATATCAAGCGGTCATTGAATATTCGTTGCCATTTCTGATGGAAACGTTTTGGTTCCCTGCCAAGCAGTGCTAACGTGAAAGCAAGAAAATGAACTACGAATAGTCTATTTCGCAATTCTAAAAGAAAAGAAAGAAGAAAAATTTCGTAATGGATTTGGAAAGTTAGATATCTTAATATTATGTTTTTGTAGACGAAACTCTCAAAAATATTCCATTTCGTTAAGCATGGTGGCTAACGTGCCCGCCTCCTACCAACCAGCTATAGGTTCGAATCCCTTGTGGACAAATCAAGTTTTGTGAAACCTCCATTAAGGGGTCGGCGTGAGCTCACGCCGACCCGCTTAATGGAAATTGAAAAAGTATTTGGTTTATGTAAATAAAATATACAATAATAAGATATCAAATGAATTAAATAAAACATTCTGTTCTGCGCGATTTATAATAAAATGTACCTGCGATAGAGATCGACTATCGGGAACTCGGGAACGTCTGCGACTCTCAAGGAGGTCGTATTCCAGAACTGAATAAACAAGTGTTCCGTTATAATTGGGGTTCTTTCTAGTGGGCCCTTTTATTGATAATCGTTGGTGGAGTATTAGGTAAGTTCGTCGAGACATTTCGCTCTTAAGGATTCCGCTGTGTTGTAACTTCGATGTGGCACAATCTTTGTTTTCTTGCATTGAATTTAATGCTAATAAGCAGATGTTCCTGAAATTTGTTCTCAATAATTAAAAGTGAACTGCAAGTGAGTTAACCTGATGACTAATGCAGCTTCATGCTCAAGTTACACTGTATATAAGGACGAACATCAGAAATCTGCTCACAACCGCTGCAGTTCTCACTGTGAAAACTCTCACAGTATTATATTAGTTTCCGCTCTGATTATTAACCCACCTAAAAGGATGCAGGAGAGTCTTCTTTCCACCCGTGAAATAAACGAGCCTTCTGAAGAACACGGTCAGTTGATTGACCCTTTCCTCTCACTTTATGGCCTTTAACTGCCTCGGTGTAATGCTGGCAACGCCCATTTTTGGTTATACATGATTATTAAAATTGTATGTCCGAATTTTGCAATATTTGCAGTTCAAATAGCTTCTAAAAATTTTTGACTCTCTCCTGCCACAACAGTAGAATATGCAGTAATTTTTATTTATTTATTTATTTTTATTTTTTTAAATCTTTAGGTTTATCTTCCGGATGCTCGGTCCCTCCCCTGAGAAACAAAACAGAAAAATCAGCAGGAGATTCAGACATAATACTCGTGGCTCTTGGATTTTAATTGTAATATTACACATTCATAAGAAACATTGCTACCCAACTTGGGAAAACGAACTAAATTGCCATGCGCCTAAAAATAAAAAAATAATAATTTTACGATGTTGACGAATTCTACTGTGGTTCACAACAAAAGTATAGTTTTTATATTTATTGTGCAACCTGGATCAGTTGACTTCTGGTCGAAGGTCTCCCCTAATTTTTTTCCATTTTATTTTCATCGTTTCTCATCCATTACAATCCTAATAATTTCATCTAGCCATTATTCTTTCTTGCTCTTCCCCTTTGTCTACTACCATCCATCGGTCTTCATTTTGGCAGTAATTTAGGCCATCTTGCGTTGTTATATCTTGCGGTGTGTCCAACCCACCTCCATTTTGAATGCATAATATAACTGGTGATGTTTTGCACAACACACATTTTATTATGGGAAAATAATACTCTTTTTCCTTTGCTCTACCCGGATGTAATGTTTCCATGACAACAGCGGGTTCTTCAGTGGAAAAGGCGCCTGCGCAAAGAGGCTTGTATAATATAATAATCTGTATTCATATAAATGGCACACCCTCTGCAGTATTATGAAAGTGAAACTTAAATGCTTAAGCCGTATAAAAAAGAGGAAAAGAAAATAGATAAAAAGAAAAATATAGGTTGCATCAGAAATATGTTACACGCAGTTTCTTCTTCTGATTAAGAAGTGGGTATTTGCCTTCTGCTGCTTCAGTGCACTTTCCATTTTGTTTTTTTCTCTCTCTGTCTTTCCTTCTTCTTTAGTTTGTATTTATCCGTTTCTTTTGGTAGTCGATATCTTTCCATTTGCGTCTATATTCCTTCATCTTTGCGTTTATACTATAAATAGCTCTTCTAATAATTCCATTTTTGTACACTTTTAATTTTCTTAAAAATTTCTTTTTAACGGTTCATATTTCTGAACCACACAATACAGTGACAGTAGCTAAGGACACTCAATAAAATAAAATAAAAAAAAAACGAATCCGTTCTTTTATTAAGAGTCCTTTTAATTATTCTAGCGATTTTTTGAATTTTTTTTACTTTTATATCTCTGTCAAAATTTGGATATGCAACCTACGAGGATGGTCTGAAAAGTTCTCGGCCTAACAATGAAAAAATGAATTTATAATTTCAAAATTATTTCTATTTTTCAACATAATCTCCCTTAAGACTAATACATTAATTCCAGCGATGCTCCGGCGCCATTATCCCGTTCCCGTAGTGGTTCTCAGTAAGATCTGCAAAATATCCCTCTACAGCTGCAATCACCTCTTGATTCGAATAAAAACGCTGACCAGCGAGGAAGAGTTTTAGTTTTGGGAAGATAGAAGTCAGAGGGAGCCAAATCTGGGTGGAGAAGTTCGATGTTCCAACAATTCATAGTGCCGATCCATTAATTTTCCCATTGCCAAAACACTTTTGTGGACAGGTGCATTGCCCTGGTGAAAGATGATTTTTTTCTTCTGCAAACCGGGTTTTTCCTCACGAATTTTTTCGTCTAGTCTGGTTAAAAGATCGGAATAATATTCCCTGGTTATTGTTTTATCCTTTTCAAGATAATTAATAAACAAAACCTTTAGCATCCCAAAACACCGATGCGATGATCTTTCGACTGCCGTTTGGATTCTGGTGGGTAATGGTGAATCCAAGTCTCATCCATAGTAATAAATCGACGCACACAATCAGTTTTATTCTTGTTAAAACTCGACAAGCACTGTTCAGAGATTTTCATGCGAGTGCAATTTTGATTTGTTGTGAGCAAGCGCGGCACCCATCTTGCACAAAGCTTTTTCATATGCAATTCTTCATGCAAAATATATCCTACACGTTCTTTTGAAATGCCTATAGTCTCAGCAATTTCACGCGCTTTGAATCGCCGATCATCCAATATCCTGTCGCGCACTTGATCAATGATGTTGATCAAGTACACGATATGATATGTGGATCACCTTCAAGGCCATACCAGCCTTGAAGATTATCATCATCTTCAAAGCTGGTACGTCATATTTAAACTCGGCAGACCATTTGTTAATTGTCGAAAACGAAGGAGAAGAGAGCCCATAAAGTTTTATGAACTATGAATGAATTTCTTTTGGCGTTAGACCTTCTTTTACAAAGAATTTTATTTTAAGCGATACAGACAACACATCAAACAGCTGTATATATAAAAAAAAACTACTTGATAGAATGACTTGCTATTTCACATGGATGCTTATGACAGGTGTACCAACTTAAAAAAAAATCCTGCTGATAGTGTTGCCATCTATGGTTGAGACCGAGAACTTTGCAGACCATCCTCGTATATATGAGGGTCAGCGTTTTTCTTCGAATCAAGAGGTGATTGCAGCTGTAGAGGGGTATTTTGCAAATCTCACTGAAATCCTACATGGACGGGATAATGGCGCTGGAGCATCGCTGGAATAAATGTTCAGTCTTAAGGGAGATTATGTTGAAAAATAAAAAATAATTTTGAAATTATAAATTCGTTTTTTTCATTGTTAGGCCGAGAACTTTTCAGACCACCCTTGTAATTAAACTGTTTCGCTTGTTTTAGTATTTTATCTTCTGTAATTATTTTGGGTGTAATATCATTTTTATTTTTTAAATGAAACGATTTATTTTGTTTTCTTTCTCTCTCTCTTTTGTTTATTTTTGAGATCTTTAGATTGTCTAGTTTTGTTATTTTATTTAATTCATAAATATTATATTTTGAAGATCGTCTTCATTATCTTGAAACTCTTGTATTACGCAAACATTCTGCGTAGACCAACGCAGGTGTCACTATATCTGAAATAGGCACGGGACGATGCACAAGGATGCTGAATATAAATTCAATTCAAATAATAGTAAAGCTTTCATAAGGGCGGAAAAAAATCTTTCCGTTCGAAATGTTCTTACTGAAAATTGAAAATTGAGGACCGTTTTTTTTTTTTTTTTATCTATCAAACTGATTGTTTAAAAGGTCCTCGCTTGTGCATTCAAAAGCTTTCGTACTCAAAGGAAGGTAAACTGCGATGTTGTTAACTGTTGATGACGACCACATGTAAGTTGTCTTTCGTAGAAAAATTAATGTAAAACTCACGTATCATGTGACCTTACACCACTTAAGAGGTTTTAATAAAGTTATTAGTTGTTTATTAGAGACATGCGCGTTAGACATTTTTGAATAAGGACTTCACACATGTAAGAGAAAACTAAGTATAATTTATTACTCCTGTATATTTCGCTCAATATGGCCTGAGCTTTTTTTTAGAGATGAAACAAAAAAAACTGCTAACAACATTTAAATTCTGAATACAAGGAGCCATACAGCATGCGCATAATATCACGTGTCTCTGTAGCAGCTGTCTAGGAAGTGGAAATACTAGAGTTCAGAGAAGTAGGAACACAAGTATAATTAATTAATTAAAAATAATAAATAAATAAAAATATTTAAAAAAATTATAAACGCTTAACAGCAATCACTTCCCAAAACTTAGAAGTAGGCATACAGTCTGTCCGATTAAGATTAGTACGGTGGCGTAGGGCTTCCCATGATTTAAAAAATAGACGATCGGTACGGTTCCAGTGACTCTGTGTCTAGTGTGGATGGCGTGAGAAGCAGGACCTGACCCTTCAGAATCCAAAAATCTTATATAATCTTAATGTTCTTCGATGCTAATAGTAGCAGAACGGCCAGTCTGTCCTAAGTAGTAAAGATGACAAGCACATGGTATTTTCTCTTACATGTGTGAAGCTGCTATTCAAAAAATATATTAATAAAGTATGTTTTAGAACATCATATTCTAATAAGAAATGCGTTCATTTTTTTACTTTAAATGCTCTCAGTACACAAAAAAAAAAAAAAAAAAAAGTCAACGTCTTCCTCAAATTAAACTGAATACTGAACTTACGGACGTCACCAGCGCTGTCACTTAATCGTAATGTTTAATACAATTAAATCAGTGGTCATTTGAAGGAAAATGTTTTTAGTGATTTCACCGAAAGATTTCTAAACCGCACCAACTTTTCTTTTTCAGTACACGTTTCAACTTGCCACACAAGTAGCTATGTTAATAATTACTGATCACTCGTGAGTTTTTGCTACGAGGCCATTGTCATTCCAGAACCTCTGTAAGTGCTTTGCAAGGCACTTAAGTCAGGATTGATGGTGATAAGGAGAATGAATAGATCCTTCCTCAGAGACAAATAAAAACGGCATTTGAAGTTTAAATTATTATCTCATGTTTTTTATTCCCTTCCATCATACATTAATCAGATCAAAAGTCGTGTTACCACTCTGGGAACAGAAGATTAATTTTAAAAAGTCTGGAATGGAAAATTTTCCATTACTTAAATTACTACAACTGAGTACAATCAGGCAGGATATTCAATCACATGCGCATTGGGGAAAAAAAAAATTAACTTCCATCTAGACTTTTTGCAGACCGCCACTAATGACCAGGAAAGAATGCATGTAGAGCTATTAATGACTGGAAGTTGTAATTATCTGGAAATATGTGTGTGAACCTAATTACTCCGTAACTTTAAAGAAGTATGGAACAGTCGCCAAAAGACAGACTTCAGAAACTCATGAGCTCATTCCCACCTAATCAACTCGGTAAATCAACTGCCGCCACGGAAAGCTGCTGGTTATTGTTCATTGGGTAAGAGTAAAAAATAATAACCTGCATTCATGAAGTCAGCAGTATCAGGCGTTTATCTGTAATCATTTTAATTACTATCATGCAGCCTTTCTAACCGAAGAGCGTGCCAAGTGTACCTAATTAAAAACGGCCATAGAAACGCATACCATTTCAGCTACCATCTCGCAACATGTGCTAGAAACTTGGATCGAATAATAAGACTGCGCAGTTTGCAACGCCTCTTTGGATCGCTAATAGATTCGTGATAAACAACAGTGATTGTTCTTATGAAAGTAATTGGCATTCAATTTTCTTTCTCGAAGTTTGATTCAAGGCAGACAGCTTCTCTTGGTTTGAAATGGATGTTTTGTGCTGTATTTTGTCCCCCTACTCCACAAATTGAGAGATCCTGGGATTAATACTTGTCCAGGGATTTACAAATCCCGCAATATTCTCAGTTTAAAATCAAAAGTCATATATGTGAGAAACTGGTTCGGCGAGTCTGGATCTGAACTGTATGTGGATGTTGATCAGCACTGCCTGTCCTGTGTTGGTACATGATTAAAGAGAAGTGGTGGAATAGGGTGACCAGATAAGTGGCAATGAAAATACTTATAGAAAACAGTTGGATGATGTTACCGAGAGATTTTCCTCCCCCATTTTTAATGTATTTTTGATATTTCTTGAAAATTTTGTTTTTTGTGGGAGATTTTTTACCGTTGTAACACTAATTTTTATGTTGTCTGTAATTGGGAAAATTTATGCAGACTTATGAAATAAGTCTGCGAGAGGAATGAAAGATTTATGGATATGATTCCCACACATGAAACGCCCAGATCCTAATGTGGGTGTGTCTTCTACAGTGCTGTATGCAAGCTGCTATACTCGGACTCCCTCCCGGCACAACCTATCAGAGTAAACAGTAGCAGGATTAATTGCTAGCTGATCAGGAGGCCACTCGAAGTGATACTGACGGATTCCGTTCCGTGTACTATCTAACATCCAGCTGTGAAACCGTTTTACTGTTATACCGGATTCCTAGTTCAATAACTATGGTGTGGAGAGCAGGTCCAGCAAGACCACCATCTGCACTGCATGTAAGAAGAACGGGAGATGGAAAGATAAAACGGGCATAAAGAAGCCATTGGGAATGAAAATGGCTGTACACTTGATAATCGATATCCCTTGATGTTCGAATGTTTTAAAATTTTTCTCACCATTCACATGTTAAGGACATTGGTCCCATGACGTTCGATACGTCTATTTGAATGATTCGAGAGTATAAATGCTGATTTGTTAAAATGAACATAACAGTAACAGGGATCATCTGTTGAATATGTCCTGGTTTTGAACTTAGCTGTGCATAAGTCTTTGAATGATCGTAGAAAAAAAAAAAAGGCCTTAGCGAAGGTGGAGGGGGGGGGAGTTACATATGTTACTTGTAAAATGAGGTCCTTTGTAAAATGGAACTGCGTCTACTTCAGTTTATTTGCCGCTGCATCGACAGACATTCTCCTGTTGCATCATATAACATCAGTTGTTATATGAAGGGAAGTCTTCATTGTTCTTCGTTTCAGTTTTGTCACGACGACAAGATTTTGTCTGCAGAAAAGGAAATTTTGAACGGGGACGAAAACTGTGTATGTTCTTCCTCTTTGATCGCTTTGCTCTGAAAGAAATGAGTTTTTGGCTCAGTGGCAGGACGACTGGACATTTTCTCTTCTTGGAAAGACAGAGATTCGAATCCCAATTCCACATAGAACCGTTCTTTTCAACTGAAGATGAGTTTAACCGGTTTCATACGAGGGCATCTTTCAGTCACCTCCACAGGTAACGTCCAGGGGATATTTACTCTGCTAGGAATGATGTAAGAGCATAAAATATTAATTAGCTTTACTTGCAGACTATTATAAGGATTAGGTGCAAGGTTTTCGTGTGAAGAGGAAAAGGGAATTTTTAAGGCTAAAAAGGGGGATTTTGCTCTCAACTACGTGAGTGGGTGTTTGTAAAAGTCGTAAACAGACCTTTTGCTTTGGCATTATTATCAGTGGCTTGGCTCTCTAAGATTACATATTGCATTGCGCCAAGTTAAAATGAAAAAATAACAACCATAATAATTCCACACACAGAAGACGCGATTCATTGCTTTGAGGTGCGTCAGGTTATTACTGGTCCTGCGAATGTTTTCTAATTATTGCTGGATTACAACATTTTGAGTGCAGCAGTATACAAGACACGAATATTTTTGTGCCAAGGTTTTATTTCTGTTGTTATATTTTGCCAATGAATGGCATTTTCATATTTTTCAATACAACTTTACCGTGTACTAGAATATACCTGTTTTAAATGCGTACTTTTCTCCTGAACAGTGTTCGACATTAGTCACCTGATTAGTCAAGATCAAAATACCTCACTTGGATGATTCATGTGTATAGCACCCACATTTTTGATTACTATTCAGTGATGTACATAAATTTAATTGAATCTCGGAATTGCTGAAGCTTCAAATAAATTCGGATTAGAAAAATAAAGAAAACAAAAAAAAAAAAGAAAAATGACAATCTCTACCTCTGATGTGTACTAGTAGCTACTATACCTTCGGAATGACTATTTTCTTTTTGTATGATAATTGCGAATCTGAGTCACGCGTGGCCAAAGTGGAATGGGCAACAGTATTTGTTGGCACGTCAAAGAATTACTTGAAATTTGTTCTAAAGAATAAATTCTATAGCAGCAAAAAAAAAAAAAAAAACTATTTTGAAAATGAATACACAGTGGGGCTGTGTTTGTAGACATGAGAATGGTTTAGTGCCCAAATGAGCACGCTAACCCTGATGTCATCCTAACGATATTAAACTCGAGTTAAAAATATGACTAGTTAAATTTTAAAATATATTGGGACACAGGCTGGAAAAGATTCCCTTATTCTTGTGGTTTTGGCACGCTAAGTCATTACTGGTGTAGGACGTTGTTTACGGCTTCTGTAATTGCGATTTTAACAGTCGGGAGGCCGAACTTCACTTCGTGTTATATTAGTTTAAAACTCGGAGTACGCAGGATTTTTATTAGGCATCGATTTGAGTTACGTTTTTATCAGAACAATATATCGTCCTGTATGCACATCTGCGACCAATGGCGAAGCACATCAGCCGAGCCGCTTTGTTTATTAGTCCTCGCACTGTGCCATCGAATAGTAAATCGTAATCCATGCATACCCAGCACTTGAACGGATCTGCAGACCCATACTATTTGAGATTTATATCGAGCCATTGTCTGTTCCGTGTCATTGAACGACACAGCAAGAAGCTGGCGCATTTTACAGCCTGCTTACTAATGCCTATTTTTCATCTACACTCCGCCGTGAGGACACGCGAACGTAAGGGCCCATTAGGGTATACCCGCCCATGGTGACTCACTTTATGGTCGTCATTTTCTCGTGACCCAGCGCCAGGTTTACGGTTTTCAGATAGCGTTGCCATGGAGCTACTTCGCAGGGATCCAAAAACTCTTCCTATAGTCTAAGATGACTCACCCGGTAGACATGTTCTGCAATTTACAATGTGCTCATATTTTCTCTCGTTTGTTTATTGATTGCTTCCTGATGAGCAGTGACATCTAGCGACTCAGTCTGAACCTTTAATATCGTAGTGTCATCACTCACTTGTAGAACGACTAATAAGATGAGGGCCAACTCCATATTGTTTTTCAAGTTTGAATCAAGGTTTGCAGTCCTGCCAACAAATAGGAACCATTACAGTTCCACTTCTCCTGTTTCAGCTCTCTTTCTCTCTAGCTAAAACACTGCGGTGGTGTCTGCTATTCTAACATTGGAGAAAAAGGTAGAGAGGCACACGTTTAACATCTAAGACAATAGAACAGCGTACACTTTCGGTAGTTTCATGCTATGTAAGAAATAATGAAGTAATATTATTTCAAAAGTGGAATTGATAGCTTTACTTCATGTCAGCGTAGCAATTGTGCACAGAAGTGTAAAACTCACAGCACATTAGTGCTGTATTCAGAAGAGAGAAGGAACAGTTGGAGTATTTCTTAATGAACACCGGGTGAGAACGGAGAAATTAGTTTTGAATTTGCGGTTGAATTGTGAATGGATTTTGATGAATTACCGTCCCAGTATCTAAAGGCATATAAAAGCCTAGCTCTATTTTATTATTATTTGTGAAAGTTGAGATTTCCTTTCTCTTCTCTTAAGAAAGCTACAGATAACGTACAACAAATGAAAAGAACAGGGCAGTAATTGCACAAATTAATTTGAAGTAGGCAAGGTATAAAGTCACTACGAGTATATCGATATGTTTGTTAGCGTGCAATAGGAGAAACTCCGCTACTCAACTTAAAAAAAAAAAAAAAAAATTCTGACTAATTTGATAACCATAAGTCGAAATTACTGCAATGAATTTAATAAATTCAGCACAAAAAGACGGATAAAGAGAGATCGTTGATAATGAAAACAGAATAATTTATGAGAAAGAGATACGGGGGTTGAGGGTGGAATTCAAATAACGAGGTTGGTTGTTGAAGCTGCGTTGAGTGATTTGCACAGTATGTGTCTCATTCTAAATTAATGGTTAGGAACATTTTAAAACAGGTCATCCACAAATGCGTAATACAGTACATGCCGGCATACAAGGCAATTTCCAACATTTTTCAAAATGTTTGTTATAATCGCACAGCTTCTTACTTATCACGTTTACTTTAATATAGGCATAGAAATCACAGCAGATATTTTCTTTACTGTCGTTTATGAACGATAAACACACGATCGATACGAGACGATCAGTGATATTGTTTCCTGTGTTTATTCTCTTTTAGGTTTGGTATATTATAATTCATGTGATCATTAGTCAGTAAGATTTCGTTAGGATTTAAATGAGGGGAAAAAACCTTACATGCTTGCCCTAATGAATACATTTATTAGATACAAACATTTATGTACGAAATATTTATTATTTCTTGTATAATTTATTATTATTTCTATAAATATTTGATATTCCTCATTTTGGGCAGACAGACAAATCTGTCGAATTGCGTATGGAAGAACACATGAGGGACATTACTTACAAGAGACAGAGAGCCAGTGCATTATCAAGTCATATCCTTTTCTCGGCTAATCCTAACGATGAAAACCAAAGTCACAAAGTCTGCTAGGAAAAATCTACTAACATCTTCCGTTGCAATGATGAACTAGAGAGAAAAATCGTGGAATCTAGAGAAATCATCTTCAATCCTGTTCATCTAAATCAGTGGTCGCCAAAGGGGTCGATATGACATTGTTAGGGGTCGCGGGCTCAGGGGGTCGACAGAAAAATATGACTTCATTGTATGGGTAATATTTAATTCGGTTAACTTGGATTACCTCCATGACAAAAGACATGGAGGTAATGACAACGCAATTAAGAGTGAATCGTGGGATCAGTACCTCCATCTTACTGGTCCATGAATAGGACCTGTAAGATGGAGTAAGGTCATGAAAATAGTTACTGAGACCAATCAAGTAGGCCAAAATGGCGTATGTAACAATAAACGGATGTTGGTGGTTCCTGCCGGCCGGCGCAGTGGGAGCGAGATTGCAACACGTGCGTGGTTCTTATTTACTGATACAAGTATTCGATCCCAGTCTCATTTTTGCGCATCGACATCAAGTGAGCGTTAATGTTCTAAAATTCATCAACATACATATTATAATTCAATCGTTATTCATTCACGAACTAAACTTCTCTATGTTGAAGAGTTATGCAGCGCTGGTAGAAATACCAGTGATATTAATACCAGTAGTTTATTAATATCACTAGTAATACCAGTGATATTACTAGTGATAGTAATAGTAATAGTAATATAATAATATATACTATATTATACATACAATAAACACTGTAACTATAAAATAAACAATCTAAAAACTCACATAAGCGTCTTTTTTTGCTTGTCCAATTATAATTACGTAATAGTAAAATATAGGGGGTCGATAACAATTCAAGAAACTCTTGAAGGGGTCGACGGGCAAATAACTTTGGCGACCCCCTAATCTAAATAATAACTTGAGCTACAACCTCCCAGATTGTCATTCATCTGTAATCATGTACTGGCGTTCACGAGATGCTACTAGCACGCACTTTCCCAACAATACAACTAACGAAAGAACAGCTTTAAATACAACCGCAACGATTTAGTGTCAATTATGTATAGAGACTCTCTATGATGTTCATAGTTTATTTAAGCTTCAGTGTTTTAGTGTTTTTTATTTTTTCTTTCTTTTATAATGTCACCTGATGAAAGTTGTTACAAGCCGAAACTAGTCGTGTTTATATATATATATATATATATATATATATTAATATTCTAATTAACATAATATAAAAGCAAACGTTTATTAGAACACTCTACATGCGACTTACAATACCTCGACATGGTATACGTCACTGTAGATGATTGCTTTGACGATGTTTACAATCCCCGAATTCAAAGGTTTCGATTTTATGCGAGCAGTATAAGGTGGCCCAATGTTTTTTTTTTTTTTTTTTTTTTTTTTTTTTTTTTTTTTTTTTTAACTTCAAACATTGTCTTATACGTCGACATGTACATTATGTATTTGTGAAATCTAAAGGTTATTGGCGAGGATAAGGTCATGAAAAATGAAATTTAATATGTATAAAGGAGGATGTTTATTAAGTGATGGGCAAGATCGAGATACGAATAAAACAGAGCTAAACTACGTTGCACTAAATTAGTGTACTTTTCTACCTATACTAAAGCTTATAATAGTTGAGAGCAATGTTTTTTTTTTTTCCTTGAACAGACATCAAACGAAAGTAGAAAATTGGCATTCATACTTTCCTCTCTCTTGATAAGTCCGCCGATTAAATCATTACTTCCTTCTCTTTTTCATTGACATATTTTGGTTGCAGAAACTTGATAGTCCATTTTTTTTTTTGCGAGAAAAGCATGTCTCTTCTTATGCGGGGGAAGGGGTGTTCATCTCGCAAGACAAACCAACCCAAGAATACTCGCAGCTGATGGCCACAGCACTACGCAAAATAGGATTAACCGTCCCATTAATTTATGGTTAATCAATCAGGTATCTAAGAAGTTACTTGGACATGACAGAGGAACTCGTAAGGAGGATAGATGAAATAGTTGGGTCGCAACATCTGCTGTATACTGTTTTACTTTTCTCCAAATCTATCGTAATCGCTAGCATGACGCAACATTTGATCTTTGGACGGAAAGAGCTGGGTCCGAATCCCATCTGAGATGCAGGGAGCCTTTTCAGAGTCTTTCGTCTGGTGGAGTGTCTGCCGCTCTTATACCAATGCGGAAGGTTTTCTCCCCGCAGAACAGACGTATTTAGCCAATACGTCTGTTCTTCGGGATGGAACGAGACTTAATTTGCTTCAAACTGTAATTCTAGTGCTTGGCATTTTGCTATAACATACACATCCTGCTCAATACACACATTCATTGATCCAGACAATTTTTGCAGAAGCAAAACTCAGATTATAGCATACTCTTAATTAATATATATATATATATATATATATATATTTTTTTTTTTGTTGTTGTTTATGTTTGACATTTGTCCAGTTATTTTTAAACAAGTTCCCTAGAGCTAATATCACAGAGCTGGTCTTGGTCTGTACAGCTGTTGACAAACAATGAGAATTGATAAAATTGAACTGGATGTTTCTGAATCACTTCGCATTCCTAAGAGTGTATATGCAGATATATCAAGAAACTGCACGCATTTTCTATATCTAAACTTTCATTTTATTTTTTTGGAAATCTTAGATTTACATTAAAACAGACTAAAGACAATGAATTCAAATATCAGTCGAAATCGTTACGCTATTTTATGATTTTGAGAAGTTTTCTTGTGAATTCTAAAAAAATGCTTCCAGAGCAGATGCTGAATCTGCGGTAGCGTTCACATTTCATGGCAGAAGCTGAAGAGCAATTAATTGCTGCTCATTTTTAATGAGTTATTAAGGACGTTGTATATATATTTACCCAGATGTAGTCTTCATGCACTTGTACTGTTTATTGCCGTTAATGCTAATACCCTCTTGGAGTTGTTTATCTTGTTTTTTACTTGAGTGTTTTTCCTCTTCTGGGACGTCATTAACATTGGTTTCCAGAAATGTTATCAATGTTACGTATGTCAAAAAGGCAGCAGTCGCTTTCTCTCTCACTCACAAAGAGAGAGACAGCAGGTAACAACCAAATTACCATCCGACGCTTTTCTTTGGCAGCAGAGCCAATTTGGAAAGGCGGATGTTTTTCGCGTTCTCTCTTCGTGGAGCGCATTTAGATTGAGGTAGCGTGGATGGGTTCTCATGTTTTTGTCCCTCTACTTTTAGCCCCCCCCCCGAGAGGATCAATGCTATAACGGTAAGAATTAAAATCTACTTTCACCATTTGGGAAAAGGGAGGGGAATGCAAGTTAGATTCCATTATACTCTCCAGTGATTAACGGGGAGACGAGAACACTTTCTCTGTGTGCCTACAGTTAATACAAATCAGCTGCTTTATTCGTTAAGTATTTGTGGTTCTTCTCCATCCCCCCCCTCTCACCTCATTCAGTTCAAGTCATTTTCCGTATGTTTCAATCTGTTTTGACGGTACTGGTAAACAGACAAAACGTTTCCTAAAGTTTTCCTCAAAGTAATAACTGTTTTGAATTTGTTTCACTATACTGAAACAGTTTTCATATATAACGGAAGTAAATATATTATGCGTTCACATTTTTCAGTATAGTTCACAGGTGAAATCTTTGATCAGGGGAAAAAAAAACGTGTAGTATTTTAAACAAAGCTTACCAAGTTACTTGAAATTTATTATTATTATTTGACACCTCCAGGGAGTCCAAAGACTCATCGAGGGAGAGTGTGCCAACAGCATCGAACGATGACAAGGCTTCTCCTTCCTGAAAAAGAAACTTGTCAGGACGACGCAATTTATTTCTGACTGTTCAGATAAACAACGAATGAATGCTATCATTCATTTATCGTTTATTAAGATACTTCAATCCGTTATTAAATATGCAAAAGATGGGGTTTATTTCTTGACATAAAGTTTATTCCACGCTTTCCAAGAAAGAAACCAAAAGATACCTTAAAGTAATTCCATTATTTGCAAGCTACAGAAACAAGATGTTTCTTTTTTTCTTCGCGTCTTATTATGAAAGCAATGTGAACTGAAGCATCGATCGTTGCTATGGTAATTCCAAATTGTAGCGCACAGCTAAGCTCATCACAGTTCGTAATAAGGATCTGTTTACTGCAGTAGTGAAGAGCATATTTTAGTTGGAGGTACAATTTCTTTGATTATATATATATTTTTTCTCTTCCAGTAAGTGCATCTCATGTATTTGATCGTTTTTTGCAGTGGCTTCATATTTACCAGTAAAAAAAAAAAAAAGTAAAAGAATGATGAAATCCTTATCTTTAACGTTTCTTCATGCAAGCTTGGTATTCTTACACACCTTTACATCATTAAGCTGCAAATCCCACATGCGGGGTGGTCTTAAGATTGGAGTTTTTTTTAGCGATACTTCAAATGCTATTGGAAACAGAATTTCAGTCCGGAATTATGTCGCATAAAAGTGCCCAACTAAGATAAAACAGCGGAAAAAGGTACTTAATGTTGAATTATCTTCGGGCAAATATTTAATAGGATCACCTGAAGCATGGTTGATATCACGTGATTACCTTCAAATGAATCGATGCAGAGATGGATTTCGGATTTGATCCTTCTGCGCTTCCTTGTCACTCACGCGCTTATGAAAAGCTTTGCGTTTTTTGTGGCAACCGCCATTCATCATCGGTCACGGCTATTTCAGCTTTAGACAGGAAAGTTAAAGGATCACCGCAGAAACAAAGAAGATCAAGTAAGATTCGCACTTCGGATGAATGTTATTGTAAGAAAAATCACTGATCTCATCTCGGCTCTCTCTCCTGCTCACACATACATACATTTAAATTTGAAAATGTTTGTTTCTGGTCAGCCAAGTTTGTTTTCAATTTCTCTATTGCACTGTCATAATTGAAACGCTTCTGATTTCATCAATGAAGTCTCATAGTTGAAAGTGGATAAAGTGCTCTGAAACTAAATGTATAGGGGAAAATAGCACTCTCGATTAACTGTTGTACTTAACTTATTAAATACCTGAGGTACTTAAATTATTTGAAGTCCTTTTATTTTTACGAAATTCATTTTGTGATGCTTTAATTTTTATAACCATTTAAGGTATCATTCATTACTTGAAGTCTCTAAAATACTTAGATCATAAATGTATTTGAGGTATTTGGATTCTAATAGTTTAGGATTTCTGAAGTATAAAGGTTCATGTAATTCATTTTGTTTAAAGACTACCAATCTTTAAATGATCTTTTTGGTACAGAACTTAAAATCGAGCCGAAAATCGCTATGAAAGTGAAGAACCAAAAATATGTGAAGAGATAAAAATGTGCTGGAAGCATGGAATAATACAAATATGATTACACATTAACTAAACATTGATTTGGTAATAAATATGAATACAAGAATGTATAGAAACACTAGAGCGGAAAAACTTAGAAGTAGTTGCATTTGTCATTCCTGCATTCTCTTCCAAGAATGCAGGAATGATCGTTGCCGGTTCAACAGAACATTGACCTTGAAAGAAGAGGCATAAAGGAAGAAGCAGGAAGAAGCAGAAACGTCCATGAGAGAGTGATGGAAATGAATTTGTGAGAGCGGGATCATTCGTTAATCGGACTGCAAATCAAATCGTATTGCCGTCTTCTGGATAGCACGAACATTGGTGTTCGTGCTATCCAGAAGACTTAGGTGAGTAATCCAAATACGTGAGCAGTATTTCGAGGTTGGGCGAATTGGAGATTTACTGTACAAGCGGTTGTACAGCGAGACGCACGCCATGTTTTCTGGAAGATGAAGTTATGCTAATATGCGCGGTACTGAGAAACGATAGAGGTGTAAAGGAGTCCCAGAAAAAATAAATCTAATCAGCTTTGGAGATATGCGTTATAAAGGAATGCGAGATTTTTCTTGAGAAGACCTAAGACAGGATTGCGTTTGGAGCATTGACGCTTACATTTACCATGCAGAAACTGTGGCAACTCGTGTGAGATTATTCTTTCGTTATGCCATTTAGTGGTGTATTATAAGGGAAATGCGCTCTTCACACCATCACATTGTTTGGCCGTGTATTAACTACAGATGAACATTCGCGTTAACTAAACGAAATCAGTGTTTTTATGATGGTTGCAAATCTCCTCGTGATTTGAAGTATTATATCCCCTTGCGTAAAATTTGTGTTCATACTTCAAATAATCTGCAGCTTCGATTTAAAAGCAACGTAACACATGCGAGTGGTCTGTCTTTTTTGATGAGGTTTTCATGCTCTCCATTCTGATTGTCATCAGTATTCCCAATGATTTCATTTCGATCAGAGTATCGCGTTCATGAGAATCAAATGTGGTCGAGGGAAAATTTTGTGTATAAGTTTCTACAACATTATACGAAGTGTTTAAACAATTCTAGAATGCAACACACATAAGAAACATTACATATATTGATTAACATCATCTTGTGTTATATGATAAGGTTGTTGTTTTCTGACTTTTCATGGTCACTCTAAAATGTTATCACAATATTTAAATTGCTATCCATATAAAGCAACTTTTATCGATACTCATTCTGTCAACTCTGTACAAAAGTAATAGCACATGAGCGAAATTCCTTCCAAATCTTTGTTGGAAAGAACAGAATTGTATTTTATGAATTCTCTTATTTACTTTTGTCGTGATTAAGACCAAAATCAGTGTTTTGATTTGCACTTTTCTTTTTTGTTCTGCCCTGATCATCACAGACCATTCGATGTGTGCACTGTAAACAGAAACGTTGCCATAGATCCACCCAATGTCATGGAAGTAATGTCATCACAAATGTCTCTGCTCTCAAAGTCCCAGAAAACTCGTTTATCTAACGATAGAAGTAGTGACAGCCCGCACGAGCTGGTACGTGCGGGCTTGCCATTAATTCCCACCATGACTCCTCGGCAGCACTGATGGAGCTGCGGCAATTAAGTCAATTAAGGCGACAACGCACCCATTAAGGATGTGATGCACGCGGCTTATCTTGAACCCCCCTCTACCCTCCATTAGAGAATCCATCACCGCATCTCACGTGCCGCGAGATGGAAGAAGGAAAACACTTCTCCACAGCAAGTCAGTCGAGGGGGAGAGACAGAGAAGAGGTGGCAAATTAATGCCTTAAGTGGTTTGCACTCGGTTGTCTTATAGCTGAACCGCACATCTTGGGCTGTACGTGTTTTTGTAGTCGACTTGTAATGACACCGGAGGTCGGTCATCTTAAGAGAGGTGGGGGAAAAAAAGGCTGCTGCTTTCCACTTTGAGGCTTAAAGTCTGGGGGGGGGGGAATTTTGTAGTTGCTCAATTTCCGGAATGAGCAGCCAGTTTTTGTTATTACCAACGTGTGGGGTCTGATCGAACAAATCTCAAGATGTTAATGATCCTTCCGTGGTTTGCATTCGATTCAAGTTCACACCAACTTCGCTCTCATTCTTTAAGCGTTTCCTTCTCGTTTTCTGACACCCTGCTGGAGGATTTGACCTAGAAAACAATGTTGGCATGCAGAAATTCCCCTCCTTTTACAACTAAGTAAACATGCACTTATAGGCTCTGAGAAAGTAAGTCGGTTCTCTTGGAGTAAGAAAGGCAATTAATTATCCTGTCAGAATTCTAATTTAAGTATTATTAAGTGCTTACTTTGATGTTGCTATAATGCTGGTCGTTAATCAATCAATCCGTGGTTCCATATCTCTTCATGCTTTACCAGGTCTTTGCTTTTATCACGATCTAGGCAACCAGAGCGTGCGCATAGACCACAACTAAATCCGTCAATTCCAAATATTTATTCGTAATTTAGCTTCCTTTTTTAAGTAGAGAGCCCAATCATGGAAGTAAATAATAAATAAATTACATTTTAGCTTTCCTAAATGACCATTTCTCATGGCCAATATTCCTAGCTTTCTCTTCTCATAATTAAGAATTACTAAGAAAATTCATTAACTCGCATTGTGAGTGCCGGATTAATTGTATGTATAGATATAAAGTGAAGAAAGAAGAAACTTGTTAACGTTAAATGTGAAAATCTGAAGGGAGGTCGTCCCAAAGTACAGCAATAGAATTAATGAACGAAGAAGAAAAAGAATGAGCTCTTTGAGTTTTAGAGTTGAAGTGTAAAGGGGTGGTGACTAGATGGTGCGCTTGTCTTAACAGATTTAGATGGCGATACGGGAATTACTGATGCGAGTTCTGATGAAGTGATGGAAATATCAATAACGATGAGTACAGTAGAAACTGAGTGGGTAGGAGAGAATGTGGAGCGAATCAGTGAAAAAACTGTCATTAATCAACCTAATTGTCCTCTTCTACACTGAGTTGAGAATCTTTGGGGACACCGCCCGAGATATGAAAAGGGCATTTAATTTATTTTAAAATGCATTTGTGGTTTGTATAGGGTTAAGAGCTTTTCAGAGGTGAAGTAACGCCTTGAGAGAAAGAGAACCTAATTTCTTGGATGTTTAGAAAATGACATTTGTGACGTGTTCATGTCGGGAAGGAGTAGAGGTGACTGAAGGTAATCTTGCCAGAGTAATGAATGTTTTCAAAGCCGAGAGAGAAGTAAGATGATTAAGTTTTGCTAGCACTGAATATAACTAAGATATCGGAACCCAGTGGAAGAATTATTTTAGAGATCAGTGTCTAAGGTGGTAAAGATATTCCATTTCCTTTTAATATCGGCAGTGCAAGGTTTGTCCAATAAGAAAGAGGACTGTAGAGATTCGTTCTATTAATAGTAAACCTGTGCATTGGATTTTAATCCACTGGAAGACGTTAATATACCGAATAGACAGATAGAGACAGAGTAGATGAAACAGTGAACACTGCGGATTCCAGCATTAATGCACAGTTTTAATTTATTTTCTATAACAGTCATCCTCAAGAAAGTTGTAATCCTTTATAAGTACTATAAATTGGCCTTAGATCGATAAGCTGAGAACTCTGATCTTGGAACTCTTTCAAGCCACTTCGGATCTCCAGTGAATAGCACATGAAATCATCTTTTTTGATGCAGAACATTCTTATGAAAATATATACATTTCCTGCTTTTCTATATTGTTTAAGTTTCCGCTGTTGCATTCGTATAACTAATGCAGCAATTTTATTATGCTAAATCAGCAGACAAGGAATATCTCTTTTCCTATCACATACGTAGAGGTATGTGATATCAATAATGATGAGTACAGTAGAAACTGAGCGGGTATGGGAGCGGAATACAAGACCGGAATGATGGTCTTGAAATTTTCCGAGATATTATTTTTAAACATTCAAAATTGGCTGCATTCATTTGTCAGGCTTATCTACAGTTTTAATGAAAGGGAACTGATCATGCACGAATCTTTTGATAGAATAAAAAAAAAAAATCCATTCTTTTCTTGCTGTTATTGGTATGCTTTGCAATTCAGCCAAATATTTGCAAACATTTTTGAGAATGAGTTATGAACTTCAGTTAGGTGAACGCTATGACTGCTGTCAAAAGCTAGTAAATGCGAAGGTATTTTAACAATTTTTGCAGCGCGAATAAGTACGCTCGGCACCTTGAAAATATTTATGATATTCAGTCCATGCCATGCAGAAAGCACTTCCCGTTTCGCTATCGTAGAGTCGTCGATGAATTATTTAGAAGAGGAAGAAACCGGTCCCTCGGCGAGATTTGAATGCCGTTAAAAGTTGACGTTCAGGAAGTGGAAGGAAGGCGAAATCGAAACTAGCAGAAAAGTAAATACGCCACCATTCTAAATAGTCTACCTGTCAGCGGGCAGAAATGCATCCCATCCCAAACCGAAACGTTAAACACTTGTAATTGGCCGAACAGCAACACGCAATCAGCCTGCATTCCTTTGTAAACTGCATGCAAGTTTGCTGCCCTCTTGACTCCCACATCTTCTCGGTGGTTAAAGGAATTGTCGCTGGTTGCCATGGACACCGAGAAAATAGTTTCTGACGGATTATTCGAGCATGGGGGGGGGGGGATGGAAACCTGATTTATGGCGGCACGTGCGTGCGTGTGCCACCACGTTTTGGTATCGCACATCATTTTAGCTATCGCTCTTCAACCTTTTCCATTTGCACGTCGTGAAATGAAGTTCAGTAGATAAATGTAGTGGGAAGTACTTGCTAAAAAATGAAAATGACCAACAAAATATACAAGGAGATGGTTGCAGCTGGCGTGGTTTTGTAGTCCTTGGAAAAGGAATGCCACGGCTTACCTTTAATGCTGTTATTGCCTCTCTCTCTCTCTCAGTATCGTGTGTGTGCATTTTTTCCCTTAAATCACGTAGCATCTATGAATACTTTCATGAGCAGAGAGTGCTTTTAGAGCTCGGTTTAGATGCAGAAGGAGCTTAAGTTAAATCCACCCAATCTGGGGGAAAAATTCTAAAAATTAGGTCAGGCAACTGGGAGAGAAAGCACACCTTTAGGCAACTTCCACTGATTTTTTTCTTCCTTTCTTGTGTAGTAGCAGAAAATAAATCCTTCGGGTTTGATACTTACAGCAATAGAAATTTGTAGCTCCCTAAGAAGTTTCGAAATATTTTCTGGCAGTTGAAAAGCCCCGCTTTCAAATCACGTCTAGGTCACGAAGAACTTTATAAGGAATTTTCAAACGAAGCTGAGTTGACTGGTCACATACACGGTGATTGTATTTTCCCTCCTAGAAACTCTGGTCGCGAAACAGGCATATAGTTTTAGCTGTAATTCCAACAGTAACACTCCTTTGTGAAAAAGATGTATTAGGACATCTTTGCGAACTTGTTACCTAGATGTTTTTAATTTTGTGCACGCACGCACACACACACACACACACACACACACGAAAAATCTGCAGATTTTTCGCGCTGTGCATTTATGGGGAGTCTACTTGAGGTTCCTTTCTTGGTCCTCGAGCAGCCTTCATTGCAGCTGGTTTTGTTTCGTGAAAGGAGAGAACATAACCATACGTTCCTGCAGTCTAGTCATGCTTCTGGTATCTCGGTTTCCTCTGGGAATGAACAGCCACACAAAGTTAACTTTGTGGAATGAAATGCACATGTATTGATCTTGTAAAGTGATTCTTCTGTTTTTTTTTTGTTTGTTTGTTTGTTTCTTTTTAAATATGTACTCTCTAATTGAACACTATTGAATTTTGAGCAGGTAAAGTGTAAGAAATTATGGAGACAACCTTGCTTCCACCACAAATGTGAGAATGCATTTCATTTGATCCTCCGTCAAATTCTTTATATATCATTACAGGATGTAGAAGGATACTATGATTAATATTGCTACTTTAGTTTTTCATTTTTCTAACTCTCTATCAATTTTCTTCAAAGGAATCTGTTAATTTGGAACAAAATTGATAATCTGATATCTAATATTCTAAGGCAGGGGTCTCCAAACTACGGCCCGCGGGTCAGATGCGGCCCGAGATATTTTATCCAGCTCGCCAATTGGACTAATTTTTCAATAAGAACCCGCAAAAAAAACAAAAAAAAAAAAAAAACACGGCGTGTTGATAGATTTCAAATGCATTAATCAAAATTGTGTTCAAAATATATTCCCGAATAGCAAAAAGTAACCGTAATCCAAGTTACGGTCTTTCTGACTGTAAAAGGTCGGTTAAAATGGATTAACCAAGAAAAAAAATTGAATTTTACAAAATTTCACAAGCAAATTTGAAGAAATTTGCTTGTAAATTTATCTCTATTTTTGGGACAACGTATCTTTGCGAACAAACTTTTTCCCGAATGAAATATATCAAGTCAAAATATAGGGCAAATTTATCTGATGAACATTTGAAATCGCTACTTGTAATTAGCACTTCAAAATTTGAACCTGAGTTTAATAAGATTTTAAAAACACAAACACAGTTACATCATTCACATTAATGGTTTTATTATAATTTGTGATAAAAATATGAGAATTTGCTGATAGTGTTCGTTGTCATTAATATACGATAATTAAATCTCATATACTCTGTAATCAGTTTTTATCTGCTTTCAATAAAACTCATATATTTAGTTCTAGAGTTTTTTTTTTACTACGGCCCGCTGAAATACCCAATGTGGCCCTCACGGCGAAAAGTTTGGAGACCACTGTTCTGAGCAATGCAAACATTAATGCTTCTGATTTTTCTTGGCAGCGTACACTTAGTTTGCGAATTTTTCTCCGTCGTTTTTAAGCGACCATACCATCTGAGATTAGGTCTAATCACACCTTGAATGATAACAGTGTCAAGTATCTTTCTAGTATTTCACTTATCGTAAAAAAAAAACAAAAAAAAAAACGGAGTACCATAATTTGGAATAATAAAATTATTTAACTCAGTTCAAATTAGTTGTACTAGAAGAACAATTCAAAAATGCTCACTTCCTATACAAAGTAATCTCAGCCAAAGTTCAGTCAACATTGAAAGAATGGATGTAACATTTATTTAACTCAGTCTCTATCTTTTATAATTGCAAAATAGAGAATGATTCGTTTACCCTTTCAGTTCTGCTTTATTTTTCCATTCGTTCTACTATTTCCAGTTTGAATTTTAATCTTGAAACTCGGTGGACAAAAGCAGCAGCAGCCCTCCTTTCTTCGAGTTGCACACTGTCGATTCCATTGTGCATCCAACTTTTTGGTAAAAAGTACTTGGAACACAAGTTGAGTACTTCAGTACTTCTGTGTCCCTAACAAGCCTGCGTTCCCGAGTTTCTCATCGAGGCCTTTATTCACAATGTCTTTTATTATCGTGAAGCAATCGGTGATTTTTCCACTGCCGACTTTTCTTTTTGTCCCCTTTATTCTTCAGGCGAACGTGCTTCCATTGACCACGCCTCTTTGGTGCTGCAGAGTTTTCCTTTTCTAGCCCGACAAGGCCTGGGGCCGTTGTACCTCGGTGACCTACACTGGTCTTCCGAACCATTTATCTGTTGGTATTGATGCCGACTGCCATCGATTGATGGGGAATGATTGTGGTGAGCTTCGGAAATGTTTCTTGTTCCGAGAGAGAGGGAGGAGAGACAACGGGGTGGATTTGCGGCAGTGAGAAACTGATCCAACTAATAAGTCGACTTCTCTCTGTACGATACCGTGAGGTAGCCTCAAACCTATCATGGGAAAGATAATCTCTCTTTCTATGTATTGATTTAATTTTTTGTCTGATATTATCATTTGGACAACAAAATTTGTATTTAACAAATTCAACACACATCAGTTGTGCACTAGTTTCACTATAGAGTTAATTTCGAAAGGATATCAAAATAAACGTCCGTAAAATGACGCATATCAATAATACTCGAATTTACTCTTAACTTTTCGAGAATAGGACGGAATAAGGCGAGGAAGTCAGTATTATCGTTTGTCAACCTCGTGCGTTTCCTTGCTGGTTTGGTGGGTTTCTAGAAGAAAAAGCTCGGCCCTCTCCTATGAGACAGCAGAATATTTCTGCTGGCCACCTCATTGTCAGTTGAAAAACTCCTGTAACTGTGTCCATGCCATTCATGGGATTTAATTTTGTTAACTGAGTGATCAGCAAATAAATTACTGTATATCCAGTTTTGTTTTGAGTATTATCTTGTGTATTGAGCAGAGAAGCGTTGATAACCGTCTTACAATATTTGAGGCGATTCCTTTATTTGAGGCTGAGTGACGCTTATACGAGAAGACAATTGTTATCCCCCATCCAATTAGTATAATATATATATATATATATATATATATATATATATTCTGCAGAGCATTACACAGAAATCAAAGAAATATTGCCAACACGGCGAGAGAGTACAAGTCATGCGGAATCTGCTTTGACTATTGTGCAGCAGACAGTGTGATAATAGGAAAAATAAAAAGCATGATTAGTTATGTATTTTCCAGGAAGGTGTCAGCCCTACAGAACTAACGACAGGGATGTTCAATTGCACCCTAGTGATGACACTGCTGATACGAAATTAGAAAGAATGCCCTTGAGAGAAAGAGGGGGGGGGGACAAATGCGTCAGGTATTAGTAAACAGCAGAATAAATAATTTGCTTTGGTCGACGTATATTACTTTAGAATTGAAATAAAAAAAAAACCTTGGACACTTTGTAAGACAAGATACGTCCCTCAAGAAGTAAAAATCTTTCCTCATTCAGACGTTTGCCCGTGCTTTACGGTGAGATTCGAAGCCTTTTGCAGTAAATACGTAACTGCCTTTTATTAGCTCAGTTACCGTGGAAGAAATTTTTCCGTTTTATAGCAAGAATCTCCTAGTGAAAAATGTAGGACGTACATAAGATGTGAAAATAAAAAGTAGGGCATATCTGAATTCATAGGATAATTATGTAGAGTAAATAAATGTAAAATTTGTTACCTTTTAAAAACTGACTTCAATTTGGTGAGGATATTATACAGCGAAAGGTCAAATTAAACATCGAATAAATGACAATAAACTTAGTTCCAATTTGAGCAAACACTTGAGCTTAATTTTTAATTATCAATTATTAAATTTTTAACCAGAAATTAAGGAATCGTAAAGCCTTCAGATGCCGAAATATGTTTTTATGTTTTAACAACTTCATGCTGCCTTCAAAGAGTCGCTGTACTTAAATCGGATAAGATAAAAACAGCCTAATCCTCCTTATTGAAAGGAGAATCTAATGACCATACGGAAATGCTCGCGATCACCCACTCAAAAAGATATTTTCGAATCCAATTTCCCGAAAGTGTTATGAATTTCCTCTGGTCATCAAGTAACCCTCTAATTTTCTATGTCGCAACTGTCAAGCTTATTTCCGTCATGTGTTTCTTTTGTTTTCTTTGTTCGTATCATTTAAAAGCACTAACTGGATCTCGCCCAAGATGCCTCGTACACAGGAATAAATGGGAAGCTTTAAATCAAGTTAATACTGAGATTAGCTGTCTTCGATTATACTGTTTTCTTGTGGGAACACAGAATCTACTATTTCAGCTAGAAACCTGCTAATTTGCAAGGATTCATTCAGGATTTTCTTTTGCAGAATGCAGAACTTAAGTTCCCTTTGATGACATCGTCAGTAAATTCTCAATTCGACGCAGATTTTGCGTTCGTTTATGACTTTATTTCACGAAGTCGTTTTCGAGTTTTACACAAGAATGCATTTTCTCGGTAACGAAACTAATTCGCAAAGGTTGATAGCAGAGCTTTCTGAAAAGATTCTTTTCCAGATACAATTATAAAATGTTGACGGAAATTACTTTGAACGGGGAAATTTCCAGCGTGTTTCAGACAGGATTATTAAATTGTTATTCGTTAAAACATATTTTTCTCAAATTGCAACAAGCGACAACCATGTGTTTACTTTCGATTATTAAATTAATTTAAATTTTAACAGAAGAATGTTTTGGAACACTAACAACATACTTTTAAAAAAATGAAGTTAACAGAATCTAACAATTCATCTCGTTTCTCACTTTTTATATTACTCGCATTTTGCTCACAATCTTCAAGATACATTTAATTTGTTTCTCGCTGAAGTCTTTCAATTTTCGCGAAGTTAAATAGCTGTAAAAGAAAGATTTTTGGATTTACCTTGCGTACACAAGATATAATTTTCCGATGTCTTCCTCCAGCGGCAATACATTTATTAATCCCCAGTATTCGACGGAAGGAAGAAAAGTGACATGGCATCGACCTCAGAACACGAACGAAATTCTCAAGAGTATGAAAAAATAAAATAAAACAAAAAAACTTTGATTTCGACAAAAATCATCATCCAAAGAACCATTTGCAATAAACATGTTGCATCCCATAATAATAAACGAAAAGCATTCTGCTTAAATGCAACCACGAGGGTTAGCAATTACACCACACAAATTCCCAATATTTTAGAACCTATTATTTGTGCTTTTCATTCCTACAAATTTAGATATGGTCAGTGTTCTGAAACAATTCAGAACAAGGTAGTCCAAAACTGCCTCTTCACCTCCTGGAATCTCACTGGTCACATCCCAATCGCAAGCATGATAGTTCGGTCATACTGTATTTCTTCTCCCCTTAACTATCCCTCGTACTATTTTATTGCGTTATCGCTTTGTCATGTAGTAAAATATCGAATGTCTTACTGAAATCCATAACGAATCAGTCTTTTTTCTTTACCCACTTGTGCACGTAGTGGTTTTGTAAAACTCGATGTAGCTTAAAAATATCAAAGCGCTTTACATCGATTTTTACTAAGGTCAAGTCTCATGAGATAGTTACAAAAATAACCTTGTTTGTCTCTATGTATTTTATGTTAAATATTAATGTAAATAGCCCTATTGGAATTGATTGTATTTACTGTTTTAACTAAAGTTTCTAGAATGTCGAAAACAAAGGCAATGCTTTGCCATCGGAACTTTGTATAATAGCTATGTATAAGAGCACAAGAAAGTTGTTTACAATTAAGTGTGAGAAAATTGTTTGCGAGCTCTGCGTATGAACACCTTCAAAGTTAGTATCAAAGAGATCTGCTAGTTTCAGAGAAGTTTCTGCTGCCCGACGAGAACAAGGGAAAAAAGAGTACACGGAGGAGAAGAAAGAAAGAAGAAACCTTGCACCAAGGGTTTACAACCCTTGATGCAAGGTCCCGAGAAGACGAAAATAAAAAGGGGACTGAGCCGAACATCGTGAGGAGAGTCCATTTCCAGTTGCCGAGAGAGAAGAGGCGAGGTCCAGTTACTGAAGCAGGAGAGGTGAAACGCTGTGACCGAAGAGAGCCAGAAGCAGTCGGACCCAGAGGAACAGACTTTACAGCAAAAAAAACCATGCCAGAGGAAAAAATTGGGAGAACAGCCGATGCTAAGTGCCAGTCGGATGTCCTAGTACTGCGGGAAGTCAACTGAAGCCAAAAGCCGCAGAGTGATCTTCAAGCCTGTATGCTGAAACTTCTTGCCTGAGCTTTTGAGTACCGGGAAAATTGCAGTCCAAGACCCGCTGATATTCCGACGAAACGCCCCTGAAACAAGACTCTCTGGACGGAATCCTAAGGCCTGTGATGAAAGTAAAACCATAGTGACTTTGATTCAGGACCTTTGGAAGGTGTCCTGACAAAGAGCCACTGTAAGTGTACTACATCCTTTAATGTACATTTTTTGTAATCTGAGAGATATGTCATAGATGGACTGATAAGAAATAGTAATAAGAAATATCTATAAGAGTCCTCTTATTTGTTGTTAACTGGAATATAAATTGTAAGATAACTTGCCATAGCTTCTAATTACTCATAAAGAGAAGCTATGGCAAGTTATCTTACAATTTGATTTTCTTAAGCAGAGAAGTAACAGAGAAATTTACATTGTATAGTTATTTAATATTGAAAAGGGAAAGTTTGTTTCTTTATACCAAAAGTATAAGGATAGATAGAGAGAGAGAGTAACCTCCCTATCACTTATTTAATGTACTTCGTTTTTATAGTAAATAAATGCGTTTTAATTATATGTCAATAGAGTGCTGCCTGATTGTTTATTTTACAATGAACTGTTCCTAAATAAAAGCTACCTTGTGAGCGGGAAACCAAGTAAGATAGCCGAAGTTTAGTTAAGTGCAAATAGCCCACGACTGTTTGTGCAAAGTTTTACTGAAGGAATTTTTGTTAGAGAGAGAGAGAAAAATCAACCGGCCGTATTACTGAGTTTTATGCCAGCTAAAGATATTAGTGGCGCAGTCTCAATAAAATAAATTTTCTAGTATCCATAGGCATAAGACTCGTAGTGCGAAACGTAGATAAATTAAGTACGCAATAGTAAGATGGAATAGTGAGAATAAGAAAGGAATATATAACATTAATAATAACGGTGGCATATAAATAACAAGAAATAGCAACATAGTATTACAGTTTAATAATGTTTTAAGCAGTGATATATGTGCGTAAATGACTTGTATTTATTACCATGAGATAAGCAAAAAAAAAAAAAAATATTACAATTTTCGCAAACAAAAAAGGATAGCACGACGTAAGAAGGGGAACCATGCTCGCCAGTTTGGTCATCCACATTCTGCACCATTAAAAGTTTTCCATTTTGGCGATAGGATTTTTACCTTTACGTATAGCTGTAGTATTAACTAGTGTCACTTTTCACTTCAGTAAGAACTTTATCTTCGTAACTCCTGTTGTTACAGTAAGTTTAACATATGTTCGATACACCATCGTCACTAAATTGAATCATTTTAACGTGAGTACATAATGCAATAGGTTAACAGGTCTCTTTCTTTTCATCGCCTACTTTTAATTTTATCTGCCTATTAACAACAATAAAATAAGTTAGAAACAGTTTAATAATTCACAGCCAAACACTAAAACACACAGATGCAGCGAGCAACGACGTCGTAAACAAACTTTTAGCTTACGAAAACTGCACATCCGTTTATTCATGGGAGCTTCATGTTGTTCAAAGCGTCGTATAAATGGACATTGATCATAATTGAGCTGATCATCGTAAAGCGAAGCATTGTGATGCGGGGTATTGTATGTTATTTGAGAATTTTCTCCTGGTGAAGCGTGATAAACAGGACTTCCCCTTAATAAAACATCTTTGTAGGCCGTCCTCAACAACACCCCATTTAGGTCATCACGGATCTCTCACTTACAGGCATGTACTTCTTCATTTCCTTATTCTTTATGGATTTGCAGTAAATTTGCACTTCTCACTTACCGGGAACATCCCCTAATTTTTATTAAGCCCTTATGAAGCCTTATTTTGTATGAAGTGAAGTCGAACTATGACGGTTCGACTATCTCTCTTTTTTCTTATACCCTCGTAGTCTGAAATTTCACACAAGCGAAATTTTTGTTAAGTTCACCACAGTTATTAAAATTCATCAAAATTCCACCCAGAAAAGGTTGTAAACCTATGGTATATCGGTTGTGTACGGGAGTAAGGTTTAATAATTAATCTGGAAACTGTTCTAATGACCAGACATGGAAATTTTAAAGCCACTTAGGGCCTCCAATAATCAGTGTGATAGGCTCACACTGGACGATGAAACCCAACAACCAACAACGATGAAAACCATCAACCAAAAGCCTTGAATCCATAAAAGATTCAAGGCTTTTGGTGTCAGAATGAGTGAATTAAGAATAAATATAAGCAGAGTATGAAAAAGTTGCGAAGAAACAAAAATCCGGAATCCTAAAGGTATAACTTCTTAAACACTTCCCATTTATCATTAATATTTAGCCCACTCGTTATCTTTTTTTCCATTTACTTTTCCTCGACCATTTCCTTGGTCTTTCGGAATATCCCAGGAAAAGTGCGATCCCGTGCCTGGAGTTTCCTAATACACATCCTGCAGGAAAACTTCGTGATTGCCACTTGCAAGTGGCTTCACAACCTTGAATGCTAGTGACTGGATTATTTCTTCGTGAGTATTAAGTCCGGTGTATTCTCCTCTCACTGTACGTGTTCGTTCATTAAGAGTCGTGTTAAGAGATCAAGAAAAGGTCAGGTGCGCGCCGAGTAATGACAGTTCTCGATGAATATCAGAGTAATGGATACTATACAGTATTTTGCTGTTCATTAACAATTATCGCCTTGTCTGTAACAATCCCATTCCTCACCCTTAAACTTGTTGAATTAATAAGTTCATTATCTCACCACAAATTCATTAAAGTGGAAATTTCCTCATGGAACTCTTTTTTTTTTTTTACTGATCACAGCATAACTTCGCCGTTGCTGTTGTCTATTACGTATAAGTGACGTAAGATCTCTATTCAAATGTGAACGTTATTAAATCATATAACTGTCCTGCTCTGCTCTGGACAAATTTTATTGAAATTCGGTGTCTCTATCAAACTGCATCCTCTCGGTTTTGATTTCAGTCTAATTATTTATTAATGATTTCGCAACTTATAATAACTCTTCTTTGGCTACATGAATTGTAGTATTCAGGAACCCTGACAAAATATCAGTAATCAATTGTGGTTTCATTTAGACCATTTTTAATGACTGGAAACGATACAGACTTATATGATACTAACAAGTGTTGCTTTTGGAATTGCATCTAAGGCCGTGATGTCTATTAATGTCTACGTCTGTTCTTTGCTAGATGGCGAAAAAAAAAGTTACAAATTTCTATGGAGAGAATAAGAAAAGAAAATTGAAAATCTTTTGTAAATATCCTCTGCATCCTAGACAGGATTCGAAACGAGATCTCGCCTACCAGAGGGCATCGTCGTTACTTAGTTTATCACCCTTACCGAATGTTTTATAAGTGAAAACCCGCTTAAGGTTCCATGTTTTGATAGTTAAGGATGCCACTATACGACTACACAGTAAAATATTGTGAAACTGGTTATAGCAAAACAGTGCGTTTTAAATAGTAGATTATTTTTACACTTTTTTTAAACGATGTTGAGTTAGAGGATCTTAAATGAAGGCGATGAATTTTTTTCTCGATAACTCGAAATCAGTTGCCTTTGCAAAGAAATATTGGCCTGAGAACACGGGCGTAAGACGTGTGTTCTCCTGGCCACAGGCCGTAATTCCATATTGTTTACCAAACTGACCAATTAAAGTACAGTTGAAGGGGGTTGTAGTATTGAAAGGTGTACTTTTAAATGTGAACAAAACTACCATTCACTCTTACCAGAACAAAATCCACCTGTGTGTCGGTAATGTCTGTCGTAAATCTCGCTTCGGGCTGACAGATAGTCAGTTCAACTTGTCTGGTTGATGTAGGGTCATGACCTGTTCCACATTTGCAGTATTTAACTTACCTTTAAATTAACAGGGAAGTCCTTGTGTGTCATCAGATGAGTTTGGAGTATTTTTAGCGCGCTAAGCAATTACCTCCCGCTTCCTTCCTTTTGCCTTCAGAGAGGGAAGAAAAAAAAAAGTCCTGTCTCTCCGCCTTGAATAAATGTTGCTGTCTTTCTTGCCGCTACTTCCCCCTCGTAGGTGTGGTTTACGGCTGTCTGCTACCGGGAGCTCGTGACTTTTTACGGCTTTCGTCTTAAATAAATCATTCTTGCTTGTCTGGTATTGACAAGCTGAAGTAAAGATATTGCACACCAAATGGAAAAAATATGTGTTCTAAACGATGTCTTTTTTCATCGAAGATGGGAGAGCGCGCCTTCTCTCTTTCTTAAGAACTGGATCTTGAATGGAAGTTGGGAATGGAGAGGATATTAAATCTAAATTTTTCTCCCTTCTCTAGGGAGAACTGCTGCATTCGATTCTCCACCTTATGGCAGCATCCTCTTCCCTCCCCCAGTTCAAAGATCGCCCCCAGATGGCAAGCATGTCATTAAACTTCTGCATGGAATTCCTATTATTCGTAATTCCATTTGCACTAGATTGTTATGGGGTTTATTTATTACACTGTCATCGACAGACATCGCATAGTATTTTTATGTTATGCGGTATCCGTTTCATAATCCCCTGCAAACAGCTTGTAATTTTACTACTCAATCGGAATACAGGAGTCCATAGTTAGTGTAAGCTTTGACTTGCATAGTTAAGTAACACTGATATTCGTCGCATATCATCATGACGAATCCAGAATGTTGTTGTAAATACTGACTTAACAGCTCAGCTCATCTTGATATTCAGCAGAAGATCTGAGACACTAACAGTCTTATCTGGGAGCTACTAAAATATTTTTCATTTCCTAGTCAGTCTCGTAGAAGGGTGTTGTTAATTCTCACATCTGAAACTGGTTAGATATACAAGATCAGGAAACTCCAACTTTATCGTAACTATCACGTTAGAAATGATCCTTGGAATATGTACACTAAGGTGCTTTTATTTTAATCCCCCCTTCCAACCCCCGAAAATTTAAGTGATATTTGTGTTATGTTTAGGAAGCCTTTTTGCATCCAATAGTATAGTACAAACGCAGTAATAATTTAATGTTAAAAATGAAAATATATTACTTAAATTCCTGTGTATGATGATTTGCTGACAACTTTCGTCATATCGCACAGTTTGACCCACGTGTGTATGCTACACTATTTTGTAACTCATTGCTGCTCTGAATAAATAAATTTATAATATTAAAAAAAATTCCCTTCACTGACATTATTTCTCGTTGACGATAATTCACTGATTTCTTTTCATTTTTGCTCTCTTCCTTAGGGATCGGGGAAACTGCCCTGGTCATTTTAGAGAAACCAGACTCTACTGGGCAGTTGAAGGAAGGAGGCGAGCTGGTCCTGCGATGCAAGGTCGAAGGCAGTCCAGAGGCACAATACGAGTGGTTCCACAACGGCAAGCGCTTGTTACGCAATGAACGCGTTTCCTTCCACGATAAACAACTCCACCTGACGGGACTGAAATTAACAGACAATGGCGTTTACTCTTGTCGGGCAGTAAATGAAGTAGGAGCTGTTGAAAGCACGGAGAACTTCCCCCTGGTGCTTCCCAGTAAGTGAGTTATTTGTTTTCTTTGTGCAGTGCCGTCCGACTTCCCACAGCAGCCGCGATGTCAACACCACGTTCTATTATGTTCGTTATTCTTTGACGGCAGCCATCAGTTCCTCTTCTTGGTCGTGCGCATGCCATCTCTGTCAGGCTGTTCTAGACAGAGATTCCATATTCCCTTTAAAAACATGACAATCGACCTTGCATTTCATACGGTTCACTTCGTTAGGTATGCTTAGCATTTGGGTCTTATTTATTTTCAAAAGAGCTGCAGTGTTCTTATCAAGTCACGTGACATTTTCTCTGAACAGCGAAACAAAGAAGTTTGTGTTCGGATGCAGTCACATCTGGTGAAACATGTTTTGATGTGTATACGGTAATGCCATGTGTTAATTCATAGTAGTGGAATTACATAGGATCTATGTATTTTAACCCTTCCAGAAGTCACCCCTGTTTGTAGACATGCTGTACTGATTGCAGTTCAACACCCCCATTTATTTTATTATTATTTTTTCTATTATTATTATTATTTTATTTTATTTATTTTTTTTTTTTTGTGGTTCCCACCCACGAAAGGTTATTAGTATTAACCGTGGATGGGATAAGGATTTTTTCTTTCATTTTTATCATTTTTTTTTCTTTTACATAGTCCAGAAATCCTGCTCTAGAGACCAAACGTGGAACTTTTCAAGCCACTTCAGTGTAGCGGTGAAATTCATGTCCCACCTAAAGACAAACATCCATGCCCACGGCGGGATTCGAACCTGCGACCTGTTGGCTGGAGAACGTATCCGCTCTCCAATAAAGAGGTCGGCCAACCATCCCTTTTGTTAGGGAAAGTGTGTTG
The DNA here is from genome assembly GCF_054136105.1 of Typopeltis vanoorti. Taxonomy (NCBI): domain Eukaryota; kingdom Metazoa; phylum Arthropoda; class Arachnida; order Uropygi; family Thelyphonidae; genus Typopeltis; species Typopeltis vanoorti. The sequence goes on along the minus strand of NC_143559.1, from coordinate 16,840,157 downwards.
TAACTTTCGTTTTATTTATTGAAAATATCTTTGCCTTGAGAGCTGCGCGAAGAGAATTTGAGAAATCTTAAACTTTTTTTTTTTTTTTTTGCATACATTCATGCAAAATTTTGATGCCTTGGGGAAAAAATGAAAATATAATCCATTAGACAAGTACTTTCCAACATTTTTGATCCCCAGACACCCTAGTTAGCTTTTTAAAAGTTTTAGAACTCCTCTTTCTTTTATTAATTCCTGTATGCAAACAAGGAATTAATTAAATTTTTAGACAAAAAAAAAAACAAACAATAACTTAACTTTCATTTCGCTGCAAGCAAAAATATTTTTTTAAATAATAATTGGTGCTTCTTTCTACTCTTAATTCTTCAACAGACCACAGCCTTTCTCGCTTTTAAGATTTGTCAGTGTAAACCCGCCCCCTCCTCCCACCACTCACAAAAGTAAGGAGTGGAAAATTGCCGCAATATCATCATATCAATCTTTCCAATATATCGCGAATTAACTGGTAATATACAGGAAAACCTGCGAATTCTCTCAAGATTATCTAGATCTACTTGCCATGCATGGACTCGAACAATATATTAATGTCCCCACGAGAGAATTCAATGGTGGTAGATCGTGTCTAACTCATGTATTAGGGAGAACAAGCAGCAGTTCTGCGCCAATCTCTCGCGGATCACTTTTCAATTGGTATTAAAGTGCATTTGCAAGTACAGCACAGAGTTAATACAACCGAAAACATTCCATACACAACGGTTGACTCCAGAGTATTGAAACGTAACTTAAGCACTGTCTCCTGGGATTATATAATGACGAAAACAAATATTGATACCTCGTATCATAAATTTATTGCAATATTGAACAATAAAATACAAGACTCAATTAAAGTTAAAATAATAGACAAAATGAAAGAAACAAAGCCCTGGATTCCACAGGAAATCACACTACATAAAAATTAGAGATAAAGTGTATAAAAAGTTTAAAAAATACCTGCACAATCAATATTATGAACACAGTTTCAGGTACTATAGGAATCTGATGCATCATAAATTAAAAGAAAGTAAAAAAAACGAGTACTACAGAAATGAATTCCTAAAATGCCAAGGAAACCCCAGAAAACAATGGAAGTTTGTGAATAAATTAATCGGTAAAGATACACACAAACAAAACCTCCCCATACTTAAAGATATTGATAGAATAGAGAAAATGGAGACAGGATTAGCTGAAGAATTCAATAACCATTTTTGCCACAGTCAGTGAAAGCATTCTAAAAAATGCCAAACCCACCCCTCAGAATTGCACTCTCAAGAGACTTGATAACTCTATATATATTTTCCCCACTTGTGAAAACGAAATCAAAAATGTTATAGCTAGCCTAAAAACAACCAAAACTTCAGGATTCGATGGTATTAACACAAACATTGTGAAAGAATGTCAAATGTGCATCATAGAACCCCTAATGTACATTTTTAACTTATCACTGATGACAGGCACGTTTCCATCAGATTTTAAGAAAGCCGTAGTTGTATCTATTTACCTAAAATAATAAATAAATAAATAAATAAATAAATAAATAAAATAAATAAAAAATAAAAAAAAATGAAAATAAAAATAAATAAATTACAGACCGATCTTTTCGAAAATATTAGAGAAATTGGTAAAAATTAGAATCGTGAAATTTTTGGACAAAAAAGAACTTATTTTCAAAGAATCAATTTGGGTTCAGGCAAAAGTTTGGCACAGAACATACTTTACTGAACTTCACAAACACCGTTTATACCTTGACGAACATAAACTAGCATTAGCAGTATTTCTAGATATTCACAAAGCTTTTGATTCTGTATCAAATGAAACTTTAATAAAAAAATTAGAAGTCATAGGAATACGAGTTACTGCCCTAAACCGGTTCAAAAATTACTTAAATGTCAGATCACAAATTGTAAAAATAAACAACAGCTATAGCAGCTCCAAAACAGTAGACCACAAGGATCTGTCCTGGGACCAATTTTATTTAATATTTATATCAATGACTTCTGCTATCTTAAACTAAATAGTGAAATAAATACTTTTGCAGATGATACAGTACTAATTTTCTCTAAAGACACAGCCAAACAAATGAAAACCATCGTGAATGCTGATCTTTTGAAAGTAACAAATTGGTTCCAGTCAAACAAACTCAGTCTGATTGTCTCAAAAACTAAATATGTAAATTTTAACCTGCGAAATACAACTGGCAAAATGAACTTCACTGCTCAATTAATTTTGCACGATTGGAATTGCAGGACAAATTCAAATTGCAACTGCGAGAAAATAGAAAAAGTCAGTATAATAAGTTACTTGGGATTAAAAATTGATAGTAATTTAAGCTGGAAACCGCATATCACCGATGTCGTAAATAAAGTAAGGATTATGTTAAACATACTTTACTACCTAAAAAGATTCTTAAATTTAAATGTTCTAAAAATATTATATTCTGCCTAGATTCAAAGCACACTACAATATGGTATATTAAGTTGGGGAGGAATCTATCGCACTACTCTGAAACCTTTAGTCTCGACTCAGAATAAAGTAATTAAAATCTGAACTAGAAACAAATATAAGGATACTGCAATGTGTAATAAATACACCATACTAAACATACTATCCCTTAGATATTTATACGTCTGTAGGGTACTATTATTCATAAAAAACGACAAGGGATACGTAAATATCAAACAAGATACTTTCCTTAGTATAAGGGCCTAAAATATTTAGTTCCAAAAGCAAATAAAGAAGCAATACACAAACATTATACTTATTTAGCGCCAAAAGTATTCAACATACTACCTTTTAACAATAAGAAATGAAACTAACCCAAACAAATACAAAACTCTAATCAAAGAGTATTTATTTTCCCACAGAAATGTGGAAGCTCTGTTCAAAATAATTGTATAAATTATTGTTTTTAACATATTTGTATTCAAAGATCCAGTCTTGTGTAAAACGTAAAATTTAAATGCTATTTAACTGCTTTGTTTTATTTTGTTCCTAATTAATTGTTATGCAACTTTCTCTGTATGATCAAATTTAATTTATCTGCGATTTTATCATGTAATTATTTATAATAATATGTAATATGTATATTATATGAATGGACATATGTATATATAATGAAAAGGCATTACGTTAATTTTTGTAACTTTATGCATATCGTAACCTGGATGAGCTGTTGCTCTTAGGTTACACATATGATTTTTAAACATTTTGTACTATGATAGGAAGCTTACAAATAAACATGATTTTTTGATTTGAAAAAAGAAAAAAAAATCGATATGCGCAATAATCAGTTAGCGCGATTGAATGAAATGATACTATTTCCCGCTTTAAGCGAGTGATTAATCAGTTAACGCGATTTTTTTACGTTATGCGAAATTTTTTGTCGCCAATCTGCAGCGAGTGAAAAAGCTGGAAGTCATGAAGAGACACGAAAGTGGCGCTAGTAATACAATGATTGTGCGAGACCTGGGATACAACGGGTCTACAGTTTGGACTATATTAAATAAGAGCAAAGAATACAAAGTACAAGGAAAAGTTGCTACTGTTTCTTTAAGCATGCAGATCATCCGAAATAGAAGCCGTTTAATGATCGAGATGGAGGGTCTTTTATCACTCTGGATTGAGGATTATAAGCAAAAAAGAATACCTCTTAGTACAAGGAATATTCAGGTAAAAGCTCTCAATATTTTTACCTCATTGAAAGAGACCAAATTTCAAGAGGAATATGAAAGCTTTACTGCGAGTTTAGGATGGTTTGACCGTTTTAAAAATCGAACTGGACTGCATAACGTAAGAATAACTGGAGTATCTGCTAGTGCTGATAAAGATTCTGCGGCCAAGTTTTCTGAAGAATTGCAAAGGATAATTGAGGAGGGTGATTATGACATTCAGCAAATATTCAACGTCGACGAAATTGGTGTCTTTTGGAAGCGTATGCCGACAAAAACTTTCCTAGCTAAAACTGAAGCATCTCAAGAAGGATACAAAGTATCTAAAGATCGTCTTACGCGTTTATTAGGGGGCAATGCAGAAGGCGACTTTAAACTCAAGCCTCTGTTAGTTTATCGCGCGAAAAATCCAAGATCTAACATTATTGAAGAAATCAGCACAATTGGAAAAGAACTTGGATTTAATGAACTGGATAATGAAGATGTGGGACACTTGCTCGATTCCCATTCAGAACAGTTAAGCGAGAATGATCTCCTTCAACTAGAAGCACAACGTGCATATGAAGAAGAAGATAAGGAGTGGGAACAAGAAGAGAATGTTACGACTAAGAAGCTAACTGCAAAAGAACTTGGGCTAGTTTCCGATCATCTTGAGCATGCTAAGGAAATTTTGTTTGATGCTGATCCTAATATGGAACGAAGCTTCGAAGTCCGCCGAATTCTTGATAAAGCGTTCGCCAGCTATCGCAAATGGCATGACAAGATGAAAAAGTCGAGCACGATTCAAACATCTTCACTTAATTTTTTTGTAAAAAAGTAGTTCAATCAAATGTTTAGACATTAAATAAAAATGTAAGCAATTGATTTTTATCAACTTTGATGATTTTATCCTCTAACATAGCTTATACTGTAATCCCCCCCCCCAAATTTACGCTAACTGATGGATGAATTATAATTATCCCTATGATCATGAAACTCATTTAGATGGCGCTATTTAATTATGAAAACGCTAAAAGTTAATAATAATGTATCTGATATTTTGATTTATCGTTGAGTAAAACTGTAATTTGTTAAACATTGTCCAGTGCATGCTGCATATTAACTATTTACATGCATTCATTCATTTTTGGTTGAAATGGTTTTTATTCGATGTCCATGATATTTCACTTTTCTTACCCTGTTATCTCTCCCCAAAAAACTTCTATGCAATCTCCAACAAACACAAGTGATCTTAAACAATTGTTTCAACATTTGTGTTGATGAACATTAATGAGGACTCTGGAGAGAAGTAATTGCGACATCTCGAAGCAGGTCGTGTCATTATCCAGAAGATCTTTCTTCATTTGCGACATTGCCCGATTAATGACAAATGCCTGCTGGGAGCACAAGTTGAAGCAGCAGCATTTCGAATTAAGTGGTTTTCGAAGAAAAAAGCAAGCAAGCAAAGCCACTGCGTAATTACTTGAGATAAATCTCACCAAATTAATCGCCATTGTTTAAACAGCAAGCATATTTCACGATTCACTGCTAGTATCTATATTCTGACTAAACTTGTACAGGCATGTTCTGAACTGTGTGTAAAATGATCATGCGGTTGATGAAACAGACATCCAATCCTGATGCGTTTTAAAGAGATCTCACTTAATATTTATAGTTTAGCCTCACTGCCAACTTTCCCTTGGGGTGATGATCCATTCGGTCTCCTATCAGCGTATAATTATTGCTTTTTTAAGTAATTGAAACTTGCTTGAAGATTGGAATGTTCTTTTCAGATTATTTAGTGAAACGTCTGGATTTTATTGTGATGTTTTCTAATTTTAAATGGACACAGCATATTACGACTCAAATACGCTAATTACAAAAAAAAAAAAAAATCACTACCAGCGAAATGCCCTAAATTGCCTGACGTACGTTTTTCCAATGTCCATCACTCAGAAGAACAGTAACAAATGGGAAGCGGGTGGGGAGATGCTATCTTAGGTACAAACAGGGATCAGCTGTAGGTCTGTTTAAACTCTTTATCCTGTGCAAATGTATGCAACGTAAAATAAATTCATCTTCAGTGTCATACCGCACATTCAGGAGTGCTAAGCTGACAAGTGCGGAATGTCTCTGCGGTCCACAGTTTCTCCGGGTGGCGTGGATACTCACCGAGCGGAAAGACATCGGATCTAATCCTATTATCAAACACATTTCGGAGGTTTTTCTGCCTTCTTCTCGGTGTTGAAGTTACTCAGTCATACGCCTGTGAAGTCATGTTTTCCCCTCACGTACAGACAAACTGACCACAGAACGTACAGCTATTTGACAAAAATCCACGTACAATTTCTTGAATATTTAAACATTTTTTTTTCTTTTCGATTTTGATTCAAGAAATTATCAAAGGAATTACTGCATATGTAAATAAGTATAAATAATTTAATATATAATATAAATAGCTTTCTCCGATAGGGCGGTTAATCCAATCTTCATGTCTGTAAATTGGTGTAAAATTCTCCCGTCTGCGGTCAGTTCATCTTACGTTGGAAAATCCTTATAAAGGTTCTTATGAAAAGCTGGTTCTTTATAAGAACCTTTATAACCTGTGTCTTAGACGAGATTTGAACCCAGGTCTTTCTAATCGAAGGGCTTCGTCGATACCGACCAAGCCAAGAACTTTTATTTTTCTAAACAAAAATAAAAGAAATAATAATAATAAAAATAAACCCATCAAATTTGCTTGCATTGCTCCTTTAAGTTTTTTCTTCAGTTGTCAGATTCACGCATCCAGCAGCGTGAATGTGATATTCAATAATTTGATGGGAGCCTTGAGAGCATGTCCATCTCTACTGATAAATAAGTGCCTTGATGGACAATTGGACAACGACTCTTTGAAATTAGGATGTCAGGGAAGGAAGGTTATGCCGCTACCTATTTTTGATGCAGAAATCAAAGAAGAAAAGCACGTATAATTAATAAATTGGAATTCGAAAAAAAAAAGAGAGAGAGAGAGCGATTTATGATTTATCTGTATATATATATTTTTAATTCTGATAATTAAAAAAAAACTATAAAAATATAAAAAACATTAAGTTCATAATATTGAAAAGAAATATTCAAAATTGTGATAAGTATTTCTCTATAAACCTTCCTCCTCGCAAAATAATTGAAATAAAAATCTTGATCGGTCCTCCGGCTGATGCATTCTCTATTATGTATAAGCAGGTGAATCCTCTGACTCATCGACGAAACCTTTCAATGTCGAAGACCCAATGACCATTTGTTACTTTAAGTATAATGGTAATTATAGTTCTGTCTTTAAAAAAAAAAAAAAAAAAAGAAAAGTTAAGCCTCATTCGTTAAAAAAAGGACGAAAATGAAAAACTTGCTCGCACAGAAAAGTCGAAATCTTAAAAAGCGACATCTGGCTGATCCAGTCGATACTTTGAGGAGAGATTCTACAACGAAAGAAAAACCACCCTTCTAATGAACTCTTCTGTTTATTTTTCAATTATCGGGTTGTTGAAATAAGCGATTTTAATGTAATTAGACTCAGGCGAAAGGCGGCGAACACCGTTGCAGTGATATTGGTCTGAACGGCATTTTAAAATTGCCCAAGAACTCGTTGATTAGTCGGTGTTAAAACTCGGAGGTTTATTAAGTGAAGGTACGCTTGCTATTAAAGAACTTCAGCATCGTGTTCATTACGCCACGTTTCTGGCTACATCACGGGATCAATGCGATTCTACACGTTCAATGATGATAGAACGAAGTGAGGGAATGGAAAAGATGCAAAAGCGAACTGTGTTGGGACAAGAATATAAAAAGAACGCACAAGATTTATGAAAGTTCGATTACGCGGTACACAAAAATCTTGGGGGAGAAATATCAAAATATAAAATCTTGTTATTGCATCGTTCATATATATGCACCCAGTTTTTTTTTTTTTTTGCTTTGTTTAAAACTCATTTTTAATAGTATTTAACTGTGTCAATCCGTATGTTCTGCTTCAACTTCAGACGTTACAGAAATACACTTCTTTGAAATCAGTGAAATTAGAATCATTTAATGAACTTCTGTTTAGTTCAGCGAATTCTTAGGTGCACGTAGAAAATCGATGTGGCGCCTAGAATAAATTCGTTTCGTTACAAAATATATATTAAAGGAAAACTTGACAGTCCTTACATATTTTTACATAAATATGGGAAAACAACGCAACGTCTCGTGAGTGATATGCGTGCCGTAACGGAATCAGGTGACCTGGCCGCTGCTACCTTACGTATATTGATGTCTAAAGAGAAATATTCAGTTATTTTCTGATGAAACGAATTGGAGAGAGTTAGGAAGAACTCGGATAAATCTCTTCAGTGTGATGTTGACAAGTTTTAGTTTGACACCTGCAACGAGTTCATAAACATCAAATGCAATGTTGATAATAATTCAACTGGTGCTGGAAAAAATATTGGATTGGATTGGGGCGGGGATCAGTGAGATAGTTGAAGAGCGATTTGAAGTTCGGCGAATACGACGCAGAAGGTTATTACTGAAATAATGAAAAAGAAAGTCGTGACGCATAAGTGGTCGTGGTATTTATACTTCTACTGTGCGTAGATCTGATTTTTTTTTTTTTTTTTTTTTTTTTGTGGGGGATAGGAATTCAGGGAATATTGGAGAACTTTCAGAAGCCGTCAATTAGGCGGTATCAGGACTATGCAATATTTATTATAAGGATAGATGGACGATAATAGAAATTGCAGAGCATGTCACCTTCGAAGAATAGATGATCACTTGGTAAGGAAAGTATGATCAGGCATTTTCTTAAGATAAAAGCAAGCGACGTAAAGAGATTAAGGGAGTGAGGAGATTGCTTCTTTGCATGGAGTAGTTCGTAAGCATTTTGCTTCTCTAGAGTCGCCTTTCCCGACTCAAACACTTCTGTAGTCCTTCTTCCAAGATATTTGTCATCTTTTCTTGACCAATAGGTTACTTTTCACCTCTCCATACAAATCCCAAGTCCACTGAACTCCGGAATACTGCTCTCACACAAGGAAGACGGCTCTCTGACAAACGAAATATAGTTCCAATATTTCGTCTGTCACAGAGCCGTCGGCGGTGACACAATATTAAAATTGTATTAGTATACAGGTGTTAATATTTCTGTGACAGAGACGACATCTAGGAACTATTAAACTTGTGCTTATTTATTTTTTCAGTGCTGCATTCATTCCATTAAACTTAATTATGAGTATAAACCAGCACAGCACTTAAGCCTAAATATTTGTTTACATAGCCTTTGCTTTCTTCTCGTGTGAGAACAATGTATGGTTAATATTTGTATTCGCCAATATCTTATACAGTAACTGCAATTTTTTCCCTCTGTGTATACTTTCCTGTTTAAAGAGTCTGTGGGAAGCTACATTATGGCCCAAAGGTCCTAAATTAATTAAATGTAACTCACTTTTACTTTTAACGATGGATTAAGTATCTGTCATATTATATTTCCTTAGTGAAACACATTTTCAGTACAGTTTTTATGAAAATTGCACCGTTGAAAAGGTACAGTTTTTTTTTTTTTTTGCTTTATTTTTATATGAAATATTTTTTTTCTCTCTTTGTAGCTGATACTGCAGCCCGGATTGTCCGCCTGCCTCAAGATGTTATAGTGCCGAAGAACGGATCAGCGTTGTTTAACTGTGTCTACGAGAATGCGGAACGAACCGAATGGTATTACCAGGACAAGACTCTTTCCAACACTTCACGGTAAGGATTCTCGTTTTCTTCGAGCGTGAGAGAGAGCAAAATAAATCTTTCCTTCTGAAATACAAAAATGTGTTCGCGATACGTGCAACGCAATCGCGATGATATGGCACGTGATCTCATGTTGTTTTCGCACATACAACACGCATACAAGGTAATGCATAATGATGGCAGATGACAAGACAGATGTTTTAAGTGCAGAAAAAAAAAGAAAAAAAAACTACCCTCTTGTGGATTTGTCGGCAGTAACGCGTGCGTGCTTACACAGAAGAAGGATGGTAATTAATTAATTCCAGATTTTTTTATTTATTATTTTTTTTTTTTTTGTAGTAAACGATATTAAACTAGTTGTTCTCATGAAGTTTAAAAAAAAAAAAACCTGAATACTGACCATTAGGACACAGCATATTAAGTACATAAAATAATAGTAATGGCAGACGTAGTTTACTTAGAAGTTGTTTGCCAAGAATCGTCATGCACCTTGGCTAAGTTAAACAGCTAAGGAAACTGATTTTAAAGAGATTCAGTGTTCGTGTAAACCCGAAAAAATATCGAAAGAATGTGCAGTTAATATTAGATTGCCAAGTTTAAACGGAGCCGCCTCATTGTTACCAAAACTCCAGACGAATGAATGTATTGATTTTAAGTTGTTACTGAGCGAAATTTGTTTCCTATAATGTATAAATATGAAAAATACCTGAATATCCAAGATTCGCCCTTTCTGAGACCATTTTGGTGTCGTTGGTAATAATGTGAAATTCTGTGAGTATTATTTGTCACTGGAGGCCTGAAGTGGCTCGAAAAGTTCCATGTTTACTTTTCTACACCAGACTCCCTGGATTATGTAAATAAATACATAAAAAATACAAAAAATATTATGAAATTAATTAAAAAAAAGCGTAAAATTAAAAAAATCCTTAGGATGCTTAAGTTATGTTTTCATTTTTTTCCCCCTCAAAAAACAAATTTTGTTTAATATAGCTTAAAATCCTTTGGTTTTATTGGTTTTGAGAACTACTTAATATTGGAACACTTCCATTTATAGTAAGCTTAGCTATTTAATACTAATAATATTCATTAGAAACGGTATGAAATTAGCATCTTGTATCTACTGAACTCAGGGCCGACGCTACCATTTAGGCAAACTAGGCAACCGCCTAGGGCGCAAGCCATGAAGGGGCACAAAACTTGCCTTATTCATACTTTACTAAAACATCAAAATTAAATAGTGGTATATGATTTAGGTATCGATTCTTTTCCCTTACCCCCACACATCACACTATTTTACTATTTAACTCTTGGTTCTTTTTTGTTCCTTACCTAAATGATTTGAACTTACCGCTATATAAAATTCAGTTAAGATAAATATTTTAAAACGTTAACATTTTAAAATATTAAATTTCGGTATTTTATAACTTTTTTTTTGTAAATGAATTATAACAGAGAATTTTCAAATTAATTAAAAAAGAAAATAAAAAAAAGCCCTATTAATTTAACCCTATAAGACAGTTTTATTTTGTTTAACGTCAATTAGGAACATTTTAGTTTATGAAATAAGGGGCACACTTGTAAACTTTGCCTAGGGCGCAAAATAACCTAGCACCGACAGTGACTGAACTATAGGTGTAAACGTATTTCTTAGTTGTTTTTTCCTGGTAATAATGTAAAATTCTGTAAGTTTATTATTTGCATCATAATAAGAGGTTTTGCTGTCATTGCATTAATAGTGCTGTTTAAAACGGATTTAAAAATAATTGTTTTATTATAATCAGTTTTATTATTATTATGTCTTTGTCATAACTTAACAGAGCGGTCAATCTTATGGTGATAAGATGACTTGTCAGTCTGCACGGCCGAGCAAATAGCGTATTCACTTTCCGACCAGCAGCAGGTTGTTGGGCCTGAATGCTTATGAATGTCCAGATATCGGGTGAATATTTTGTATTAGGAGTGAGACCACCACCATACTTATTGAAGCATGAAGTGGTTTGGGGAAAAAAAAAATATATATATATATATGTGTGTTTGGTTTCTAGAATAGGGTTTCGAATTATTTCACTCATAGCCTACTGCACTAATATTAATGTCTATAGATTTATAACTTTGCATGACTGGGATTCAAATAACATTGCTTGATCCTTAAAAAAAAGTTTAAGAAATACAAGTTAACTTGGCCTCCATGCTACTGTTATAAAACACTCTGTATTTCTATTACGTACTTCTCAACCCTGCTTTATTTTTGCCTTTTTTCCTTCACTTAATATTCGTGAAATTGTCGTAAATGGTTGACTGCTCCCATATCTATTTCTACTATATCTTATGTTCACACACTCTATAGTTCTAATAAATTTATTTGTTTTACGACTGTGCCAGTTAGACTATGTATTGAGTGCGAGATTATAAGATTTTAAACTAAAGACAAAGCAGATATTGTTAGCATTCCCCACTTATGTTAATCTTTACCTTAAATTAGTCGTGGCTTAACTATTGATCACTTAAACTTTATCTTATGCATGTTCGAAATTTTGAGGATAGCGCATTGACAGAATCAGTCCAATTGTTCACAAACCATTGAATTAAATCAAAAGGAATATTTACACATTTATATGTAATATGCTAATGATTCACATTAACATATATATACAATTCTTGTTATTCTTATTTCTTCCTAATTCAAACTACTGTTATTAAGAGAGACCTCCAGGGAGTCAGGGACTCATCGAGGGAGGCCACATACTCTTGAATTCATTCACACTGTTTGTACTCACAACATCCAATGGCAGTCCATTCCAATCACGCACCTCCCCATGAGAGAAAAATCTAGCCCCCACTCCCTTCTTAGTGGCATTTATTCTTAGCTTCCAAGAATGTCCTCTTGTCCTTCCCACCCTCCATTAAATTGAAAAATATCAACTGAAATCCTGTATGACCCTTTCAATAGTTTGTAAGTCTCAATCATATCACCCCTCTTTCTCTTGTTTGCTAGTGTCTGCACTCTCTTCTAAACCTGTCTTCATAATCAGTATTCCGCAATCCTGATACTCCTTCTCTCTCCACTATACCAGAATCACAACAGAAACCAGACCTGTGCACAAAAGTCCAATTGAGGTGTTATCAAGGCCTTGTAAAGAGGCAAAATGACATCTTTATCTTTACATGTGAACGTTCGTTTCAGCATTGCAATTATCTTTTGAGTTATGTTTGCATTCTTTGCTACGTGGCTCCTGATCTTCAACTTCTTATCTACTAACACTCCGATATCCCTAGCCTGATCAATTTCTTCTAGCATAATCCCACCAATATAATGCGACACTGGATATCTAATCAGGCCAGAGTGCATGACTTTACATTTACTGACATTGAACTGATATCCATTTTCCTATGCCCATTCCAGCCTATTCAAATCATTCTGCAAGCACTGCACATCAGCAGCATTCCTGATTACCCTATCTTTGTGTCATCAGCAAATAGCTGTATGTCGCTTGTCAAATCCTTCCCAATATCATTAATGTAGAGACTGAATAACAGTGGACCAAGGATCAGTCCTTAAATCTTGCAAGATTCACGTTCCCCATATGCCACTTTTTGATATGTCACTCAGCCATCCTCTTATCCATACCAATAATTTATAATCCAATCCCATATTCTCCAATTACAGTCTTCCATGCTGTATTCTGTCAAAAGCCTTAGCAAAATCTAAAAGTATCATGGTGAATCCATTCCCCTTGTCTAGTTCAATCTTCTTCTTCTACTACGCGTTATTCACGCTTCCCATGCAGGGTCTGCGTGTTACTTTAGATGCGACTTCTTGTTAGTACTACTCCCAACCGACCCGTCGCCTGGTCTGCCGCTGGGGAGATATATATTTTTGACTGTAGAGGCGTATGTTCATGGGGGCTGTTTGCGGGATGAAAAACGCCAGATAAACTGGCGGAAAAAACCCTACTGACCGCGCCCAAGGCTAACTTGGCTATGCCTGAGGAAGATCCTCAAATTCCTCACGTCTACAACGGGAATCGAACCTGGGACACTCCTTCCTCAGGCATATGGTTGCGAGGCGCAAAGCCACTAGGCTAACCGCACGGTTCCTTGTCTAGTTCAATGTGAGCAAGTTGCTAAAACATGACTTTCCCTTAGTAAACTCATGCTGTTCATTGCAAAGCAGAGATTTACTGTCAACCTATTGCTGAATGCGAGCCCTAACCAACTTTTCCAAAATGTATGTCACCTGTCAAATACCCCCCCCCCCCAAAAAAAAAAAAAAAAAAAAACCACCCTTATACATTCATTCCACTCTTGTGGAAAGTCTACAACTTCCCCCGAACATTCAAGCCACAGTGGGATTTAAACTCGCAGGTGTTGGAGGACTCCTGAAATGATCTTCAAGCGTTACTTTTCATTGGAAGTGATCAGATTCGTTTAAGACTTTAATATCTACGTGGGCATTTAGTGATACTATCTGTTACTCAGCAGTCTGAAGGTGTTACGTAATCATAATCTTAAGGTCTGATGACAGCGGTTATTTTTTCGCACGTCAAAAAAGTTGTTCAAGTTTATTTTTTTTTTAACTCGCACTAAAATAAAGTTTACTTTTGATTATATGATCACCAGCGTTTATTTTTCTTCCCAATTTTACGTGATTCGCCACCCACAAAAGATTGCTAGCCCATAATACATTTTATTGTTGGTGGGATAAGGTTTTTGTTATTTTATTTTTAAATTAAATAAATACGAGTATATAATTGCCGAGGAGATAATATACAGTATAATTATCTCCTTGGCATTTGGCTGGAGAGGTACGCCAACCAGGCCGGCTTACCCGGATTTTTGACGTGAAGTTTTATTTTACCTAACTATGAGTAAAAACGCAAAGTTATTAAGTGACCGTAAGCTGTTAGATAGCTGTAAATTTGCAACTTGTTATACTGCAAAACCGTGTGTGTTTGATCATTTCACATCCTCCTTTACCGAGGATAGAAATGAACTGCGTCATATTTGTTAATGGTTTTTTAAGTAAACGTCCAGAACAACTGCTGCCTCCATTCACCCATCCACCGTGTATTAAAGTCTAACTGCTTGAGTCTTGAACCGTGTTCGACATAAGTTATGTTAATATGTGCTATATAAACTGTGGATTTATCCAATATGTTCAAGTCATTAATTCGCCACTTTATTTTGTAACCTTTTCAGTTATACAGAGTCAAGATTGCCTAACTTTATGCAAGCATTGAATTAACAGCTTGTCATCTTAGTAACCTAAAGATTTTAAGTTAATTTTAAAAAGGTCCATCGCTACTGTATTTTTCGATCTTAAAAAATAAGCGGTAACGGTTCTTTAGTAAAGCATAGCATTATATTTGAATCTGGTACACTTTTTCTGCTCACGCTGCTGCCTAACTGTTATTGAGGACTGTTTTGCGTCAGCTCCAGCCATACATAATCTCATTATAGTCAATATTCCGCAGAAATAGAGAAATGAAGAAACTATCCATCCGATTCGCAACATAAATACGGCACCTTAGCAGTGAAGCAAGAAGTTCTGATCGATTGAGTTCAAGATTTCACAGCATATAGAGCAGAATCTTGTCGTTGGTAACGTAATACGAAAACTACGTACTTCACAATGCTTGACTTAATAAAAGATAAAACGAAGGTGAAACTAAATATATAAAAAATAATTTATTAAGGAAATTTGCATAAACAGATAGGCAGGTTTCTATTATCTTTAATGTGCTTATGAACGGCAATTGTGGTTTCGCATGGTGAGGGATTTCACCGAAGAAGACAAAACGAATATTGAAAGCTGACTAATTGAAAACTTGATGGTTTTTTGCTCATATTGCAGAAGTCTTCGACTGCAAACTATTATTCATACATTACTAAAAGCGTTTTTTTTTTGGGGCAGGGGAAGTCTCATATAGAAATGGTAAGGGGTGTTTCGCCCATAAAATAAGCAAAACTACCCAGATGAAGAACAACACAAATGTCATTAATCCGTTGTCTGTATTGTATTAGTCTATTGCTTTTGCCGTAATTCCATACAACCCTGAACCCAACCCTTAAATATTTGGGGTGAAAGAAAGGGGGTCATCTCTGAATGTTTTTATAATCAAATTGTGTTTAATCAACGAAATGAGTGTGCGAACATCGAAATACAACACTTTTCGTAACGTTCCGTTTTTCATTAAAAAAAAAAGTTTATTTTTATGAAATAAATGAATACGAACATTGGATGGTTGCAAGCTATATAGAAATGATGCTAAGTAAAGTAGCGTAAAAAAGTATTCAACAAATATAACTGCTATATAATTCATATAACAACAGTAATAATATTTTATGGGAATATTTAATGAAATTTATTTTGCAGTGTGGGTAGTGAAACCATGCACTGAGTTGAGGGAGCTTCGATTGGTTTATCAACGTAAGCACTGCTAAAATTCGATGACTTTCAACAATTATAAATTCTAGGAGACAGTGGCAGCAGCCAACGTGGACGCTACTGTAGAAGACGAACTTCGTTTACAAATGCCAAAATCTTTTCGTGCGTGCTGTTATTTTTGTGACTTCTGCGTGGCTTTGCTTTATTCTCAGAATTGGCATTTTGCAAGAATTATCTTCAAAAGCTAAATACATTTTATTGTCTTTTGCCAATTTTAGTAATTTAAAAAAAATGTACCATTGTCCTTGCGTTAAGATAAATCAAGGAACTATCCATTTAAGGGTTTGGTAGATTACAAGGAATATTGTACGAATCATTCTCTACAAATTAAAAAAAAAAAAAAAATTAATTTACAGAGATTAACACACCACGCCTACATTATTTTAAAAGAGCGTCCGTCCGAGTTTGTTCTTATAATTAACTTAATTATTTTTTAAAGGCAATGCGAACGGATAGCAAAAAAAAAAAAAATCTTTGCATTTAAAATATTTTTGTTTCTCCTTGTTTCAATGGGTTTTATAAACTGTAGTTTAGAACACGCTTTTGTTTGTGGGTTATTTGCATTTTTCATCAGGGAAGAAAATACACACACACATCATTGCCAAGCTCAGCAGGTCAACGAAACAAATAGTTACAGGAATATGCTATGCGATGGGTTTTGTTATAAGCTTCCTAATTTTATAGCTGTCTTGTCAAGATCGAGTTATCTGATAAGGATCAGTATCTCATCGGTGGTTGTGTTTCCAGGATTGTCTGATGATTTAGCAGCTTTAATTAGCTTTTTTTTTTTTTTTTTTTTTTTTTTTTTTTTTTTTTTTTGTTCGTCTATATTCAGCAAAATACGAGTCTGTTAGGATCATATCTCAGGTCGATAAACTCAATAAGCAGACACATTCCCTCACATCTGTTAACACCTTCATCAGCACACGAACCACCTAACCTCGGCTGGGGAGGGCGAAACTGCTATCTCAAAGAAAGGATGTATGACGGCATCGGCGGATGTGACTGCGCAAATCTGATTTAAAAAAAAAAAAGTTACGGAAAAATCAGAGGACATTGTGAAACATGTCATATATAAATATTCAAAATCCATTATTATTATAGTTTTTAACGTCAGCGCATCCCTTTTTCAGATTTTTATTTATAATTCCTTACATGCGCATCGTCATAAAGTTAGTTGTGTAAGTTTTTTTAATTGTTTACACTCAGTTTGGCAGCCTGCAAACAGTGGATTACCTATCATATGGAGGAATCTGTCGTTGCGAGGAATGCTCTGGTGGGACCAACATAAGCTTTTTTGGCTATTCAACAACAGAGCCGCCTCCTTCAAGATCAACGCATGTCTTCTGCATAGCTACGCTTTCCTACGACCCTTTTCTAAATGTTTGACAATCGTGATGCTTTACTTTGCTGTTTTGAAGCCTAATTGTTTGAAAGAAAGAAAACTGATTGTAGAGTATGCATAAATTAACCATCACCAATGGCTGACGACAAATAGGACAAGTAAAATAGCGTGTTTTCCTGGATTCAAAATGAAATTCATAGAAAACGCTAGCCATATAAACTTCACAGAAACAGTTGTGCTTGTTTACAGCAGTGGTTCTTAACCTTTTTGCTGGCCCACATCCCCTTTTTGTTAGAAAAGAAAATTTATTGAAAAATACATATACATATATGTATCAGCATAAAATCAAAATAACATATCAATTTTAGTGACTAATTTGTTGTTGCTTTTCCATAATAATATTTTGAAAGCGAGGTTCCTTTTTCGAAAGGGCTACCCGTATATCATCACTTGCATTTAAGCGATTTCGGGTTTGTTTTTATGTGCAAAAGTGATGAAAATCCCATTTATAAAGATAAGTGGTAGCAAATGGTAGAAGTGTCTGCAATGCTGCCTTTGCCAGTTGTGGGAATGGTTCTGAGTACACCAGAATTGTTCTAAATACAATTTTTCAAATTCATTTGAATACTTGCATTGGCTCGCATTTCAATAAGATAAGTTTTTATTTACATTACCGTCGTTTATAGAATTAAGATCAAAAAGAAATGGATCCAGTATCCACCTCTGCTCTTTGCCAATATCTCCCGTGGAAAAATATCCATGAAAAGAATCAATCAGTTTTTGCATTACAATTTCAGGGAAAATTGTGATTTTTTCGTTTTCCAGAACAATTTCATCAAGCAAGGGAAAGCTTGTAAAATTACCATTTTCAACTCAACGTATCCAAATTGTTAGTTTTTCAATAAAAGCAAATTTTTTTACTAGATATTATGCATACCCTTGCATTGATATATTTAATTCATTTAGGTGAGCAAAAATATCTGCTAAGTATGCCAATCGAACTACTGCACCACTGCTTTCAAAGTCTTGAACTAAATTACAATTCTGGTTAGTAAGAAAATGAATCATCTCCTTGTGCATTTCAAAAACCCTGTTAAGCATACGTCCCTTGGAGAACCATCTTATGTCAGTGTGATAGAGAAGCACACTATGGTTAACACCGATTTCTTCGCAAAAAGCATGAAAGATACGATGATTAAGATGATTAAGCGCCCGTCCTCGAATATAATTTACTATGTTTACTGCTGTAGTTTTATAGTGGTTTATAATTTCTTAAAATGTGACAAATAAAAAATATGTATAACTTATATTCTTGGTGAAATAGAATAATTTTGTATAGGTTGAAAGATTATATATCTTAAATATAATTTAGTTTGCATAATTTTTTTGCTCTCGTGGAAAAAGCAAATGTGATTTAAATAATTAGTCATTATGTGCTGGTATATTTTCCAGCTCGCACCCCTGGTTAAGAAACACTGGTTTACAGGCAGAGCTTGATGTTGTTTTTGAAGAACTGCAGATTGCAATCTTTGGTAATAGCAGTTGAAGAATATTATTCCAAAAAGGAGGGCATTGACCAGCTACTGCTTACATATTAATAAGTTTAGAGGAAACAGATGAAATTAAGGATATCAATTCGGTTGAGCAAATTATTTAAATAAAAAATTAATGCAGTCAAAAATGATTGGTAATGTTGTATATTAAGTATATGGTCATGTTGTTTAAAATGCATAACTTTTCAAATAATTATGACAGTATTATTATTATTTCTATGGTATGTGCACCTCCATGATGTCTGAAGGCTCACCGTGGGTGATTCATGCAATATCTGTTGCACCTCTCCTTGAACCCAATAGCAAACATAGCACTCACAACCCATTCCATTCATTCGTCACACTCCGAGAACTTATTTGCCCCTCTCCAAGTGCCGAAATATTTTCTCTGCATCATTTCTGTAAAACTCTTTAAATAATTTAAATGCTCCTATCGTATATTCCCCCTCCTCCTTT
This sequence comes from Typopeltis vanoorti, assembly GCF_054136105.1. Lineage (NCBI taxonomy): Eukaryota > Metazoa > Arthropoda > Arachnida > Uropygi > Thelyphonidae > Typopeltis > Typopeltis vanoorti. The sequence goes on along the minus strand of NC_143559.1, from coordinate 16,820,924 downwards.
TTTTTTTTTTTTTTCATTTATTGACTCTCAATAAGTGAATATTAACTCTCAATCTGTTCTCATGGGGAGCATTCCAGAGACCACACATCATCATCATCATGGTCACTCACCTCTGAATTGCCTCTGCTATTTCGTTATCCCCAAGCAATGAGACCTACATACAGTAATCCAGATGTGGATGTATCAAGGTTTTATAAAAAGGAATGATAACTTCCTTATCTCAGCTTTACAAGCTTAGATAAGGAAGTTATCGTTCCTTAAAGCTATCATTCTTCTTTATAAGGCTTTATTTATAAAGCAATAACCAAGTAATCCTCTGAGTTACCTTTGCAGCCTTAGCAATATGTCCTTTAACCTCCAATTCTCTATCTGCTACTATCCCCAAATCCCTAACTTCATCAATTTTCTGGAGTCCAGTTCCATTAGTATGGAACTAGTACTGTGATACACATCTGGTAATTTGTTTATCCCAAAATGCATAATGTTACATTTTTCCATATTAAACTGATACCCTTTATAAATTAAAGATACCAAGAAATTATATACTTGGTTTAATCTTTTATCCAAGTGTAAGCAAACAAGTTTGCACCTGAACTATTTTCAGGACTTGGGCAACTCGTATATAGAAGCTCATGACTTCACATTACTTGCCTTAGTATCCCATAATGCAAAGCACATATTCTTACGGGTGTGTATAATGCAATGCATTATGGGAAGGGTCACTACCCAGACCGGTTTCGATCTTTAATGAGGTATCATCAGTGGGAGCCAGACTCAGAGGTGATGAACAGGTCTGAAAGTAGTTGAGATGCTCAGCTTAGTGGTAGGTTTTTGCCTGCCAATGTGTAAATCTGATGCTTCTGCATGGCATGGTTTAATCCTTTATTCAAGTGTAAGCAAACAAGTTTGCACCTCAACTACTTTCAGACCTGTTCATCACCTCTGAGTGACCTGTAACCTCTACAGGTCACCAGCTAGAACTGCTCATCACCCAGGGCAGGGCATCCACCAGTGCACCCAATTAAGGTTACACCAGTAGAGGCCATACCATAGGCAGTGATCAAGACCCTCAGCTTTGTTTAAGTGCAGGCCTTCTCCTAAAACTAGGGTGATCCCTCAGCTCACCCAACCTCAATGAATGACTTAAAAAAGATCATTTAGCTAATTAAATCTCAATCACTTAAAGGATACTAAGCAGTGGTTCTACTCAGTGACAGGCTTAATCTACCAGTGAGCAGAGCCACTCATCTTCCAGGAAAAAGCAGCCCAACAAAGACCCACCCTGCAGAAGCTATTAGTGGTTCCTCCACACCCAGAAGACATATTAAAGTTGAATACGAATAAAATTTCTGGCTAGTTGGGTGAAGCAAAATTGCCTTTATATTCCCCTTTGTCTGTAATGGAAGAACTTTGAATGGAGTGTTTATAAGCTATAAGCTCTCCCAGTGTGGGCAGTGAAATTAGCTGTGTTCAGCTGTACTGAAGATTGATTTAGGTCTTTTATATTTGTAGCTTTCTGCTTCATTATATTCTGAAGAAGCTTCCTTGATCAGCGGGTTTGGGTGGTTGCTTGTCTTGGCAAAGAACTTCTAAGATAGATCTAGGAAAAGGGAAGAGATGTGAGGAATGTTGACTTCTCTATGGATCTGGGAGTTTCTAATAAACCAAGGGGCACATAGAATCATCCTCAGGCACTTATTCTGTAATCTCTGTAGTTTTTGAATATTTGTATTCAAGGTGTGGCTCCATGCGGGGGATGCGTACGTTATGACCGGTCTTATTACCATCTTGTATATTGTTAACTTTGTTTGTGTATCCTGTTTGCTTTTTCTGTTGTTCATAGGGTAGAGTTGCGCAATTACTTTGGATTACTTAAGGCAATGTGTCTTATATGATTGTTGAATAGGAGTTTTTCTATCAAGAATCACTCCAAGAGGTAAGAATCACTCCTGAGGCAAGGTGTGCCTCAGGGCTCTCTTCTAGTTGCCAGTTTTGGGCTCAGAGATCTTGCTTCATTCAACAGCATTCATTGTATTACATGCAGTATCATCTGCATATAATGCAATGAATGCTGTTCTCAGGTTCAGCGGAACGTCTGCTACGTAGATTGAGAATAGAAGAGAGCCCTGAGGCACACCTACCAAGACCCTGCATCTGGAGGAAATCATTTAACTGATCCTGACCTGCATATATCTGTCTTTCAGGTATGAGTGGAGTATTTTTATTAACTTAATTGACAAGTTAAATTTTATGAGTTTGTAAAGAAGGCCTTGATGCCATACTTTGTCAAACGCCTTTTCGGCATCGATGAGGATGGCAGCTATATGGAGTTTCCAATTATAGCCTTTTGTAATGATCTGCACTAGCTGGTGTACTTGTTGAACTGTGCTATGGGCCTTGCGGAAGCCAAACTGCTCGTTGGGCAAAATTCCTAACTTATCAGTTTCTGCTTGAAGCCTTGAGGATCACTTTCTCCATCACCTTTCCGAGGCTGGACAACAGGCTGATAGGTCTGTAGCTTTTGGGGAGTTGAGGGTTTTTTCCTAGCTTCTTCAATGGCATGATAGTGGCTGTTTTCCAAGCAGTTGGAAAATGCTGGTATCTAAAAATGGCATTGGTAATGTTGATGATATGGACTATGGCCTTTCTTGGAAGTAGTTTTATTATTCTGTTGGTTAGGTCATCTGGGCCATGAGCGTTTTTACTGTTTAGATTAGTTAAGATATTTATTGTTTCTGCCGGAGCAGTGGGAGGGATTTATTCTGAATTATCAATATGCTGTCGTAAAGTTGTCCTAACACAATGGTGAATCTTGTATACAAGGTTAATGTTTATATTTGCATAAGATGGATTGCACTGTGATTCAAGGTCATCTGTTAGTGCTTCAGCTGTCCCTTTATATGAGCAATTCCTTTCTTGGTTTGTATAGGGGGTATGAGTTGCTTTTTGGTGCAGATGGCTCTTAAGAATTTCCAGACAGAGTGATCTTCAGCATTGATGGTTTGTATTTTTGAAGAGTTTCACAAACTTCTCTGTTTAGGTTGTTCAGTCTTGCGGGGCTCTAGTATTATGGTATCTCTTTCTGGCTCTATTTTTTGCTCCAATTAGATCCATGATTTCCTCAAGGATACGGTTGGTTGGGTGGAAGACAGCGGTTTGCCTGACTGATTCTATTGCTTTCTGAATTTGTATGGGTGTTATTTACTGCTGGGTCTATCTGTTCCTTTTCACTGATGTTGGGCACCGGACCAATATAATCCAGAAGAACCTTGGCTAACTTGTCCCATGGTATGAATGTGTGTGTGTGGGGGGGGGAGAGAATTGATCTGATGAACCTAGATTAAGCACTATGGGATTGTGGTCAGAAGATAATTCGTTAACTGTTTCCAACTTATATTGGTATCTTATATTTTAAAAAATGGCGATGTCTAGCACATCGGAGCTACCTGATGGGCTGAAGTGGGTGGGCTCGGTAGTACCGGCCACAACAGGAGTTGAGCACTGCGTTAGTTGAATAGTGTGCAACCTTTGGTGTTAATTGAAGAGCTGTACTAAGCTGTGTTTTGAATTGAGGTCTCTTAAAAAACCTATTATTATGTAGTCATTTGATCCACATATGAAGTCCAGATCTGTTGTCAGCAGAGGAATGCTTGGAGGATTATAAGCAGCATAGATCTTTAGACTGCCAGCGTTGCTGGTATGCACCTCCAGGTTTATGGTTTGGGGGTTGGGTATTGTATTATGATTCAGGTAACTCTTGATCTATATATTGCCTCCACCTCTTGCGCCAAGTCTATCATTTCTGTACATAGTGTAGCCATGAATTCTAGGGTTATTAGCTGGTCTTAGGTGTGTTTCACCAATCAAGATGATATCAGCACTGAGACGAGTCGCAAATTCTTGAAGTTCCAAGGCCTTGTTTAATAATCCATTTGCATTCCATGCTACTATCATGAGTGACTTTGGTTTGAATTTTTTTACTAATGACAGATGGTTGTTATAATGGTTTGAGTGCCTTGCAGGAATCTCTTTCTGGAAGATGGTGAAGAGCTTGTCTTGCAACTTCAGGAGTGATACCTTCGACAACATCACGAAGAACCACCTTCAGGTTCTTTTTGCTGGGTAAAGCAAAGGTATGGTATGGGAGATTTGCATTATCCATAAATCTGGTCATTTGTCTATAGTCCATGATTGTAGCAGGTTGAATTTTAACTCCTTCGTCAGAGTTTTTGGCCCATGAGAATATGATGTTTTGTTCCCTGAGGGCTGAAGAGACAGGAATCCATTTTTCTTTATCCCTTAAGATGACTGGTGGTACCTTCTCTTTAGGTACATTAATTGATTCCATCTCTGTTGTTTTGGGTTCTTCGATGTTGGTAGAGATTTTTCTCTTCTTTTTGACCGTTTGGAATTCTGTATGTGTTTCCAAGGTCTGACAGATGCTGACTTGGGATGTAGAATCTTCTAGATTTGGGAGTGTACAAAGTCTGATTGTATCTGAGTAATGAATTCGTCACTTATATCATCCATTTTGTCTTCTGTGACTGCTGAGAGGGGGAATGTATCAAAAAGCTTAACTTTTCCTGGCCAGTGGTCACTCAGCAGTTTTCCCAGTCTGCGAAATTCCTTGTATACCTCCTTAAATATGGCCCCATTCAGAAGTTTTGCCATGACAACAATAAGTGAAATATGTGTAAAGACACAGATAGAGAAAGAATAGAGATTGCTCAGGTGTCCCGAGCAGATTACAGATAATCCTGTGGACTTTTGAGGGTCCACTAGTAAATCCCTTAGACACATACAGGTGTCTACCAGCAACAATATTACTATTACTATTATTACGGGCAACTCCAGGGAGTCATTAGACTCATCGAGGGAGGCCCCAAATCATATTCATCACAACTATTTGACATTCATACAGTATCTATCATACCTCGCCTTAAACTCATTCACTGTCACAGCATCCACCACAGACTCAGGGAGCGCATTCCACTCATTCACTACTCTAAAAGTAAAGAACCCAGCTCTAACACCTTTACTAACCACACTTTTGCCCAGTTTCCATGGATGTCCCCTAGTCCTCCCACAACCAGCCCTGTTCTCAAAAATATCTTCTGAATTAATTTTATAGAAACCCTTCAGTAATTTGAATGTCTCAATCATATCTCCCCTCCTCTGCCTATCAACCAATTTTTGCAACCCACAAATCCTCAACCTGTTCTCATACAGTTCATTCCACAGACCTGCTATCATCTTGGTCACTCGCCTCTGGATCCTCTCCACCTCCTCCCCATCAAGAAGAAACCTAGGTAACCAAATCTGAGCACAGCAGTCTAGATGGGGTCTTATCAAGGCTCGATACAGAGGAACAATAACCTGCTTGTCAACGTATTCTTCAGCAACCAAGTGATTTGTTGAGCTGATTTGGCCACTTTTGCAATGTGTCCCCTAAATTTCAATTCCTTATCTACCAACACTCCTAAATCTCGTGCCTCATCAATTTCCTGGAGCACGGTTCCACCAATGCAGTAAACTGCCGCCAATCTTTTCACCCCAAAATGCATAACCTTACATTTTGCCACATTAAACTGACATCCATTCTCCTTAGCCCAGACCTCCAATCTATCCAAATCATCCTGCAAAATTTTGACGTCATCTGCATTCACTATTGCCCTACCCAACTTCGCATCATCCGCAAACAAATTAACTGTTCCTCTCAGATCCTTTCCTATATCATTAATGAACAAATTAAACAGCAGTGGTCCAAGAACAGATCCTTGTGGCACACCACTAGTCACAGGCCGTCTTGTGGACTCTACTCCTGAGTAAACCACTCTCTGATATCTCTCCGTCAACCATCCTCCTATCCATCTCACCAACCCTATGTCCATTCCCATATGCTGCAATTTACTGATTAGAATTCCATGTGGTATCCTGTCAAAGGCCTATATGTTATAGTTAACTACCCTAAAACAGGGAAAAGGAGTGTTGAGAACTCACTTGGCCACAGTGCAGAAACTTACCTCCCTAAAGTACCATTCATCCACCACTAGTCCTCTTTGCAGGTGAGGCCTACATGGCCATCAGACCTCATGCATATTTCATGTAGAGGGAGAGACAGTAGGTTTCGAACTGTGTTAGCCCCAATGTAATGTGAGATTCCCGAAAAACCTTATATAAAATTCAATCAGGCACAGTCTAAAGTAATACATCCGATCAGGTCAAAAGTCCTGTCCTCAAACTCCATATTAAAGTTGACACAGGACATATATGGTGCAGAGGGTGAAGCTTCATGCTTTTTATATTCCCTGTTGTCTGTTTCGGGAGAAGTGATGGGAGAGATTTGTGAGCTATTTTAGCTCACCCTGAGTGGGCAGAAGTGGTTACACATTGTTCAGTGTTAGGATAGCTTTTGGTCTTTTTTGTTTCCAGTGGTCATTACCGTCATAGTTTCCAGCCTGTTGTATTAGTTGGTTTGGATGTGTAGATGATATAGTAGTGGAGAGATGTAGGGGATATTTATGTCACGGTGGATCTGTTCATTCCTGATGAACCACGGGGAGTCCAGGATCATTCGCAGGCACTTGTTCAGTAGTCTTTGTAGCTTGAGGATGTTTGTCTTGGAGGTATGGCTCCAGGCTGGGGAGGCATATATAATTGTGGGACAGATCACTGTCTTGTAGAGTAGAATTTTGTTTCTTGAGCTTAGTTTGCTGTGTCTGTTGATCAAGGGGGTTCAGCTGAGTGATAACTTTTGAAGCTTTGGTGCATGATGTGCTCTTGATGTGGCTGTTGAAGCATAAACGTTTGTCGAGAAGTATTCAGAGGTATTTAGTTTCAGTTTTCCAGGGAATTTTCGAGTTGAACAGGGTGATGTCTCCTTTGGGGGATGCTTGTCTTCTTGTGAAGAGTATCGATGTGCTTTTCTGGGGGTTTAATTGTAGTCGCCAGTCTGTAAACCATCTTTCTAGATTCAGGATGGTGTCTTGTAGTTTTTTGGTTAAGAGATGTGATTGGCGGGATCTGGCTAGTATAGGTGTGTCATCTGCATAAAGGTCGATGGTGGATGTGAGAGGATTTTGAGGGATGTCTGCCATGTAGATGTCGAACAGGAACTCTAGCCAGGATTTTCCGTTGGGTTGAGACTGTTTCATTTATTTTCACTTGAGTTTTCCTGTTTGAGAGGTATGATTTAATCAGATGTATCATGTTTAGTGGAAGGTTTACGATGATAAGTTTGTAGAGGAGACCTTGGAGTTAAAGTTGAAGTAATGCAGAAGTCATTTATATTTCTCATATCCAAGTAGCAAAAAGGTGTATCATCTTATTATTAAATTACTCTCAACACCTATCTCTGATCCCAAGTTTTTTTCATTTGGTTATAGAAAGTGAAAAAATTTTAAACAATTATTACATTCAGCTTATAAATTTTCTGAAATGGATTAATTACAATGTTAATAAGAAAATTGTATTCATCAGAGCATCAACTGTTTTAAACATACTGATATGCCTTTTTATTTGCAATTAAAAAAACATACCAAATTGCTTTCAGTTCTAAGTAATAATCATTCTCTATTATAATTAACAAGGAATTATTTTTGTTTTTAAAGTAAATAAAAAAAATTCTATAATGTACATCATATCATAAGTAATTTATTTATCTTTTTTTTTTAAAACTAGATTTACAGTTTTTCCAAATGGATCTCTCTATATTTCTTCTGTAAAAAATTCTGACAAAGGTGTATACAGATGTGTGGGCACAAGTGCTTCTAGTAAGAATGCGCCAGAACAGACATATGCATCTCATCTTCGCATAGCATGTGAGTATACATTGAGAAGCATTCAGATATGTTAAAACATGTTTAATAAACAGAAATAGAAACTAGAATTCACAAAGTAAATCAAAACTGTCATGGGTAAGACAGGATAATCATATCCTTCTTTAAAAAATTTAAACTCGTTAGATCATTCAAAATGCATTCATTTTTTCAGGAAGCATGTTTTTTGTGCAGTATAACAAAGGCTAGTAATTATACAATAGAAGAAAAACAGCTAGTAAGGAAAAGGCACATAATATAATGATTTTTGAGCCTTCCTGAAAGTAAACCTTCAGTGGAACATTTAAATGTCACTGTTTGCATGATCCCTATCCCCCTGACTTTGTAGAATAGTAGTTCTTCACTAAGAAGAGAAAGGAGGGGGAATAATCTAAGTTCCAACCTGTTTTCTATTCAAAACATGAAGTCTCTTTGTTTTAACTCAACTCAGTTTTTCCAACATAGTGTTATGAATGGTATACGGTTCTCAAGGCAATAACAATATTTCTTTTCTGAAGAGATTTAAAAAAACTTATCTACAGTTATCTGGTGCTTTATTATAGTATATTGTACACACAAGGGTGGTCTAAAAAGTTCTCAGCCTCGACCATAGATGGCAACACTATCGACAAGATTTTTTTTTTTTCTAAGTTGGTACATCTGTCATAAGCATCCATGTGAAATTGCAAGTCATTCTATCAAATAGTTTGTTTTATACAGCTATCTGAAGCAAAAGTGCTGTCTGTATCCCTTGAAATGGATAAAATTGAGTATCGTGCGGTTATAAAATTCTTTGTAAAAGTAGGTTTAACACCAAAAGAAATTCATTCAAAGTTCATAAAAGTTTATGAGCACTCTTCTCCTTCAACGTGTGGACAGACTTATGTGTTCGTCGAACATGTTGTTTATTATTTTAACGGTATAATAGAACACAGAAACTAAGTAAATAATTAATTTATTAACTTAATGCTGATATTTCGCTGGTGTTATAACCAGCATCTTCAGAGCACAAAAACACTGTTTGTCACAATACGCGAGACTATAACAACATGGTGTACTTAAACAAAATTGTAGCAGCAACACAAAGACTAGAGTCCTGATTTTGGCGCCCTCTATCTGAAAAAAAAAAAAAAAAAGCTATCATATATTACTAAAGTCCTAGAAAAGTGCTAGTTTTTTCTTAATATGACTGTCTCCCAGATCTTCGGCAGGTTAATACAGCCATATTTGTTGAGATTTGGAGTGGGTTTTAGGGCTTCTGTCACCTCTAAGAACAATCTCTCTGATTTATACGGGTTTCTGTGTAGTACTTTTGTGTTTTTCCAGTTGATCCTGTGTGCAGGGGTATCCAGAGCATGGTCTGCTAGGCCTGACTTCCCATAATGATAATTCCGGACGTATCTTTTATGTTCGCTGATGCGGATGTTCACAGCCAACATCTAAAAATCCACTTTACTATGGAACTGGAAGCCAACAACTGTCTGCCCTTCCTGGATACACTCATCACACGTCTCCCACATGGTTCCTTATCATTTTCAGTTTTTAGAAAACCCACACATACAGGTAGATACTTACACAAACAATCACACCATCATCCTTCTCAACAATATGGCATATTAAAAATGCTAACCCACAGACCGAGAGCAATCTGTTCCAATGACAAGGCTCTTACTGCTGAACTGACTCACTTACACCACACCTTCTTGGCCAACGGCTACAATCCACATAAAATAAACAAAATACTAAACCACTCCTAAGAAACCCCTCCCACCATCCACCACAGAGAACTACAACAAAACAGTCACCATCCCTTACATTAAAAGCATATCCAAAAAGATCTCAAGAATTCCCAATAAACATAAACTACGCACTACATTCAGACCATGTAGCAAATTAGCTACCCTCATCCGCTCACCCAAGGACAGCATTCCTCCTTTATCACATCCAGGAGTCTACCAAGTACCCTGCTCATGCAATCAAGCCTACTATGGTCAAACAGGAAGAACTGTGAACATCCACATCAGCGAACATAAAAGATACGTCCAGAATTATCATTATAGGAAGTCGGGCCTAGCAGACCATGCTCTGGATACCCTGCACACAGGATCAACTGGAAAAACACAAAAGTACTACACAGAAACCCGTATAAATCAGAGAGATTGTTCTTAGAGGCGACAGAAGCCCTAAAACACACTCCAAATCTCAACAGATATGGCTGTATTAACTTGCCGAAGATCTGGGAGACAGTCATATTAAGAAAAAACTAGCACTTTTCTAGGACTTTAGTAATATATGATAGCTTTTTTTTTTTTTTTTCAGATAGAGGGCGCCAAAATCAGGACTCTAGTCTTTGTGTTGCTGCTACAATTTTGTTTAAGTACACCATGTTGTTATAGTCTCGCGTATTGTGACAAACAGTGTTTTTGTGCTCTGAAGATGCTGGTTATAACACCAGCGAAATATCAGCATTAAGTTAATAAATTAATTATTTACTTAGTTTCTGTGTTCTGTTATACCGTTAAAATAATAAACAACTCTTCTCCTTCATTTTTGACAAGGCTGGTATGGCCAAAGCTTGGCCATACCAGCCTTGAAAACGATCCACATGAAGGACATCCAAAAAAAAGTACACCAGATATCATTGATTAAGTGCAATATGGTATTGGATGACCTGCAAGTCAAAGGGCGTGAAATTGCTGAGATTATAGGCATTTCAAAAGAATATGTAAGATATATTTTGCTTGAAGAATTGCAAATGAAAAAGCTTTTGGATGCCACGCTTGCTTACAGCAGATCAAAAACGCACTCACATGAAAATCTCTGAACAGTGCTTGTAGCGTTTTAACAAGAATAAAACTGATTTTGTGCATCCATTTATTACTATGGATTAGACTTGGATTCACCATTACACACCAGAATCTAAACAACAGTCAAAACAGTGGACAGATGCCGGTTGTTCAGTGCCAAAGAAGACAATGTCAGTTCCATCAGCAGGAAAGGTCATGGCATTGGTGTTTTGGGATGCTAAACGCATTTTGTTTATTAATTATCTTGAAAACGGTAAAACAATAACCTGGGAATATTATTCCGATCTTTTAACCAGACTAGACGAAAAAATTCGTGAGAAAAGACCTGGTTTGCAGAAGGAAAACATAATCTTTCATCAGAACAATGTACCTGCTTACAAAGGTGTTTTGGCAATGGGAAAATTAAGGGATCTGCACTTGTTGGAACATCCACCCTGTTCCCCAAATTTGGCTCTCTCTGACTTCTGTCTCTTTCCAAAACTAAAACTCTTCCTTTCTGGTCAGTGTTTTTCTTTGAATCAAGAGTAGAGGGATATTTTGCAGATCTTACTGAGAACCACCAGGGACGGGATAATGGCGCTGGCGCATTGCTGGAATAAATGTATTAGTGTTAAGGGAGATTATGTTAAAAAATTTAAGACCATCCTTGTATGTGACAGTTATGTACAGTAGGTTTTGTAACCTCTCATGTGTGTGTGAATATCTCCATGGAGTCTCAACTCACATTGCATGGGATCTATTAAACTCATTTGCTAACCAAGCACTTAACAACCATCTCTGGTAGTAACGTTCTCCAAAGAGAGAGAGAGAGAGAGAAAGATGTGTGTGTGTGTGGGGAGGAATCGTCACATCTTTGCTAACAACACTCTTTCTCAACTTATCGTATAAAATCACTTTATTAACTCATGGGATCCTATCTGTCCCCTTTTTTTACATATAAACCAAAATTTTTAACCTATAAACTTTCAATTTATTGGAGAGAGGATTATACAGAATGCCAATCGTGGTCACTTGCCTCTGAATTCTCTTCACTACTTCCTTATCCCAAACTGACATGAACAAATGTTATTGTAACATCCTTTTTTCTTATTTGTTAGTGTTTTTCAATATCCAAATGATCTTCTGTGTTGTGCTCCACTTTTGTAACATTTCCTGTAAATTTCAACTCTCTATCCATCCTAAATCTCTTAGCCCCCATGAATTTATTGCAATACAGATTCATCAGTATACTATACAGCTGTAATTTTGCAGTTAGGTGACCAAGGTGGATGATATAGTCAAACTCTTTAAAGATCACTCTATTAGGGTGTTCCATCCTGGTAAAGCAAGCTTTATATAAATATTATTATTATTGTTCCGGGCAACTCCAAGGAGTCGACAGACTCATCGAGGGAGGCCCTAACATCATGTCAAGAACAACTATTTGATATTGACACAGTATCTATCATACCTTGCCTTGAACTCATTCACAGTCGTAGCATCCACAACAGACTCTGGAAGCTTATTCCACTCATTCACCACTCTCCAAGTAAAAAACCTAGCTCTAACACCCTTGTCAACCATGCTCTTGCCCAGCTTCCATGCATGGCCCTTAGTCCTCCCACCACCAGTCATATTTTCAAAAATATCTTCTGGATCAATCTTATAGAAACCCTTCAGTAATTTGAATGTCTCAATCATATCACCCCTCCTTCGCCTATCGTCCAATCTCTGCAACCCACAAATCTTCAACCTGTTCTCATAAGGTTCATTCCACAGACCTGCTATCATCTTGGTCACTCGTCTCTGGATCCTTTCCACTTCCTCCCCATCACGAAGAAACCCTGGTGCCCATAACTGGGCACAGTAGTCCAGATGGAGTCTTATCAAGGCTCGATACAGAGAAACAACAACTTGTTTGTCTTTGCATGTTAAAGTATCTTTCAGAAGCCAAGTGATTTGATGAGCTGATTTAGTCACTTTTGCAATGTGCCCCTTAAACTTCAATTCCCTAGCCTCATCAATCTCCTGGAGTACAGTTCCACCAATGCTATATACTGCTGCTATTCTTTTCACCCCAAAGTGCATAACCTTACACTTTGCCAAATTAAATTGACATCCATTTTTCCTAGCCCAGTCCTCCATTATTCCAAATCGTCCTGTAAAATTTTGACATCCTGTGCACTCACAATTTCTCTACCCAACTTTGCATCATCAGCAAACAAGTGAACACTTCCTCTCAAATCCTTTCCTATATCATTGATGAACAAATTGAAAAGCAGTGGTCCAAGAACAGAACCCTGCGGCACACCACTAGTCACAAGCCGTCTTTTAGACTCCACTCCTGAATAAACCACTCTCTGGTATCTCTCCTTCAACCACCCTCCTATCCATCTCACCAACCCTATATCTATCCCCATCTGCTTCAGTTTACTGATTAGGGTTCCATGTGGTATCCTGTCAAAGGCCTTGGCAAGGTCCAGTAATATCACTGTATACCCATTACCCCTATCCAGTTCAGCCATCACTGTGTTATAAAACGTGAGCAAGTTACTGAGGCATGATCTACCCTTCACAAAATCATGTTGTCCCCCATACAATATCCCATTTTCATCTATCCAATCCTGTATTCTTTTCTTGACTAATTTCTCTAAGACCTTGACAATGATTCCTGATATGCTAATCGGTCGGTAATTTACAACAACAGTCTTGGAACCACCTTTATGCAGTGGAACTATTTTCCCCTCTTTCCACCCCCTCGGGACTAACCCAGACCCGAGACTCAAATTAAACAAAATGGTCAAGGGTACTGACAATTCTTTAGCTGCTTCTTGTACGACACGAGCTGGTATATCATCAAATCCCACAGATGTATTGACATTGAGGTTATGCAATAGACTACTCACCTCCACTTCATTCACCACAATTCCCGTATAATCTAGGTGGTTTATTCGTTTCTGCAATGTCACCACCTGGATGATATATTCTTGCAAAGTGCTCACTCAGTAACTCAACTATATCAACTGATTCAGTTACCTCCCTACCATCAGCATTCTTTAAAATTATTCTGCCATGTACATTTTCCCTTTTACTTGCTACATATCTAAAAAACTGTTTAGGATTCTCTTTAGCCTGCATGGCCAATGTTCTTTCGTAATCCTTTTTTGCTTTTCTTACCACACTCGTTACCCTTCTGGCCTGCACTTTATACTGTTCATGTGCCTGCCAGTCACCTTTCTCCTTAAATTCCCTCCATAGTTGTTTCTTTTTTTGCAGCTCAAGCTTAATGGTGTTATTCATCCATTTAACCCCTACTTGATTTATTATTCAGACTCTAGGTATACAGTCAGCCATTGCTTCATGCAAGCACTTCTTAACTACCTCCCATGCACTATCAACTTCTAGTCCTTGCAGTTGTACATGCCATGGCACTGAACCAATCAAACTCCTAAGCTTGTCATACTTTCCAGCCCGATAATTCCACGTGTACCCTGTCTTAATTGAAAATTCCACACCTTTAGCCACCTCCCAAGTCAAGACCCTATGATCACGCTCACCAATTGGTGGCAACGTGGTCATATTTGTTACAGCCAAATCCTCAGATGTGATTACTAGGTCAAGCACTCTCTGACCCTTAGTATTTTCCATTACATGCTGTCACAGATAGTTATCCCTTAATAACCGCATAAAATCCAATTCCTTCCTCCCTTGTGTCCTCTCCTCACTCCAATCAATGCGACCATAGTTGAAATCTCCCATAATAATTATCCTCCTTCCACTCATTTCTTCTATTTGCTTGTGCATACTGTCACCACTATTTTTTCCATCACCTGGTCTATAGCAGCACCCGATTGTATATTTAGTTCTGCTAGCCACAATCTCACACCAAATGGCCTCAAATGTGCTCTTTTCTCTATCCTGCAATTCAACTTCTATTCTCCTTGGCTGTAGCTCATCAGCTGTCATCAACAATACTCCTTCCCCCATTTTATTCTTCCTGTCATTCCTGAACACACTATACCCATCACATTCAGTCCCACTAGCTACATCATCTACAGTCAGCCATGATTCACTAATACCAATAACCTGTGGTCCGGAAGTGCCAACCATGGCCAAAAACTCTTCCTTCTTGTTCCTAATACTCCTAGCATTAGTGTACATGAATTTAAGACCCCCATTAGCCCCAACCCTACCTTGATGCCTTATATTAACTATCCTACTCTGATTTGTTGTCCTTATTCGCTTGGGCATATTATATTCATTCATACATTCAACTGCCTCCCTAAGGACTGTATATCTATAAATATAAAGCTTACTTTACCAGTTATGGAACATAATACCATAATGCATTATGGTATACACTAGGACTATCTTATGCAAAGTCATCTGTATACAAAGAACCTAGTTGTGCACGTCACATGCAAACTTTGCTGCTACTTGGACAAAGGATAAAAACAAGAATGTTGTGAAGTTACTTCACATGAAAACTTATGCTCAGGCTTAGGCAAAAGATAAAAATAATCTAATTTCATGAAGTATAAAACCAAGTAATAAACTTTGCTGCAACTGTCTCTTATCCACAGTATTTTAATAATATGATTATATATATCATCTTGCTGCTTGTATCCAGAAATACTGACTTCTACTGTCAGTATCTCCACAGGCTGGCCCCCACTGCTGCGACTTGAACAGTCTTCTGGAGGGTACTTGTCCTAAGGGTAGAGCAGGTTCTTATGATGCTGGCTTCAGCACAGCTTGCATGCTAGCAGGCAGTTGTCAAGAGTGTAGGCAACATTATATGGTACTCTTGCACTCAGTTGCTAGCATGACTCCCTGGAGGTGACAAATAATATTATTATTATTTGTCACCTCCAGGTGACCATCACCACTAGTATTTCCACAGACAATCACAAACATCCATGCCCATGGCAGGATTTGAACCCGCAGCCTCTTGACTGGAGAGCGGATATGCTAACCACTCGGCCAGCCAGATTGACCATATTTAGCCAATGCTTAACACAGTGGCTGTCAAGTGTCTGGCAGAACTGATGCTAGAGATCCAGTATCCTGGAGTGATTCACATTTAGAGTTAAGAGAGATCTCGTTAGCCTACTCATCGTTTTTGGAACCTCTGGTACATTTGAATATATTATTCTAGAAAGGTTAAAACGAGACCTTGGTAGTGACCCATTCCATAATGTACAGCAGTATACACATCCATAAGGAGGTGTGTGTGTGCTGTAAATTATGGGATACTAGACCAGTCTGATGCAAACTCATCTGCCTCTGCATACAGATAGGCTTAGTCATGAAGTTACTTCACATGCACTTTACCACACACTTGGTTACAGGATGAAAATAGGAACATAATTTCTCACTAAGTATAATTTATTTGCTATAGATTTGCATTGTGCTTCAGTCAGGATTTTTCAGTAGTTTGTTGTAGTGAGCAAGTTTGTTAATGTGCTATGGTGAGAGTACTGTATAAGCAGTTTACATGTTACTTTTTATTAATAAACAAATAACAATCAGATTTATGTGCACACCCAGCTTACATTTGGCTATTCATATAACAGTGCTTCATGGTATGCACAACATCAAGAGAAAAATATAATTATTTTATTGAACTTAGTAATATTTCACTAGTTTTCTACTTGACATCTTCAGAGCACAAATTAAAACTGTAACAAGTACATAGTTCTCAATTAAACAGTTGGAGAATAATTCAAAACAATTAATTGAAAAGAGAATGTCCTAGCAAGGCACCCTCTAGAAGCCAGATAATCATGATTTGAAGAAGTCAGGTTATATTTGGTCTCAGAATGACTGTCTCCCAGATCTTTGGCAAATTAATATAGCCATACTTCTTGAGGTTGGGAGAGCAGTTCATAGCCAATGCTGATTTTGTAAATAGTCTCTCAGACTATTAGCAAGTTCTACATAGCAAACATGTCTATTTTCCATTTAATCCTATGTAACAGAATATTTAGGGCATGGTCTGCTAGTCCTAATTTTTGATATATTCTGCTAAGCTCCAAAGCTTATCAGTGGGAAAACATCATCACATCTGCAACAAGATTGTCTATTTGCAATTTTAGATACACTTCTTTTGTAAGTCTTTGTTAAGAAGTGAAAATCAGTTTTCTGATAAGAAAACCTAGAATTTTTAAAAATTTGTTTTGGGGAAAAAAAAAAATCTAGAATCTGCCTTGATGACAATAACTGGATCATCATATGCTTGGAAGTTACTTTTTTTAACATCAGTTTATATTTTTTTAAAATTTTCATTAAAACAATTCAACAATATTTAAATTATTATTATAAGGCAAAAAAAGATCTTTATTGCTAAAGCCTATAAATAAAAACAAGCATTTTCTATTTATACTGCTCTTAGTTATATAAATAATGTTAGCTTTTGAATTAAATAAAATTAAAATTTTTGATTGCATTAATGAAATTAGAAATAATGCTGTTGAATGATGTTTTCTGTAATTTTGTTTTGGTGCAAAGGATATACTGTATGAAATTTCTCTGTTTTTTCTGTGTTTGATAAAAGAAAGTGCAAACTTACGGATCTGTCACGGGTACTTACTGGATATCATTCACTTCTCAAGCATCATCTTTAAAGTCGGATAAATATTATTGCAAGGCATAACACAAAACAAGTCCTGCATTGTGTTAAAAACAGGAAAACATACCATCGTTATAACAACAGTCTTTCACAGGGATTCTATAACAAAAATGACATTAGTTAGAATTAAGGCCACAGAGGTTTGGATACGTTGTACAGCCTCTTCTAATGAATGCTACAGAGTATAAATGAGGTTGAAATTTGTTATTTAGCACAAATAATAAATATTTTGATGAATGTACTATAACAAGCCTTTCCCATCATCATCATCAAATTCCTGCCATGTACCCTCAAGGGGTGTACAGGATATGATAGTACTACATGAAAAAAATTACATCATTACTAACTTCTTATCTACAATTTTCCTCCAAATCAGTCTGTTACTTGTCAAGACTCCAACATTATCAGATCTTATATTTCTATCTTGTAAGGCACTTTGTACCGTATCAATCCACCTATATCTTGGTCTTCCTCTGGGTCGTTTTGTTGCCAACCTAGTAGCAGAGAACATTCTTTTGCTAATCTTTCTTCGTCCATTCTGTTTAAGTGACCATACCACCTGAGATTAGCTCTGCTAACGCATTCCTGGATGCTGACAATGTCAACTTCTTTCCTAATATCCTCGTTTTTAATATGATATTGCCATTGATGCCATCTGTTTATGCCTATAATCTTTCTCAGGACTCTCATATCTGTGGTCTCTAGTCTTTGGTCAAGTGTTTTACTTCTGACCCAGCTCTCAGATCCATAAGTTAAAACTGGTTTGAACGCTGTCTTGTATACAGCTAATTTAGTGTGCCGACTAATTTCTCTCTTATTCAATTGACTTCCCACCATACCAGCTTTGGTGATTCTGTTGTCTATTTCTATATTCAATTTACCATCTTCACTAAAAATCATGCCTAAGTAGCTGAAATGTTTTACTTGTTCCACAGGTTCTCCATTCACAACACAGTTGACATTTTCAATGATTCTGCCTATTTTCATTGTCTTTGTCTTTTTATTGCTGACCTTCATACCATATCTATTACAACAGTTATTCAATCTAGGCAGAGAATCTTGCAGACTTGTAGCAGATTTATTTAGAAGTATAACATTGCCTGCATAGAACAAAGAGCTGGCATTAACATCTCCAATTTTGATATCATGTTTAATACCACTTTCCTTCATAATGTGATCCATATAGATAATGAATAACAGAGGGGATAATGTACATCCTTGTCTCACACCAGATTTAACATTAAACCATCTTCCTGTACTTCCTTCAATTCTAACTGCCGACTTACAACTCAAATAAAGACCAAGTATTGCTTGATATAATGCCCAATTGACACTATATAACTGTAGCATATTGAATAGCTTCTCTCTTGGCACCTTGTCATATGCCTTTTCCAAATTGACAAAACTTAAATACAGATCTTTGTTATATTCCCATGCTTTCTCGACTATTTGTCGTAAAGTGAAGATCTGATCCTGATAGCCTCTATTTAGCCTGAATCCAGCTTGTTCTTCAAGCTTTTCTTCCACAATTCTTCTCAACCGTTTCTCAAGTATGCTTGCATAGATCTTGCCAGGAACACTCAGCAGGGAAATACCTTTGTAATTCTCACATTCAATTTTATTTCCCTTTTTATATATGGGTGCTATGAGAGCTCTACTCTGATCATTGGGAATTCGTCCCTCTGTCCAGGCTTTCTGAACTATGCAGTGCAGCCACTGTAAGACTCTTATACCACCATACTTCAGCATTTTTGGTCGAATATCATTTATTCCTGCTGCCTTTCCACATTTCAAGCCTTAGCTGGCTTTTTCTACTTCAAGTGTGGATATGTATTCCTGACTGCATGCCTGGTCAGTGTTTTTTACCACTGTGCTGTCATCACTGCTTGTTTCATTTAGCAGTTTTTCAAAGTAATTACTCCATACTTCAAGGATATCTTTTTCTTCCATTTTCATGTCCACTTTATCATCTCTGATTCCTTTTACAGCACTCTTTCCATTCCTAAGCTTCTTCAACAACCTCCAGAATATCTTACTACCTTCTTGATATTTATTTTCTATGTTTTTTGCCAAAGTCCTCCCATGACTAAACACTGTGTCAAACTAGCTAGAAAACTAGTTTTCTAGCAAGTTTGACACAGTGTTTAGCATTCTTGCATTTGTCTCTGTATTCTCTAAGAGCACAAGCTGACTTATTTGCCAGAACTTTAGATATGCTTTCTTCTTTTTCCTTCACTGCCAATTTAACTTCCTGTGTCCACCATGGAGTTCTAATTTTTCTATCCTTGCAGACAACTTCACCACATGCCTCTCTAGCTCTCCAAGGTTTGATTTCTGTACTCAAACTCTTTCATTTTTTCTTCAATAATCTTTGTTTACTTTAGTCTACAGTTCACATCTGAGAGCTGCTCAACTTTTATTGCTTTAAAACTTTCTTACATGTTATTCTTTTCATTGTGAAATTCAATTTTATCCTGCTCAAGACTAAATAGTGATCACTTCCAATTTCAAATCCTCTGTACACTCTGGTGTCCTGCACCAAGGCGAAAACATCGTTATCAACAATAACATAGTCAATGAGACTTTTCTTATTCCTTGCCTCTTCTCTCCATGTGAATTTGTGCACATTTTTATGTTGAAACATGGTGTTAGTAATAACCAGTCCATGTCCTGAGCAGAAATCCAACAGATATTTGCTATTATTATTAGCTTTGCTCTTTTCTCCAAATTTTCCCAAAATATTTTTGCCTGTCTCACAATCATTTCCTACTCTGCTATTTAGATCCCCAACAAGGACCAACTTTTCATTTTTCATTGTGTCAGTTGTTTTTTCTAAAGCTTCAAAAAAATTACTCCACTTCTACCTTAGTAGAACTTTCTGTGGGACCATAGGCACAAATAAGTCTCATTGTCCAGTTCCCCATTCTCATATTTGCCCACATTACTCTACTTGAGACTGTCTGCCATTCAAGAAGATTAGCCTCGTATTTTGTGTTGAATACTATGGCTACTCCTTCTTTTCCTTGATTGTCATTGCCTGAATATAACATTTTGTATTTATTGCTCAGAAAGATCTCACCAGTTTTTGTCTTTTTTGTTCAGTCACCCCTATTATGTCGATCTGGTACTTATCCAATTCCTCAGCTAGCTCCATTTCTTTGCCATTAAGGCTTGTTATGTTGATAGTACTGATCTTTAACTCTGGTGATGTTGAGTTGGGGTGTGTTTTCAGATTTGTTCCAGTAGCTGACTTTTCACTGTTTGCCCTGGTTCCCTGGAGAAAACAATGGGGGCTCTTGTTTAACTGGGTGACACCTCAGCCGGCATGAAATTTTGTCATGTTTACCATCAGTTTTTATTTTGGGTTAACCAATAAGAATACAATTTGGTTGGCTAAATCCCAAATTACCAGCCCATCCTCGTTTGTTGAGTATTCAAGTAGATACCCAACAGGGTGCACCACGAGAAGGTGAGGATTGGACATTAGGTAAGAAGCCCTGGTCGGTTCTCCGCATTCCTTTAAAGGCTATGTAGAGGTCTCCTCTCAGTTATAGAGATTTGACCAAGCCTTTCCCATATGTAGTATTTACTGAAATTTAAACTTTGATTTAAAGCTGCAACTTAATGTACTAGAACTAAACTATAATGTAAACTCTGAATTATCCAGCTGTGGATTATCTATGTGCAGGTGCAGTTCCTTTTAAAAATAAAAATAAAAATAAAAAATAAATAAAAAAAATTTTTTTTTTTTTTCAGTTTGTGCTTGATTCTTAATTCTATCTAGAAACTGAAAAGTTATAAGTGCTCATTGACATGAGGTTTGGAAGTGATTCCATTGAAGATTTCCTTGTATACTTTACAATCTGTTCTCTACTTATGTAGAATATAGTTGAAGTTCAGATTATGTTTTTAGTTATTCTTGCACCTCCCCCCCTCATGCATTTAACCTGGATAATCAAGAGTATATATTGTGTATATCTTATTATATTTCATACTGCAGATAGTATATATGTATTTATTTGTTGCAGATTTAGAAGAATTTACAAATAACTCGTTTGAGCCATATGTACCTCCAGGCACTCTTACTATAATTCCACTTTTTGGTCATTATGAAGTCACATGTGTTCGACCTAATGGATATCCAGGAATAAGAATGTGGTGGGAAGATCCCAGCAACCATGTAATCAGTGATAATGGAGAGGTCAGAGTGGATGATATGAGACTAATTATAAGCAAAGTAAAAGAAGTAAATTCGGGAAATTATACTTGTGTGGCTGAAAACATAGCAGGACAAACCAAAAACATCTTGCAGCTGTATGTAGCAAGTAAGTTTACATTCAAGACTAATTCTTTTAATTAAGCTCAGTGCTTTTTATAATAATAAAAAAAGTACCATATGCAGATTTTATGAATGATAAGGAATTTTTTAAGGAAAGGGAGTAGGAAGACGACTAAAATAAAATTTAAGGAACTTATTGCTAAATACATCAAAGATGCATGTTTCATAAGAGATTTCAAATTTGAGCCATTAACTGTAGAATATTTTCAGTGAAGTAGCCTTATACAGTGAATAAATATTTTTTTAGACTGAGCTGAGCTGAGCAGAGTGAACAGTGTAGATAAATTTCCAAGCCAATATGTCTTATTACAAATGCATACAATGCTGTTTTTCAGATTATAAAATGAAATTATTTCAAGTAAAGAATTTATCCTTTTTTAAGCTTCTAATTGTTCTATCTGTTTGAATAGTGTATTGTAAGCCATACTGCACCATGTTTTTGTAAAATACAAATAGCGTCTTCCTAGTATGAAAGTACAAAGGCGTGGAAATAGGATAGAATAGTGCCACTGCATAAAATTGGTGATAAGACAGATGTTTTCAGTTACAGACCAGTGTGTATATCTGCAGCTGTGATTAAGTATTAACAAAAGATTAAGTTGGAGAGAGTACTCAGTCAGAGAATACAGGATTGGGTTGATAGACATAGGATATTCTTTACAGTGGTCAACATTATTTTTGTAATAGGTGGGCTTTGCTTTGGCAGTCTACTTGCATATTATGAAAAAACACTGAATGTGCTGGAAATAAAATTACTCATACACAATATTAGTAATTTTGGACTTCATGAAGATATCTGACAGATTGCCACATGGCAAATTGATGTACAAACTGGGAGATGGAAAGGTATGATAGATTAGTCAGGTAGGTTTGTAAAAGTATCTTCAGGTGTAAACAAAGTTTGCACCTGAAGATACTTTCAGGTGCAAACTCTGTTTGCTCACACTTGGATAAAGGATTAAACTAAATTTATTATAGTCTAACCAAGTGAAAAATAAACTTTCAACATCTTTCTCTAAATCCAGAGTAATTTAATAAAAAGGTGGCACACCGTTTGGCAACTCCTATAGGTAGAGATGACCTTGCTAATGCTTCTGCCTGGTGTCTCCACTCGGGCCTGGTTCCCACTGAAGAGACCTCAATAAAGGTCAAAACTAGTATGGGTAGTGGCCCTCCCCTTAATGCATAACATTATACATATCCGCAAGGAGATGTGTTTTGCATTATGGGAGATACTGAGATAGGAGTGTTGTGAGCTTGCTCCACCTTTGCAACGAGTTGCCCAGTGTTGTACCACCTTACTCCAGTCCTGAAGATACTTTCATGTGCAAACTTTGTTTGTAAAGGATTAAACTAAATTTATTATAGTCTAACCAAGTGAAAAATAAACTTTCAACATCAATAATCAGGTAGGTAGACAGTTGGTTTTGTATAGGAATGCCATAAAAGGAAAATAAAGGTGACCAGTGGCATACCACAGAGTTTTGTTCTTAGGATACTCCTCTAAAACGTATTTGTTAATGATATTTCATTAATAAACAATAGGAACTGATTGAGGATATTCAATTGTTTTCTGATGTTGCACAATTGAGGGAAAGTTATAAGGAGTGATGATGTCAAGTTCATTCCTCCCAAAGCATGAGGTCCACCAGTAATGTACACAGCCGTACAGCTCCTCTACGTTTCAGGAAAAAAAAAAAAAAAAAAAAAAAAAAAACAAGCAACAACTTGTACTTAAGTTAAAACATTAGCCACTTCTTATCCATGTAAGTTAGAAATCTTGAGATTTAGAATCTGGTAATGATAGTTTACAGATGCCTGAATTTCAGAGGACACATTCGAAGTGTTGCAAGACTGAGCTGTGCTAAGATAAGGCAGATGGTGTCCCTGCTGATAAGAAATCTTTGGAGGGGGTGCAGAGGTAAGAGACTAAGGCAATATCAGAACACTAGAATATTAGTTATGGGAAGAAGCTGATAAATTGTAAATTGCATAGTTTAGTCGATGGAGATGTTTGAGTGGCTTTACATGATTAATATGGAAGAAATTATACATAGTGTCATATAAGGATGGGATGAAGGATAAATTTCTAACAAGAAGAATATTGTATGAGAGGAATGTACTGCCTGTGAATGCTAGAGTGTGAATGAATGAATTAGATATAATACATATGTTGCTGGTTGAGTTAGATCTCATGTAATGAGTGTGACTACATGTAGTTTGATTCTGCTATTACTACTATTAATAATAGTCACTTACATTTCAGGTTTTAGGTATTTGCAGTATAGTCCTCTTGGCTACCAGTCTTACTTTGATCCTTACTTATTGATGCAATTAGAGATGTATTTCAAATTTCTGATGTCGGTACTTGAGGTAGAAAAATACACCAGAAATTTGAAATACAGAAAGAATTATGCATGGAAAGGCAGCTAGATTTGAGGATTCGAATGGAAGTGTAAAGTTTGAGGAGGTACATTTTACAGATGCTGTGCTGCATAATTGAAAATGTTTGGATTCTGGATAAGTTCAGTAGAGCTCTTAGTAATATGCTATTAAAAAAAGGGAAATGAAACTGAATACAGGAATTAGAGGATCCTCCTTACTCAGGTGTCAGGTGGGATTTATGTAAGAATACTTGAAGAGGCTAAGATAAACATTGTGAAGAAAGAAAAAGCCCAATTTAGGCCAAATAGAAAGTTGTCAGAATTAAGGTTTCACTTTAAACCAATTAGATGAGAAGTCATGAAAGTATAACAAAGATCTATATTTGTATTGGACCTGAAAAAGCATACTATAACACTACACTTATTTTGAAAAAATGTGCAATACATATTTTATGTTTAAATTAGCAGTTACAGCAGGCATGTTTTATGCAATTTGGTGCTGTTAAATTCAGATTAAGATTTGTTGCATGATTTAACATTAGGTGAGGATGAAGCTTGTCTCAAGTCATTTGCAGGGTGCTGAATTTTTTTTCTTGTACTGTCATTTGCAGTGTCAAAGGACATGTGATTGATTGATGAGAGAAGGGTGCTCTGTAGGAGCAGAAATGTGCAAATCTGAGTTATGGAAAGAAGGGATTATCTCTATTTGGAAGCAAAACTGTTTAAGAAAAGATCAGGGGTATTTGTATTCTGGTTGGGAGATGGATGATTTGCATTAGGTCATTGCTTACAGCAATTACTTCCACATCTCTTCCAGATTGGTCACTGAAATTTGTGAACATTAATATATCACCTAGAAAGACTTTAATTGGGTACTTTCATTACAGAAAATGAAGTTTTCAGGGATAAGATGCTGAACAGTGCAGAATGATGTTCAGAATTTGAAAGCAGTAGAGAGCTAGAGAATGTTCCAGGGATGTTTAAGCTACAGAAGATCAAAAAAATAGGCTTCTAGATTTGACATTCTATAGCATGGAATATCCGATCACACAGAATTACGGTAGCTCTTTCTGCCATCTTTATAGCTAAAGGAATTATGCAGACTCTGGAACTAATCGTGAACAGTCACGATTAGTGGTCTTTGTAGATACTCTCTGAGGTTAGGTTTCAATCAAAAAGGATAGATTGGATTGTTTGGAATTATGGCCAAAAGAAATGAGGAATGCATTGTTTGTTAGCTGCATGTGTTCTTCTGGACAGATTGCCTGTTTTGAAAATGAAAAACTAAGTTTCCACTAGGCAAAACCTTGCAATTTCTATATAAGACTCAAAAATGTGGTCAAATCTGGATGTCTATAAATGAATGTTGGTTAAGTGGATGTAGAATTTCTTTTTTTTTTTTTGCATAATTGTTTTCTTTTATATTTTTTGAGGGAGATCTTTTAAACTGCATCAACATAATTATTTATCTTTCTGTAGTCGATTTTAGTGAATAGTTAAAAAGTAGGGATGTTCTATTAGGCATATTGCCCATGGAGAGAAATCACCCAATCTTCTTGCTACGATATGGCCTCAGCATTGTCCCCACATACCATGCTACTTGGTTTCTCTCTAGGTGCATAATAGGATTATGCGCCTCCTGATCAGGAAGCCTATCAGGTTCAGTCCTATCTAACTGCTGTACTCTTGAACTGAAGAGATTCTTGGTCTCCACAGTATCTATGGCATGCCTTGAAGGATATCTCTTGAACTATATGAGAAAGAGAGGAAATAGAAGACAAAACATCCCTTCCTCCACTGGAAACCAAACATGGCATCAGGTCTAGTTTGGCATTTCCTCCAACTAGGAAGACATCTCTCAGTATCAGTAATATTAATTCATCTTGCCAAAGCCCTTTGCTGGAAAGAGTATATACTGCATCTCACCTATCTATTAGTGGCCCAATGAGATATTTTGGTGGCACTCAGTCTAATCTAAAAATATTACCGTTGAGCCTTTCTTTGTCCAATATGGTCAGTGCTTTATTGTAAAATGTACTAAAATAAAATCTCCCATCAACACAGTCATTCATTCAGTGATATCATATCTTATGAATGGAAACTACATGGCTCAGTGCCTCATTATATGAGACACTGAGCCATGGCATGTACTCAAGTTTGTTATACCTCTTGAATTAATCTATTCTGAAGAACTGTTTTTATATTTCAATTTAGATAACTGCTACTATCATTAACTTTTGAATTGCTTTTAACTAAATGTACTTAACAATAGTTTTATATGTTGAGTTTTTTAATAAGGATACATCATAAAACTGTAGGTCAATACTTTGTGATTACTATTTTGTTATCCCCCCATTCAAATTTTAGCATAATATTTTTTGATTCTCTAAGAAATCAGCTAGATAGTAACCATCATAACATTTTATAATCGATTGAAAGTTATTTTTCAGTGACAATATTGATTCCATTCTAATATGTTAGTGTATTCAATCTTCTTGCTTAGGTCTTTCAACAAATCTGTTATAAAAAAATAGTGCGCTTAGTCTTTCATAAGAGGTATATTGCTTGGAGAGTAATGAATGACAGGAATGGATTGCTAGAGGTAGTTGTGAATGTCCTGACAATGAATATGTTTATGGAGAGGTATAATAGGTATTGTGTGAATAATGGTTAGCATGGGTCTTTTACAATGAGTCCTCTGATTCCATGGAGGATATCTGTATAATAATAAATTACTAAGGTGTCTTTAACTTTGGTTGTAATAACTGCTTGAATGAATTATGAAAGATTATTTAGTTCTGGTAGTTTGGTGTCGTGCTTCTCTTTTAAAGCACTGGTGAGACCATTAATCTTAGTCATGCCTTAACTCTGCATTCTGCTGTCTTATTGGATATCAAGTCCCGTTCAGGTCAGGACTGTGCAAAGTTAATATCTTCAAACTGTGTACGTTTATATTCATTGCTTTATAATATAAAGTATTATAATGTTAGAAGGTATAATGGCTAATACTAAAGAAAAGTGCTACATTTGTTCAGAATATCAATATAGGACCTTGGAAAGATTCTGTGCCCTATAATTATTGTTCTTAATCCACACTGTCACACCTCATTGAAATGCAGTTAAAAAAAAAAAAAAAACATTCTCTGGATATACTCCATCCAAATGGGAGAAGGTGTAATGCAGTGTTCCACAGGATTGATTTCTGTTGCTTCATTGTCCAGATTCTGTATGCCTCGGTCCATGCCAACAAAGTGTCTTCATTTACATATATATGGCTTGAATCTCTACATATCATGGAAACACTTATGGAATTACTTCTGTTGCTCACATCATCAAAATCTTGAAACAGATTTTGTAAGTTCTGAGAAAGATAAGGCAACCAGTGTTCTCAAGGAGTGGTAGCTTCTGTCAAACAGTATTTTAGGCCTATCTGGTCATATTGTCAGCATGTTGCTAACTGTGGACTTGGGAATGCTTATTGTTACATCCGTGCACATACATTTTATCCAAATGAAATCCAATTGTTATTCTTAATGCTGTTAACTCTTTCTGTGTACTTGTTGTGAAGCATACAGGATAAATACAAGAACAAGCTTCTGAGCTAAAAAATTTATATATTGGCATTTGCAATCAGAGTTGAATTTCCCAAGACTTTTGGTAGAATAGAATTAAAGCAATGGGTTCATATGTGTGGTTTATATGCACTGCTTGGAAAGAAGTCAACGGACACCCCATGAGCATGGTGCCATGTAATGAGTCACATGTTTGTAGCCGGTATAAATTGGAGGAATATGATGCTCACAAGTTAGTGCTACTGTGTCTGGCTAAAATGGCTGTGAGAAGGGAACTGATGGAGTTTGAAAGGCATTGTGGCAACAATTTGCCAAACAGATAGGCCTGCAACATGGCATCTTATGTTGCAGGCCTATCTGTTTGGCAAATTGTTGACAAATTAGGCTATTCCCAGGTCAAAATACCTGCAGTGGATGACCCACCACACTCGCCAAACTTGACCGTAAGGTAATATGTAAGTATAATATATAAAAACTACCGATTGTCAGCTGGCACATTGGATGCGAAGTTTTGGGCATCAACTGGAACATGAATCTGCACAAAAACATTCTCATAACATGGGTTTCCATGCAAGGTTCACATTACCCGAACCAACATGCATCATCATCTTCGTTGGTGCAAAGAGCATGTACAGTGAGACGAAGCTTGGAAAGCTGTATTCTGGAGTGACAAATGCCTACAAGAATAATGTTCCAAAATTTCGATTGATTGTTCTCTTACACTTGCAGAAAGTATGTCCCATAGGAGTGCTGCAGTCATTAATCTAGAGGAAGGAGGTCCTACATCTTATTAAGGTGGGTTCTATGGCTGATTGTTCCTCACACTACGGTGTCTGTTGACTTCTTTCCAAGCAGTGTATGTAAGGCCATCATATGGCCTGGCATATATAAACATTTCTCATCAAGTTAACCAAATCAACTTTTCAAAAACTGTTCTTCAGATATTTAAACCAGCCAATAATTCAGTGTGGCTCTTTTGACACATCTCTTGTATATAGTAGCAATATCTTCTGCTTTCACTTTTCTAGGACCATACTCATTGTTTAATTCTCACTCACAGTGAAATAAATTAAGTATCAGGAACCATTAATGTCTTTTTGGATTCTTCTAAAATGCAATGAAGACCCATTGTCTTATTACCATCAGTTCTATTTAATATTTTATACCTTAGAGGTCATCCATTTTCATCTCTCTTCTATTTTATCCTTGTGTTTCATTCTATTTATTTTTATTAAGATGAAAGATATTGACAGTGTTAATATCTTATGCCATCTCTAACATCTTTCTTCTGCTGGCCTATATAACTAAAAAGTTCACTGGGATTTTTTTTGGCTTGCTCTTTTAGTTTCCCTTCGTATTCCAATTTCTTCCTCTTCCTTACTAAGCTTAATATTTATGCTTTCTCTTTATAGAGCTAATTATCTTTCTAGTTTTTTAGAATAGCAGAATTTTGGTAATATTCATCTCCTGCAAAAAAAGAAAAAAAAACATGGACATATTTTGTTATTTAATAAACACTAAATATTTTCTTCTTGTTTTTACACTTAGCTCCACCAGTGATCAAGTCTCAGCCTGTTGGTGTTCTAGCTGATGAAGGGGAAACTGCATCTCTGACTTGTGAATATAGCGGAAGTCCTTATCCAGTCACGAATGTCCGATGGATGAAAGATGAGAGATACGTAAGAGAATCTGGATCACATTATAGTGTTCACCATCACAATGGGACATTACTCATCAATAATGTCATGCTCTCTGACTCTGGTGCTTATAAATGTGAAATCAATACAACTGGATTTAAGCCTGTTTATTCAGAAGAAGCATCTTTATATGTTAAAGGTAAGCAACAACAGAATTATTCATTATATAAAATGGTAATTTTACTATGTCATTATCTGCTTTTATTAAAAAAAGCAGTAAGATTTGAAATTAACTTATTTTTACCTTTTACTAAAAATGAATTTGTTTGCACTGCAATGTACATTTAATTATCGCTGATTATTGTCATTTTATATTATTCATTATATAAAATGGTAATTTTACTATGTCATTATCTACTTTTATTAAAAAAAAGCAGTAAGATTTGAAATTAACTTATTTTTACCTTTTACTAAAAATGAATTTGTTTGCACTGCAATGTACATTTAATTATCGCTGATTATTGTCATTTTATATTATTCATTATATAAAATGGTAATTTTACTATGTCATTATCTACTTTTATTAAAAAAAAGCAGTAAGATTTGAAATTAACTTATTTTTACCTTTTACTAAAAATGAATTTGTTTGCACTGCAATGTACATTTAATTATCGCTGATTATTGTCATCACACATCCTCTTTAGTGGTAAGGACATAAGTGATTTGTGTAGACTGGCTGGACATATAATATACTTTATACTTTGAGTTATTAATAATAGTGTGAGGATAAATGCATTTTTACATTTAGTAATGTTATATTAATAAGTAATATAACATAAGTAAAATAAGTAATGTTAATGTACTATCACGACAACAAAGAGCATAAGATATCAGTCTTAGGTTTGTTCTACATATATTAGGAATTAAAACTACTCCTCCATTTCAGGCGTAGGATTTTGTGGAGTGAGGGAGGAAAAGCAGAAGTAATATTAACATAGGCCAAAATAGCACAAAAGTCAAATGCAGATGTATTTTGGCTACTACTGATAGAGCAAACTGGATGTTCAATCAGGATAGTAATCTACTGACTAGTAAAGTAGTCTATAGTTATATTAGGAGCTGTGCCTAGTAAATTTTCCTTTGTGTCACAAGAAGGAAAAATTTGTTATAATGTATTGCATTAACATCATTAATTCCTGTTTTGTACACAGTACACAACAGTTTACTTCCAAATTAATGTGTTATTTGTCAGACCTTATATTTCAGTATCCAATGGCACTATTATCTACAATGGTTAACTTAGATCTTTTTTTGATACAAAATAAATAACGGAAAAAACTCGCGTAGAAAGATTATTTAATAGTATAATTTTCGCCTGTGTGTCACAGGCATCTTCAGTACATTAAGCTCAAAATTAAACACTAACTGACAATTCCAAAAAGCGCCACCTAAGTAGCTGGTGTAAGATAACTAAAAAGGTCAATAATTTTCCTAAAAAAAAAAAAAATTAATACAATAAAAAGTTAGGAAAGATTAGCTGATTTGTAAAGTACTATCTCCCATAAAGGGGATAGACGTAAGCTTTCGGATCTGTTTAAGTTAGGAGAATGAAGTAGAGTTTCACATGTTTCTTTATAAAGGCGTTCCTTGAGAAACTGACTTTTGTGAAGAACTCTTGTCTTTCTCCAATGAACTCTGTGTCTAGTGAAGATGGCATGTTCAGAAAGTCCAGACTTTTCAGGTTTAAAGTATTCAATATAAGATTGGTGTTCTTCTAGCCGAATAGAGGCAAATCTTCCCATTTGTCCGAAATAAGATAATCCACACGAGCACGCAATCTGGTAGACACCTGGATGATTAAGATGTGGAGGCTTGTCCTTAGGAGAAGTGAGAAAGGTGGAGATTTTTCTAAACGGTCGAAAGGCAACAAAAATATTCAGCGGTTTTAAAACTTTTGCTATACGTTCACTGATGCCTTGTACATAAGGGATAGTAATGCGCGTTATTTCCTCTGTGTTTGAAGAGGAAGACATATTAAAACTACTCAGTTCTTTTAATGAAGCAATTCTTATAACCATTAGATAGAAAGGAAGAAGTTATATATTGTAGTTCTTTCTGTAAAAGATCGCCTGAAGAACAAAAGGAGTGGGCCCGATGAGCCAGTGTTTTAATAGTTCCTGCCTTCAACAATTTCTCACTAAGTTAAACGCATTTCATCCTAGGATCAAGTTTACCCTAGAAGTAGAATCAAATAAGCAGTTAGCCTTTTTAGATCTTCTAATTCTTTGCCAAACCAGATGGTAACTTACATTTCTCAGTTTATAGAAAGAAGACTCATACAGGCCATTATATCCATGCGGAATCTCATCACCATCCCAGTCAAAAGGCAGGAACTATTAAAACACTGGTTCATCGGGCCCACTCCTTTTGTTCTTCAGACGATCTTTTACAGAAAGAACTACAATATATAACTTCTTCCTTTCTATCTAATGGTTATAAGAATTGCTTCATTAAAAGAACTTTTAGTAGTTTTAATATGTCTTCCTCTTCAAACACAGAGGAAATAACGTGCATTACTATCCCTTATGTACAAGGCATCAGTGAACGTATAGCAAAAGTTTTAAAACCACTGAATATTTTTGTTGCCTTTCGACCATTTAGAAAAATCTCCACCTTTCTCACTTCTCCGAAGGACAAGCTTCCACATCTTAATCATCCAGGTGTCTACCAGATTCCGTGCTTTTGTGGATTATCTTATTTCGGACAAACGGGAAGATCTGTCTCTATTCGGCTAGAAGAACACCAATCTTATATTGAATACTTTAAACCTGAAAAGTCTGGACTTTCTGAACATGCCATCTTCACTAGACACAGAGTTCATTGGAGAAAGACAAGAGTTCTTCACAAAAGTCAGTTTCTCATGGAATGCCTTTATAAAGAAACATGTGAAACTCTACTTCATTCTCCTAACTTAAACAGATCCGACGGCTTATGTCTATCCCCTTTATGGGAGATAGTACTTTACAAATCACCTAATCTTTCCTAACTTTTTATTGTATTAATTTTTTTTTTTAGGAAAGTTATTGACCTTTTTAGTTATCTTACACCAGCTACTTAGGTGTCGCTTTTTGGAATTGTCAGTTAGTGTTTAATTTTGAGCTTAATGTACTGAAGATGCCTGTGACACACAGGCGAAAATTATACTATTAAATAATCTTTCTACGTGAGTTTTTTCCATTATTTATTTTGTATCGATATGTCTACTCATGGTATACCTCTTTTAAAACTTAGATCTTCTTTTGTTCATATTCCAGGGTCTTCTAACCTTCAACAATCTTAGATTAGTTGTGTCACAAATTCTTGCTGATAATGTCATGTTTCTTACTAGTATCCTCATTTTAACATGATTCCATCTTTGATATATATTCAGACTGCAGATTTTTCTCATAACTCAGAAACATCAATTTTATTTCTGACCTAACTCTTAGATACATAAGTTTAAAATTGGTTTCAAGTTCTGTATGTTAGTGTCTTGTTTCTCTGTCTTATTACATATAAGCTTATTCATCTGACTCTTTATCCTACTGCTTTGCTTATTCTTTTATCTATGTCCATATTCACTAAAAATTGTGCCTAAATAGTTGCAATGTTTTACTTGTTCTATTTTGTATAGGTTCTCTTGAGAATGCAATTACTGATTTTTGTGTTCTTACCTATTTTCATACCAGATTTTTTACAGTAGTTATTCAATTCAGATAAAGAAACATCATCATCTGCATGAAGTAAAGAGAGGAGCTGATTATCTCCAATTTTGATGTCAGGTTTAATGCCACTTTCTTTTATAATGTGATCCATATATAATGAGTAGCATGAAGGGAGTGTGTATCATAAATTACATTAAACTATCTTCCTGTACATTATAATAGGCAGTTTATATTCTTGTTTTAATCCTTTACCATTGAATAAGCAAAAGAGTGTGTGCATCAAATATCTTCACTGCTAGGTCATTCGTGTGTGTGTGTGTATATAGAGAGAGAGAGGGTATTGGCTTCACATTAATTGTTCTTAGTATCTCATAATGCACACCATAGTTTCTTTTGTATGTGTATGCTGCTATAGAGAGGGTCACTGCCCAGACCAATTTTGACCTCATCAGTAAAAGGTAGACTCGAGAAGATAATGAGGTTAAATTAATGCAAAAGTCATAGTTTCCATATGCAGATGAAAATTATTTATCACTATTATTAATATACTCTAGATCAGAATTGTCTATATTAATTTACCAAGTGGAAAAAGTTTCTACACATTAGTTCCTGTACATCCTGGAATTCCAACAGCAGGATATATATTCTATATAATATCCCATTTACATCATATGTAAATAGAATACCATTGAATACTGCTCTCATATCTAGGGTGGTGTCCCTAAGAGCTCCCTAAAAATGCTGAATTGTATACAGAAAAACGAAAGTGCCAAGATTGATCGATAACTCCCTCTCTCACTAATATGCTCCACTCACTTTCACACAGGAGTTCAGTCTCCACAGCCTGCACCTTCTATAAATACTTCTAGAGCTGCTGTTCATCAAATTGGCATTAAAAATCCCCCCGCCCTCTTGAAAATCTGTCCAAATGCATGCAGCCGCTAACCCTTTCATCATTCAACTCCAAATCCACAGAACAAATTTCTACTCTTCTTTGTTCATCCCTTTCACTGCTGCCTTCTGGAACCATCTTCGACCACGTTTCCCAAAGAATACCATCAATAGTATTTCAAGTCAAATGTGAACAAGTTTGTGAACAATGTGAACCCAGACAGCGCAGACCAACTCGAGGCAGGCTGCCCTGAAGGGGTGGGTCACCTGGGCACCGGCTACCTCCGTGGTCCTTTTGATTTCTTGAGGCAGATCTCCGAGGAGGGTGAGGAAATATCACTTGATAGCCTTAAGCTAGCAAGATGAGAATAATGAGCTGAGGCCTATTTTTCTTCTTTTTCCCTACCCCTACCTCCCCACCCGCCCTTCCCATCCTATTCTGCTTCCTCTCCTCCCCCCCCCCCAGCACCCCACCTTGACCTCTCTGTCACTTCCTTATCCCTCTTTTACTTCTCTTCGGGGACACTCTGACCCCTTTATTTTTCAATAGGCCGATGATGGGTTTATTCTTCACTCTCACCCACCTCAATAAAGGTCGAAACCGGTCTGGGTAATGGCCCCCTTGCCTTTAATACAAAACATCATACATCCCCTTCTTGGAGATGTGTTTTGGCATTAAGGGTAAATATTAAGATTAGTGATCAGAGCTTGCTCTACCTCTACCACGAGTTGCCTTGGTCTTGCACTACCTGTGGGATCAGCTAGTCTTGCATAAATTGCAGGTTCAAACTTGACATTTTGTCTGTTTGCTTACTTGGAAAAAATGGAGTAAAACCAGGTTTAAAATTGCTTGGTATCTTTAACATATATATATAGTGTTTTGAACAACTTTTCTCTTGGTGCCTTATCATATGCATTTTCCACATTTAGAAATTTTAGATTATTTCTGCATAGTTCCGCACTGTATGTCATAAAATAAAAATGTAGTTTGGACATCTATTTGGCCTGAATCTGGCTTTTTTTCATGGTATTACAACATGATCAATATTAAACTTGTTCATTTCAATCTCAAGCAAAAAATCACATCCTTTAAAATTCAGACATAATAATAGTTAATTTTGATATCATATCATTATTTACTAACGTACCACTAATAGACAAACTTGATTTAACAAAATCAAACTTCCCTTGATATTTTTGAAATATTCAAATTAACTGTATGTGTGTATGGATTACTTAAAAATTTACGTAAGAAAAAAAAATCTACAAACACATTAAAGGTGCTACAATGGTTTCTTCCTCCCCCTTTTCTTCCTTGGACAGTTTTTATATGGAGTATTTTGAGAGCATTAGCATAGCTATTTTCAAAACTTCAGTTTATTGTGTCATGTAGAGATGTATTTGCCTTTTTGGGGGGGCAATCAAGGAAGGATTGAGTAGTGTGGATTGAGTGGAGTACTCTCCTGCAATGAGTTTTAAGTGCCATGTAATAATAATCATAGTTAACTTTCTATAATTTGTTTTGAAGTGATGCTCCATACATTATGCAGTAAACTATGAAATATATCATCATCATCAAATTCCTGATATCTACAGGATATTATGATAGTACTGCATCCCTTGGGCAGTTTTTATATGGAGTATTTTGAGAGCATTAGCATAGCTATTTTCCAAACTTCAGTTTATTGTGTCATGTAGAGATGTATTTGTCTTTTTGGCTCCTTGGGGGAAGGGGGGGGCAATCAAGGAAGGATTGAGTAGTGTGGATAGTTGTGTTGAATGGAGTACTCTCCTGCAATGAGTCCTTTTAAGTGCCATGTAATAATAACAATCATAGTTAACTTTATATAATTTGTTTTGAAGTGATGCTCCACACATTATGCAGTAAACTATGAAATATGTCATCATCAATTTCCTGATATCTACAGGATATTATGATAGTACTACATTAAAGAGTTACACCTTCACTAGCATCCGATTAATAATTTTCCTCTAAATTGATCTGTTATCTGTTGAGACTGTGTATCTAGTCTATCCATAAATACTGTTATAACTTGAACAGCACATAAACCTTTAATCTATTAGTAAATCATTTTCAGCTTTCAGCATGTACAAACCAGTAGTACTCAATGTTCAAAATGTCCCCTTTTGCCTTCATGCATGCTCAAAGTCTGTGAGGCCACATGTCAACAGCCGTGTGCACAACATCCAGTGGAAATGCTCCAAATCCACTTGCAGGCTACTTTCTCAAGCTCTGACCACAATTTGAAGTCTAATGGATTCAGATCAGAACTTCCAGATGGCCAATCAGATGCTATGTGATCGGACACATTTGCTTCCAACCATTGTTGTGTGGTCCTTGTCTTGTGTGCAGGGGATGAGTCCTGTAGAAAGATCCATTGCCTACTGTAAAACTAGGTGTTGTTCAGGGACTGTATCACAGGTTCCAGCACAGTGTCTTGATACATTTTGACAGAGGTTTTGACTCCCTTTCTCATAGAAATACAACTTGGATAATCCCTGATATGTCACATACCTACCAAACCATCACTGAATCCTGGGTGCTGTGTGACCATCCAGGACATATACCCAATCGTTTTGGCAGGTAAATCACTCATTAATGGCAAAAATCTTCTCATCTGTGAAGAGGATATTTCTGTGTCTGTTTGTGTTCTGCTGGAGAAATGCATTTGATTTTATCACCCTCTGCTGCATAAGTTGTGGTGTAAAGAAGTGTCCAGTAGAATGATGATAGTCTCTCAACCCCAGGTCATCAGTATGTGACATTATTTTCCGTGAAACATTGATCTCTCACTACATCACTTTCTGCATTCTCACAGGATTATGGCAGAGGTGCCTTCACAGCCCTCGCAAGCTGTTGCATCCTAATGCAGCATGGTTGACCTGTTCGTTGGTGGTCATGTATGTCTTCTGTATCATTATAATGGTTAATAGGTGTGATACACAAACATCCTACTGATCCTGAGTATTTTTAGCTTGTTGAAGATAACCACTGTACTGCATCCCAACCTTGTGAAGTGCTATTACAGTTACATGGTTCTCATAATCTCTGCGCTGCACATTAACCCATACAGCTAGACAACTCTCTTTCTACTGATAAACGCATGAATGTTGTCTGTGCATGATGGCACTAACAGAACTGGCTCGTGCAATTCTGTGGGCAGCTCAGGAGTGTGCAGAAGTCGTAACAGTATTTATGGCAAGACTGTGTATATTTAAATATGCTTACAGAAAATTCATCTTGAAACTTATTAAACATTTTTTATATACTGTAGCTTGTCTGGCCTTATGGTGAGAACAAAAAAAAAAAAAAAAAAAAATTCTGTTAAGTTGAATTAAAAGTTTACAGTAATTGTGAATTAGTTTTTGACAGATTCTGTTTCCGTTTCCATGAAACTTATTTCATGGAATAAATTCTCACAGAATACTCGATGTATTCTATACAATCACTTTTTAGGCAACATTAGGAATTACTATTTGGTATGCATGGTGAACTGTTATTGGACTGCAGAATGAGAGAAGAAAGAAAAAAAATTGTCTCCTTTCTTTATTGATTGAAGTTATTCTTCTTACACGATGAACTGATGTTTCATTAAGTTCCATTACTAACTGCTGACTGATTTGGCTTCATCCATTTCATTTGCAAGTATATCCACTCTTGTTGAGCATAGACTTACTTGAATGTGTTAACTTTTGGAGTACATTGGATGGGAGAATTTGTATATGGTCAAAGAAAGAGAGAGAGATGGATGGCCATTTGTTAATATTGTTAAGTGGTAGATGATTTTTATTGTGCAGTGTAAGACTACCATCTTACTTACTTATTGGAGACTGAAATTACATGAAAAATTACCATGTATGATCTCTACAGCAGGATTCTCGGACTAACCTTTAGCCCATTCACAATGGTAATATAATCTAGGATATTAATTTTATGGAGAGAATTTTCATTAAAAAATACATATTTATTTATAGAAAAAAAAAGTGACTTAGTTTCTTGTTCATATAACATGTACAGTCCAAGAAACTGGACAATTTCTTGGACTGTATATGTTCAAGTAACACATACTTTCATAGTATGTGTTACTTGAACAAGTGTGTTCCTATTTTAACTTTGAATTGTGATAAGGTTTTAATTACATTATCTCATGTGTCTGGAATAAAAGCTTTCTGGAATATAGTCTTAAATAAAAATATGGTAGTTCATATCAGTAATGAAACTTTGAAGTAGTTTTCTTACATTATTCTGTAATAAGTAAATGAGATAACTAAACATAGCATACAATGATATGATTTCAGTAACACTTCAAAAATCTTTATTATTATTATTTTGTTGTTGTTGTGAAGTGATATGTACAACACTTTTTTTTTTTTCTTTTACCAGAAAAATTAAAATTTATGCCATCTCCAGTCAGTAAAAAATTAGAACTTGGTTCCACAGCCAAGATATATTGTAAGGCAAGAGGTGCAACAAAACCTGTTGTACGATGGACTAAAGAAGGAGAGCCTTTCTTTGAATGGCCCCCTCATGTAAAAGAAGACAATGGTACTCTTCATTTCAATGGTGTTCAAAGTCAGGATGCAGGTCGATACATGTGCATTGCTACTAATTCACAAGGTGTTATTAATGCAACTATTGATGTTGATGTTATTGGTGAGTATTAACAGAAATTTAAGTGTTGCACTGATACTAAAGTGTCAAAGAGCTACTTAACTAAATAGCGCTTTGATATCTTGAACAAGGATAGTTACTTCTACTTTTATTAATGTTGATATTATTATAACTAGCATCTTTTTACTTCCATTCTCTCAAATAAAACCTAAATTACAGTTTAATAATAAAAATGAATTATTAATAGTTAATATTTCTGCTTTTGTTATTTCAACATTGATGCAAGCAACTGATGTCATTTATAGTTAAATGATTTAGCATTTTAATCACCAAAGTAATAATTAAAATGTTACTATAGTAAGAAGAAAATACTAAGCTATAAAATGAACTTTGTTTTCTCTTGAGAAATATTTTCTCAAGAGAAAACAGATAAATAGTAATAAAAAGGACAAGCATTCCAAAATGTTAGGTGACAAAAATCTATAATACTCAATAAGTGTTTGTTAATGCCATTGCCTCAATTAAGGAAGTCAAACAATGTTATATTTCTGAATGCATCAAAGAGGCATCTGAAGACAAAATATGATATTTTATCTTCAGAATAATGTGTAACTGATGTATAAAATTAAACTGGATTTTGGATCAAGTTTAATTACTAACTTTTTATAATAGAGTAACAGCTGAGTTGGA
Source organism: Typopeltis vanoorti (assembly GCF_054136105.1). Lineage (NCBI taxonomy): Eukaryota > Metazoa > Arthropoda > Arachnida > Uropygi > Thelyphonidae > Typopeltis > Typopeltis vanoorti. The sequence continues at coordinate 16,781,840 of NC_143559.1, read as the reverse complement.
TAAAGGAAATAGCTACACGATGATTTTGCAAAGGCATCATTTGACAGAATACTACATGGAACTCTATTATGCAAATTAGAACAAATGGGGATGATATGACACTGGTTAAGTAGATAAAAGGGTGGCTTCTGGACAGACATCAAAAAGTGGTATTATGGAGGAGCAGAATCGAGGCGAAAACAGGTGACTAAGTGATGTGCTGCAAGGTTCAGTGCTGGGACCATTGCTGTTTAATTTGTATATAAATGATATAGGAAATAACCTGAAAGGAAATATTCAGTTGTTTGCTGATGATGCAAAATTAGGTAGAATTAATCATGGAGATGTGGAGAGCTTGCAGGACAATTTAAATAGGCTGTCAGTATGGACAAAAGTTAATGGTGTCAGTTTATGTCAAGAAATGTAAAGTTTTATGCATTTTGGAAAAATTAGATTACAAGCTGTGTATCACATGGATGGCACGTAGATGAGCTCAGAGGTAAGTTAGCAGAAATGACCTGATGGTAGAATTATATTAGAAAGGAATGTGGCATTATTAATATTCAAGGAACAGAAGAAAACTGAAGTTACTTAAAATAGAACTCGAGATGAAAGATTGTCAAAAATAAATGAAAAAAGATCCAGAAGATAAAATGAAATTAAAATTTCATTTTATCTTCTGGATCTATAATGTGATCTATGTGTTGAGCTGTAATAGTATTCTGTATGCCTCTTGAGGCTCTAAGTCAGGAAATGGTGAATTAGTAGCAAACCAAAGTTAATTTCACTAATAAATTCTAGTAAAGTTCCTCATTACAAAAACCAATTTGGTTAAGGCACTATTCATTGTTGCTGTAAATTTTGCTTATATAAGTGGTAGCCCTTCAGGCTATACTTACTCTTTATTTGCATTTCAAATGGCTTTTTTACTTCCTTCTAGCTGATTAATATCTAGCTTCTTTACAGCAAATAATTATGATTTTTGGTTTGCTTCTTTTATGTTCGCTTGAAAGTAAAATAGACATTTTTGTAATAATGTTATGTCGTTACTTTTCTCTATATTATGTCTTTCTCTACCTCTAAATAGACCTCTTTCTAATCTACTGTTGTGCCTTTAAAATATTAATTCAGATCTATTTCCTCTCCGGATATTGGCAAAATTTTTATTATGCTGCGCCAGCCAATATCCTATAATCTCACCTTGTAGATTCACTTAGCAGTCGTGACCTAAATCTCACTTAAGCAATAATATCTAATTCCTTCTAGCCAAAAGATTCTATTTCATAAGTGGTGGTTTGAATTCGTAATCAGGCATAAACTCAGGTATAAGGTACAAAACATGTTTATTGGAAAAGCATAAAACATTTACAGTTAAGAAAATTCAAATACTCAATAGAATAAAACTCACTCTAAGTTAAGGTTCATACTATATCACAACAATAAAATTAAGTAAGCTAAATCCTTCAATTACGAAAAGATAAGATTAAGTATAAGCATAACACTACTAGGATATAATTCCTTTCACAAGTTATTCACAGAACACACATTGAACACTTTCATTAATACTCTATCAATAACCATCTTAATTCTAAATTTCATTAGTCAAGCCTAGCTATTCTCAATCAAAATACTGCCTATCAAAAATTCTTCTTTGTTCCACGTGGTCTTAACTAATTCAATCGAATTCTCACTTAAAAGTTCTCTATTAGTGTCCTTAGTTTACAGTATACACAAATTTCTTATTCTTCTAAGCGATTTTTAACATAAAATGAAATTCTTTACATTACCGGATCCTTTCAGATTTCATGCCACCATCTCGTGTAGATCTGGATTACCTTACTATATAGTTATCGGCCATCTTTTGCACCTGGCGATGCACTACACTTTTCTTTGAATCATTTCCGGACTGTGGCGTGCTGTCTACTGCTCCGCAGGAAATTTTCTCTGCTCTCCTCGATGGGACTTTATTCGAAGGCTTGATTCTGCATAGGCCATCATAACATGATCAGCTTCACTTGGAAATTCTCAAGAATAGCTCTTGTCGTCCGACATCAAAACTCCTAAATTGGAATCCAGGAACCGAAGAAGAAAAAGCCCCGCAATATCGTGTGCATCATCTTTTATTCACCCTATTGGGTGCCCTCTATTCGATATGTTTTTTACCCATGAACCCCATTGTTCATGCCCCTTGGGTGATCCTACACTCTCCCTAATCTGTTAGGTTACCCTATTCCAGGTAGTTGTTCTGACGTCACTTTCCGCGTAGGTACAGCCTCCATCGCTACGCTCGACTCGTACAGATTATACACGATTATTCTGGATTATTTATTACTACTTATAATCTTTCTGGAAATTTCGTAATGTACTAGACAGCTTAGTGGAATTTACAAATAACTTAACAATTCCCTTACATAATTCTTACTATTCTGACACAAAATTCTCCGCTTCTCATTTCAGTTATACAGGAATAAATTTCAACATATGGCACATATGGACTACACATTATCACATAACATAAAGAAATTTCTCATAATTATTAGCTGATGTGCAGGTATCTCCTTAATTAGTAATATTTATCATGTTAAATCCTGAATGAATGATTTCTTTGCAAGATTCCTTCATTCAGGATCTAACAATGTATATACTTTTGACAACTTCTGAGGCTATGAGATACATGCTTACTTACCAGAAAGCTTTAGGTTAGGTTAGTGTTTTGTGTTTTTTTATATGGTCAAATGCAGTGATCTTTTTAATTGGTCAATTTGGGAAATCAGTTTACTGGTCAGTTAAGAAGACATTGATAATTTTGTTTCAGGTCAACTCCAGTTGACATGCTATCCCCTCAAGGAGCAGTTAACTAAGGGATTGAAGTTGAGATCACTTTATTCCCTCATGAGAAGAGTTAATTTGTGTGATGTTTAAGTAAACTATTTGTCATTCATAATTCAGTGACCTGAAACTTAGTACAGTCAAACTTTGTTGTAATGATCACAGAAATAATAAACAAAAAGTCATAATGATTTTAATTTTATGCATATTCCCATACAAGTGCTCACTTTTACAATGAGCACATTACACAAATATACTGTGTAAATTTTGGTAACTACGTAAACATTCTTAATTGCTCAAGAAATTGGAATACTGAATTCTTAGAACAGACAAATATGAAAAGAGTAATTTAGCTTTTATGAACACCTGGATCAGATTATGGGCCAGTTTATAACCTAATCTTGTTTTTGGGGACCATCCCCTCACTACCTACCTCTCCAATGTCTAGCCTGCGGCCTAATCCCTTATTTTATCCGAACACTGCCATGACTATAAAATCTGTTGGAAACATGTCTACTAAAAGAAAGTCTGTCTCATTCATGAGTTGTAACTTAGTGTGAAAAATGTTGAAGTATGTAAAAAAGTTTTCTTTGTTCTCTTTCACAATATAGACATTTTGGAAGAATATAGATGTTTACATATCAACACAACCAAAAAATAAAAAATAAATAGAAAGTGTGAGCTTACAAACATCGATGTAGTATTGTTCCAATGGTTCACTACACAAAGAAGTCCTGGATTATCAACAGATGCTTACAATCTTGAAGGTTCAAAAAAGCAGAAACATTTGCTAAACCATTTGGGCATGACGATTTTGTATGTAACAACTGTTGATCGATTTAAAAACTGACATACCATCTTTGTCAATTTTAAAAAGACAAATTAAAATTGTTTATTATTAACCAGTAGTTTTTCATTATTCAGAAATAAACTGTTTAGTATTAAGTGTATGGTTTTAAAATTATGGACAAATAATTTGTGTTTAATATTAAATGTACTGTGGTTTGTTTATACAAGCATATTCATAGAAATAATTTCAAGGTATATAATTATATTTTTTTCTCTAATACTTTTTTTTTTTTTTAATCGAGTTATTGAGAATTTAAAAAAAAAAATAGGAGATAGATTTAACACACTGCTAATATAATGAGTAATGATTATAACATGGAAATTTTTTCACTCCTTTGGTGCTCATTATAACCAAGTTCAACTTAATTTGTAAAATCTTTACAAGACAGAAAGCATAATAAATTAATGACAAATGGTTTATATATGAGTCCCTGAATAACTTTATCTAATAAACACAAGAATTCTCTGACGTATAAGTGTGTGCATTGGTTTTCTAGTATTTTGTACAAAACTTATTTATTTTCACGGTATTGATGACAATACAGAATGATAAGTAAATATATATTGACTGTCTCCCAAAAATCTGGAAGACACTCATTTTAGGATCTAATTAATATTTGTTTTCTCTCTTTTTCCAACATAGATGGCACCTAATTAGGACTTTAGTTTCTTGTGTTGTCCGTTACAATTTTTTTTAAACTAGTCCCAATGTTATACCAAATTGTTGTTGTTTCCTGTACTGTGACATTGTTTTTGTGCTCTGAAGATGCTGGATATAATACCAGCGAAATATCAGCAAATAAGTTAATAAATATTATTTTCTTATCATTCTGTGTTGTCATCAATACCATGAAAATAAATAATATGTAATGTCAACACATAAGCCTTTCCACGTGTTTGCACTAAACTGGACAAGAAAGCATAATAATGGATGAAGTGATTACTATATTGTAACTATATTTTTAAATGCCAGTCTGTCACATTGACTGATACTTTTAGTAGTCATTTAGAAGAATTAGAATGGTTCTAAAATGTTTTTTTTAGAACCATTCATACTCAAATACGTATGTAGAGCTAATTCTCTTTTCATACAGTTTTTTTTTTACATGATTTCGAAATAACATGGTTTAAAAAACAAAAGCGGTTCTATTTTTACACTGTATATTTTGATTTAACACAGTTCAAATGGTCCTTATTTTTAAAATTTGCTTGAATTCAGTTCTGTTAAAAAAGGTATTTCCATTATATTTATTTCCTAGAATGGTACATATGTACTTAAACTTGAATTTTGGGGAACCCCCTCAATGTGTTAAATACTCTATGCTACAGAATGTAGACAATTGTGCCGACAACAACAAAAAAAAAATCTATTTTTTTTTCAATTCAAAATATCCTTAGGTAAATATTTTGGATTGAACGAAGATACTGTGAGAACGATTAAGAAAAATGAAGAGGCCAAAAACAAAATTAGGTGCCAAGTCATCATCGTATATGAGAGACATAAAAGTAAGATGGAAAAGGCCCTAGTGACGTGGATAGAAGATTACTCACAAGAAGGAATAACTTTAGACAGAAATGTCATCAACAACAATTGTGATTTTTCTGCAAAGCACAGGTTGGCTTACAAAATTTCTCAAAAGATGCGTGCATCATAATGTAAAAATAAAAGGAGAAGCCACATTCGCAGACAAGCTGGCAGTTAGGGAATTTCTTTCAAAACTGTCCAAAATTATTGAACATGGTGGCTACACTCCTGATCAAGTTTGGAATGCAGATGAGACCACCCTTTTTTGGAAAAAAATGCCAAAGTAGAACTTATATAGCAAAATCAGAAAAAAGGATGGCCAGGTGTATCTCAACAATTAATTGGTGTTTTCAAAGCAGCTAAAGATTGTGTGACTATTATTTTGCAGCAATGCTTCAGGAGATCATATGTTAAAACCATTACTTATTAATCGATCTCTAAGACTGTGGGCTATGAAAGGTGTGGATTTTAACATGCTACCAGTGCACTGAAAGGCAATTACAAAAGAAATTTTTAATGAATGGTTCCATCAATGTTTTGTTGCAGAAGTTAAATGCCATTTTATGAAAAAAAAATCTGGACTTTAAAGTTTTATTGATTATAGACAATGCACCTGGCCATCCTGTTTTAGAACATCCAAATGTGGAATTTTGTTTTCTTCCACCTACTACAACCACTAGACCAGGGTGTGATCGCTACCTTCAAAACTTACTACATAACAAGAATATTACAATATATTTTGGATAAACTAGATAAGGATATACTGACAGTTATTGATGTGAGGAAGAAATTTTCTATTTTGGATTGCATCAAACTTACTAAGTTGGTGTTATCAGAATTGAAACTATCAATTTTAAATGCATGCTGGAAAGCTACTTGGCCAGAATGTGTGAAAAAGAAAAACCCTGTACCTTTGCATACAACTGAATATCCCAATATCATTAGATCAGTTGGCTGAGAAGAATTTGATGATTTTTTGTCTGCAGATGTTGAAGAATTGATGGTTGACAAGGTTGTTACTGATCACGAAATAATAGAAGCTATCCTAGAATCTCAATGAAAAAGAAAAAAGTGATGATAACAAAGAGATTCCACTCACTGCAGGATTAATTAAAGACGGGCTTCAAATGGCTAGTAAATTGCAAAATCATTTTCTTGCACATGATCCAAATATTGAACAGTTTAAACGTGAACTGAAGTCATGTATGGGGAAAAATGAAGGATTATACAAAGATCTAGTCAAATCTAGGCAATTTCCCCGGACCACTCCCTACGAGTGACTGAAAGATCATTCAACTCAACGTTGGTTCCACTCAGTGACCCCTACCCTACATAAGCAGAACTGCTCATATTCCAGGAAAAAAGCATCCACTGACAAAGCCCTACACGGGCCACGTCAGAAAACACATTTCCCGGAGACTCAAGTTACCCTCTCAAGGCAAACCCCTGAAATCTTAAATCCCCTCACCGGGAGCTAGACTTGGAAGAAACCTTAAGAGAGCAAAAAATCTCTTTCAATACTAAAGAACTTGAAACGTCGGAGAGGTGTATTCTTCATAAGCGAACTCTCGGTCGGTGGGTATAAGTATTTATTAAAATAAAGAGCCAAAAGGCTTCAGTTCAGTGATGCAAAATTTATAAAAATCAAGTGGATATTATATCCAGCATTATTTCAAAGTGGAATGGAGAAACTATGAAAGTTTCGTACAAATAAGTTGACGAGAGCTTATGGGAATATGCCCGGCGGCATTTACGGGTCAGACTAGCATATATACAGACTCCTGACAGCATGCATGTTTTCTAAAGTGGCCCACACTAGGGAGCTCTCTAGTCAAATTATTTGTACAAAATTTTCATAGTTTCTACATTCGCTTTGAAATAATGCTGGATCTAATATCCACTTGATTTTTATAAATAGAAAATTACGTTTTGCCATTGCAGTGTGAATAGGACAGCCAGTGTTTCAAGTGATGGAAGTGATTTAACCCTCTCATGCATAAGGGCTCATAGGAGGGGACATAAAAATGATGTCCTCAGATTGAGGACATAATTTTTAATATATACAGGACAAATTTAGCAAAATTAATGAATTCATGGTAATACTGTAAGATTAAATGGTACTGTATCATCATTATAATTTTTTTTATAAATGAATATAAAAATTCATGCATGAGAGGTTAATTCTAGTCTCACACAAAAGACTGTGGCTGCTGTCAGAAAGTGGCGGCGAATAAAATTTAATTAATAACCATATGCGTGGGTGTATTTGGGCTTTTTTGAATTTCTGTTTTATTAATGACACACTATTTTCTTTAAGAAAGATACATATGTATATACTTTAAATAAGTATTTTAAAAAAAATATTCCATTAAAATTAGTTTTATTCAATGATTTTCATATGTTTTGTTTGATGAAAATAACTTATTGTTCGTATCAGGTTTTCACATCTGGAGCCATTCTTCTATTTTTTTCATATGTACTGTATTCTTTTTTTATACAGTTTTCATTTACACATTTTTTTTTCTTTCTTTCTGGAGCCAATCTACTGTGTAAATGGAGAATTGGATGTATATTAAAAGATACAGTATATTGTAAAATTAAAGAAAATTTAATTCTTCCTTTTAATCAGTACTTTTCCATAAAGAAAGAAATCTATGAACTGAAATTAGATTCATATATACATATTAAAAGTATATTTTTTCCTTACCTTTCTCCAGTTATGCCAAAGTTTACAGTTCATCCTACGGATACAGAAGCTTATGAAGGCTATCCAGCAATGTTACATTGTAAAGCAGCTGGTGACCCCCATCCTACAATTCAATGGGATAAAGACAACGTTCTTAATGGATTTGATGAGAAACGTTTTTTCGTTATGGAAAATGGTACTCTTTATGTCTCAGAAGTTCATATGGATGATCAAGGCAAGTATGGATGTACAGCAGGCAACAGTGGAGGTTTTAAGCGAGCTGAAGTTGGCCTGATGGTTAGAAGTAGGTATCTATGAATATTAATGTAACTGGCATATGTTATGATGAATTTTGATTTAGCCCTAATCTTGTTTTCTTTTAAAATAGTTATCTTTTTTTTTTTTTTTTTAATGAGTCTGTAGTTTACTTTTTTCCCCTCCTTATTTACCTGACTACATCAGTGTAACCAGTATCTAGTGGAGTAGTCAGTAGATTATGCTAAAATTAGTTAAAGGATTTCCACAGAATCTTTATCAATTTAAATACACCCAACCATAAACAGTATGGCCGAATTAAACTAGCTGAAATTTAGGAGACCTATGATCAGTGGAAATACTGTACATCACAATTTTTTACTTTAAGGAATAGCACTGAACAAGTTATAGGATTTAGAACTTCTTTATCTATAAAATAAATTGTCTTATAGATTTTGCCAAAGATTTTGAGTATCGATAGACATTATGGATAATTATTCAATAAAAACTATACAATTTCTGACGAATATGTGAGAATAATAAAAGAAATGTATAAAGTAAAATTTGTGAAATAAAATGGAAACCTATATCATGGATGGAAGATCTAAATTATGCAGATGACAGTTTGCATAATCAAAACACTGATTTGCTTATGATGACTCCACACATGAAAATTCACAGGATCTATAACACTACTGTGCCATATGTTGGTAATGAGGAAATAGTAGCCTATTGATACGGTTCTTATGAGAGTGTGCTGAAAAGTTGTGATAATCACCATGATGGAGATGTTAAGATGATTAGAAGAAAATGGAGGAATGGTAGTGGTCAATTCAGAGGAGCAATGCCCACTGTGCCTTTTCCATAAAAGTACATATGGAAAAGGCACAGTGCAGAAACAGAGCGACTATGGGAAAGTGACTGAAGGGAGTCTGTGAGGGAAAGGTCACCTATCAAGTGGATTGCCCTCTTCATCATCAAGAATTCTTAAGGTGATTTTGGTTGGACTTCCCCAAATGTGGGAACATCATTCTAAGGTTGGTCTGATCTGAGACTCATAAAAGTACATAAAGTACACTCAAAAGTGTGGAGTTGAGAGGAAAAGAAGTAATGTTTTGAATGGAAACAAACAAGCTTTTTAGATGTTGGAGGTGGTTATGTATGTATGTAATATATTTGGAAAGTGTTTTTTATTGAAAAAAAAGTTGGGGTGTAATTTGGGAGTGGGTGGTGGTGAGGAGTTTATATATTTTTATATCCACAGTTAAAATGCTAGTATTTGTATGATTGTCTTTCATATTAGCATTATTGGTTCAGGAAACAAAGAGCAGGGAAATGCAGCTGGGGTGAGGGATTTGTGAACTCTCTCTCTCACACACACACACACACACACACACAGTGCCCAGACTCTAGACTAAGTGAAGCTTTGGACAGTGCTCTCCTACATACCACTAACTCAGTGCCCCTCTAGGCATGATCATTATCATGCGGTATCTCCATGGAGTCTGGAGACTCATTGTGGGAGACCCAAACTAACTATTATACACATAAAACATTCATATCTTTCCTTAACTCATTCACTGTCAGGGAACTCAAGGTCGTTGCTGAATCATGGCCTTATAAAGAGGAATAATAACTTATCTTTACTTATTAGCACATTTTTCAACATCCATGTAATCCTTTGAGCTATTTTACCAACTTTTGTGATATGCCCTGAACTTCAACTCTCTGTTCGCCATTATCCCCAGTTTCCTGCAATCCAGTACCATCAATATGATACACTCATCATATTGATAGATCAATATGATATGTAACCTTTTCAACCCGAAGTGCATAACTTTATATTTTGCAACATTAAATTGACCGACATTATCTTTTGCCTATAATGCCAATATATTTAAATCATCCTGCAGGATATCTGCATCACCTTTGTCAACTATTGCTTTCCCTAGTATTGCATCATCAGCATACAAATTAAATAGTAGCATCCTTAGTATAGAACCCTTAGGTACTCCACTAGTTACCCTCATTTTCTTAGATTCCACTCCACCAGAGAGTAGAAGTACTGTATATAGTGTCTGTCTATTAGCCCCTTCCCCATCTATGCTAATAGCTCCATATCAGTTTGCTCCAACTTTTGTAATACCTTTCTATGTGATGTTCTGTCAAATGCATTTTTAAAGTCCAGCAAGATCATGGTGTAGCTATTTCTTTATCTAATTCCATTATCACTTTATGATAAACCTTGCCAGAGCTGAGGCTTAGATTGAACAACTTCATCAGAGGCAATGCAATTTTCTCTTGCACATTCACACAGTACAAGAGCTGGCATGCCATCCTAGTCCCTCAGTTGTATTCATATTGATATTTTTCAATATGTATGCTGAACACCTCCTGTTCATCCACCTCAGATTTGATATGCATATCAGCAACTGCAAAATCTCTGCCTGGATGATGCATTTTTGCAAAATGATTACTCAATAACTCAGACATTTAAAGGCATCCTAGCACAGACATTTTTCCTTGTACTTGCTCCATAATGAAAAAACTCTTTTGGATTTATTTTTTCTGCTTAGCTAATTTTTTTTCTCATAATCAGATTTGGGCCTTCTTACTTGTACTTTGTACTGTTCACAAGTATGCTGATTGTCTTTTTCTTTATATTCTTCAGTTTTTTTTTCCAGCTCTTACTATATCTCTACTCATCCACTTAATCTCCAGTTAGTTTATCCTCTTAACCTTGGGTATGCAGTCTAATACTGCTTCTGTCAAACAATCTCTGACCACTTCCCATGCACTATTGACATCCTTTCCTTTTAACTTCTCAAGCCATGGCATTGCTCCAACCTCCATGGAGTCAGCAGATTCATTGTGGGAGGTTCATTCAACTGACGACATATTTATCTTACTGAATCTTAAAATCCTTAACACTCCTTGCATTAACAACACATTCTGGTAATGCGTTCCATCCACTGACAATTCTCCATGTAAAAAATCTACTCCTCACACCCCTCTTTACCACTTTCTTACATAACTTCCAGGGATGGCTTCTGCTTTTTCCCCTCTCGCCTTTTGCTCTTTTTATAATCCCATCTGGATTAATCCGACAAAATTCTTTCACTAACTTAAATGTCTCTACCATATCACCTCTTTTCCTCCTATTCACCAAACTCCGCAACCCACATTTCTTCAACCTCTCTCCATAGCCAGCATTCCAAAGTTCTGATATTGTCTTAGTCACTCATCTCTGGATCCTTTCCAATGTTTCCACATCGCACTTTAAACCAGGAGACCAAATTTGAGTACAGTAGTCTGAGTGGGTCTGACCACTGTTCTGTACAGCAGCACAACCACTTCCTTATCCCTACATGTTAGAGTACTTCTTATCATAGCAGTACTATGATGTGCAGTTTTTGCAACTTTCATTATGCCCTCTAAGCTTCAGTAAATAAGGGTTTATGTTGAACTATCAAGTTCAACATAAACCCTTTCTCAACAGAGAATGCCACATGTTCGGCAACTTCCCTGAATAAGACTGCATGGTCACTCTCTCCAATTGGAAGCAGAGTGTCTATCTTGGTTATGGATATATCTTATGGTGCTGTTACCAGATCCAACACTCTCAAATCCCCTATAACATGTTTTTTCAGGTAATTTTCTCTTGGCAACTATATAAATTCCACCTCCATCAGCTGATTATCCACTAGCTGATCAGGAAGCCTCCAACAGATATATAACAACTGGGTTTGGTCCCATGAACTATCTGGCTGCCAGGCCTGAGGGAAAACTGTTTTACTGCTGCATCCTCAAAAGGAGTAGAAACTGGCTCTGTAGGATGCATGTGGAAAGAAAGGGGTGGGGGAAGAAGCTGGAGGCCTTGCTCTGGTGATTAAACATTTACCTGCTAGGGTCTGCTTGGCATTTCCTCACAACCAGGGAAGATAAAGGCACTGATAATGTTGGACTTAAAATAAAAATGAATAAAACAAAAGTTCTTAAATTGAACTGTCTAAAATTAAACTTTATTGGTCTCCTGAGTTCTAAGGGGATAAAGAAGCTGTGGAAAGGGTGCAAAGAAGAAGAGTTACAAAGATTATATGTGGGATTTAGATTATGATCACAGATTTGTTCTCATAGTCCACATTTGTCCAATAGCAGTAGTAGTTAATTTTTGCATACTTGGGAGCTATCCTATGATATCCTATAACACCCATTTAAAATTAGCAGGGTGCTAATTTTTCTTAGAATGTCATCAATGGCAGAATCATATTAAAAATGAAAATATTAAGAAGTTGACATTGCTAGAATTCAGAATGTGTGAGCAGTGCTAATTTAAGGTGGCATGGTTACTTAAACAGATGGAAGAGAAAAAGGTCAGCAAAACAGGCATTTGATGCCAAGAATAAGATCTAGACCAAGGAATAACTTAATCAATCCATCTAAGACCAAGGTCTTAGGTGGATTGATTAAGTCAGAACCACTCCAGAATTATGTTGTATGTTGCAACATCCCTTGGAAGTACATATCAGGAAACTGGTGATGATAATATAATATTTGGATGGTTTCAATATAATTCAATCTCTTGAAAACAGTGTTTTCTTTTGTCAGTCTGTATTATACCCTTGTCAATATCAACACCCATTTAAAAGTTTATAAACCTCTATCATATCACCCCTCTTTCTCCTGTTAACTAGAGTCTGCAATTTGGTGCAATCCACATACTCGCAAATCTGTCCTTATAATCTAAATCCCACATATAATTTTGTAACTCTTCTTCTTCTTTGCACCCTTTCCACAGCTTCTTTATCCCCTTAGAACTCAGGAGACCAAATCTGCACACAATAATCCAGGTGTGGTTGTATCAAGACCTTATAAAGAGGCAAAATGAATTCCTTATCCTTGCATGTCAAGGTTCGCTTCAACATTACAATTATCCTCTGAGTTGTATTTGAAACTTTTGTTGTGTGACCTTTGAACTTCAAATTCCTATCCACCATTATGCCAACATCCCTAGCCTCATCAGTTTCTTGTAGCATAACCCCACTAATATAGTATGTTGCCGGAAATCTCATCATACCAAAGTGCATAACTTTACACTCACTAACATTAAATTGACAGCCGTTTTCTTTTCCCCCAATTTCCAGCCTATTCAAATCATTTTGTAAGTGCTGGATAGCAGTAGCATCCCTGATTGCCCTGCCTATCTTCTCATCATCTGCAAACAATTGCACATCACCTGTTAGACCCTTCCTGAGGTACACCACTGGTCACCTTAAATTTAGCAGATTGACACCTACCATATATCACTTTTTGATATCTGTCTGTCAACCATCCATTGATCCAAGTCAAGAGTTTATATTCCAATCCCATATTCCCCAGTTTATACAACAGCCTTTCATGTTATTCTATCAAATGCCTTAGAAAAATCCAACATTATCATAGTGTATCCGTTCCCTTTATCCAACGTGGCCGTAACATTGTTATAAAATATGAGCAAATTGCTAAAACATGACCTTCCTTAGTAAACCCATGCTGCTTCTTGCAGAGTACAGCTTGTTTGTCTATCCATTTCTGTATGCAAATTCTTACCAACTTCTCTAAAATCTTCACTACCTTACCAGAGATACTGATAGGTTGGTAGTTAGACACATCAGTTTTTGCCTTGTACAATGGAACTATCATATATTCCTTCCATTCCCGAGCTGAGACCCAAGTTATACAACCATGTTAAAGGCATAGCCAATTCAGCTGAACATTCCTTTAGCAAACGGGCTGATGTTCCATCTGTCCATATAGACAAATTCTTATCCAGGTTATGCAACGGCTCTTCACCCTCGTTTTCATGCACCTCTAACTCTTCATCCTCTCGCTATTTTCACGATATTCTTTCCACATGTTGCATACACCTGTTGATATATCTCTTAGCAAATTGAACACTCATTAGCTTCTGACACTAGAGTACCATGCATTCAGTCAAGTTATTCTTCACACAGTCATTCTTTCTTTTGTTTGCAGCATTTTCATCTCATCTACAAAACTTAAATACAGATCCTTGTTATATTTCCAGGATTTCTCATAGAGTGAAAATCTAATTCCAACAACTCCTATTTGGCCTGAATCCAACTTATCTTCTCCACAATTTTCTTAGCCTCTTTTAGTATGCTAGCATAAATTTTACAAACACTGGTAGGTAAATTCTTTGTAATTCTCACATTCAGTTTCAGTTTTCACATTTTCCTTTTTATAGATGGGCACTATGATGACTCTACTTCAATGATCTGAAATTTTACCTTTAGACTATGCTTTCTGAATCAAGCAGTGTAGCTCTGTGTAAAACTTTTATATTTGAACATTTCTGGTCAGACATCATCTACCCCAACTACCCTTCCACATTTCAGGTTTTTAATGATATCTTGAAGAAGGTAAAGATTTTGGCCTATTTTTAAATGCAAAAGAGACCAAATTTCTGAGAATCTCAAAAGAAAATAGATCTCAGCCAGAAATATTCATAAACAATATAAAAATTGAGCATACAATAGAATACAAATATTTAGGTACCTACTTTATTACAGATGGAAAACAAGATATAGAAATAAAAATAAGAACCACCATAGCTAAGATGTCTTCTAGAAAAATAAAGATCTGCTCAGAGGTTCTCTGGGTATAGAGACAAAGAAGAGAATGATAAGATTGGGTATTCAAGAAGAGAGTAAGACAACAGGTAGAGGCATTTAAAATGTGGTGCTAAAGAAGAGCCCTGAAAATCTCATGGACAGAGCATGTGACCAATGCAGATGTACTACAGAGAATGAAAACAAGGAAATTTTTTTTGCAGGAAATTGGGGGGGGGGGGGGAGGATCAGCAGGACAGGGGACACTAACAGCTTTACAAGGAAAGATTATGGGAAGAGGATCAACAGGTAAAAAAAAGGACATGGTTTGATGATATAAGATCATGGACAGGATCATGTGACTATGAAAAAAAAAAAAAAAAGAGAGAGAGAGAGAGAGCTGCCAACAGAAAGGACATGGTGTTGCATCCTCGCATTGAGGAAACTACATGAAGAAGAAGAAAAGTTATCTTCTGTATAATATACTGATATGCACTTATGATTATATTCCTCTTAAATATTTTCTGATACTGGTTATTTCATTTAAAAACTTTAAAAGTACTCCAAATATCTAGAATATGTTGTTTCAGTTTTCATGTTGGCTTTTTTTTCACTGTCTACCCTCTTGCATTTTTCCCATTTTTTTAAGTAGCCTCCTGAATATTTTGCCACTTTCCTGATATATGAGGTGTGTTCAAAAAAAACGACTGAACTTTCTAAATAGCGCACCAACTGGTGTGCTATTTAGAAAGTTAGTGTCATTGATGACAGAGAGCACACCTAACGGCATGTTCTGACAACAATCTGCCATTTGTCCCATTCTGCTATGAGCATTAGTTGTCTAGTTATATTCACTTAAGTGAGCACGTGCATAAGCTGTCCGTTGGATTAGTGACAAAGTAACAATGAAAGAGCTTGAAGAACAACGTGTGTGTGTGTGTGCAATTCTGCTGCAAACTTGGTAAAAATTGAGATGTGGGTTTAGGCTATGATATTGAAACCAAGATGCAATCGTCGCAGTGGGTGGGGAAAGGGTCTCCTCAACCAAAAAAAGCATGGATGAGTCGGTCAAAGATCAAGATGATGTTGGTTGTGTTTTTTGATTGGAAAGGCAACATCGATTATGAATTTGTACCATGTGGTCAGATGGTAAACAAAGTGTTGTACCAGGAAGTTTTAGTGCATTTGAGGGAAGCTATGCACAGGAAGAGGCCTGAATTGTGGGGAAACCAGACTTGGATGTTGCACCACGACAGTGCGAATGGCAAAACATCAGACATCCGTTGTGCCCCATCCACCCTATTCTGTGGACTTAGCCCTGGCAGACTTTTTCCTATTTCCCAAACTTAAAACCACTTTGAGAGGACTTAGTTTCCAAACCATAGAGGAGATTCAGGAAAATGCAATAAGAGAACTGCACACCATCCCACCAGGAAGCATTCCAACAATGGAAGAAATGTTCAGAACAGTGTATCACCAGTAGAGGGAACTACTTTGAAGGGAGACAGTGCTTAAAATGTAAAATGAACAATAAAGTCTTTATAACAAAAATTCACTCTTTTTTTGAACACTCCTTGTATTCTTACCATGACTTTTGTTTCATTACTTTTACATGGCTGAAGCCTATTAGGGCATCTGCTGACTTACTCAAGAAACATTTCAATATTCTTTTTTCTTTTGATGGACAAAAGCTGCTCAGCTTTAATTCTTTTTAAAACTTTCTTTCATATTGTTCTTTTCAATGTAATATTCATTTTAATCTTAAAAGTAAGTGATCACTTAAAATTTCAAATACCAATTATGCTCTTGTATTCTAACTGGTGTGAAGATATTTCTATTAACAAAAATGGACTTTTTTTCCCCCTCTTGTCTTCTCTCCATGTGCATTTGTGCATATCTTTATGTTGAAATATAGTGTCATTGATGACTAGTTCTGTGTCATGAAATCCAGAGTATACTTATTAGCTTTGCCTTTTATCCAGATTTTTTTCAAAGCATTTCTATATGCCTAGGATTTACTTATTGTTCTGCTGTTTAGTTAACTAACAAAAACCAGCATTTCCATTTTCTTTCTCGGTTGCCTTTTGTGGGTTCATAGGCACCAATGGGTTTCATTGCCTTCAAAATAGGTAGAGATTTCCACATTTAGATTTTCAAAGAAGTCTATACACTAAGCTAACCTTAATTGTTGCTATGGAAAGATCGTGAATAGGTATGGAGCTCAATCACAGCTTCATTTAGATACATTAACATAGCCTCAGCTTTTTTTCCTGCAGGTCTTTAACTTAGGCATGCATAAAATTTTTTTTTACTGATGAAAATTCTACATACTTTCTCTGTATATAGAATTTTGATCAGTAAAGAAAATTGCAATTGGATTGCCATTCTCATCTTCAGTTATCAAAGGCAAGAGTTTGCTCTGGGTTACAAATTAGCATATTCTCTGAATTAATAAGCTGTACTTTGGAAGACAAATTTTTTCAAATTTACCTGACACAAAAGCTTATGAATAATCTGAATTCTTGTATCCCACAAGCCATGAAAATCTAGACTTTTCATTAAGAATGATGGCTTCATAGTGTGTCTTGTTTTTCAAGATGAGCTATATTTAATAATTTAGAATCATCTATAAAAGATAGAGCTCTCTCTTCCCTTCTCACATACATACACATAATTTACAGATATCTTCCTTGTTTTTATTAAATTAGGTAAACTCTTACTATTATCAGACTGAAAACTGTTTAATCAGCACAACAACTTTGTGTACAAACCAGGTTTAGTGTTTGTTTTTTTGGTCATGTAGGAAATGTTTATTTTCCTGAAGCCTCCAGAGTGCAGTCAGTATCAATGTCCTTTGACTGGAAAGACCTGGAATTGAATCTCATCTAGTAAGGAAAGAACCTTTATAAGGGCTACACAACTACAGGTGAGCTAGCTTGTCTTGTATGGAGGTGGAAGGTTTTTCTCTTCCAAAAAAGGCAAACTGATCAAAAGAACACATGCAGTTAACAGACATAATACACTGGCCTCATAGCCTTAGTTGCTTTGGCTGTAATTCCAAATAGCAACAGCTTATCTTCCTCAGAAAGTTAATTATCTTACTAGTGAAATGTTGAAAATAATTTATTTTTTAAAGATGTTTCCTGCTGGAAAATACCATTATTAT
Source organism: Typopeltis vanoorti (assembly GCF_054136105.1). Classification (NCBI taxonomy): domain Eukaryota; kingdom Metazoa; phylum Arthropoda; class Arachnida; order Uropygi; family Thelyphonidae; genus Typopeltis; species Typopeltis vanoorti. Next base: position 16,763,940 of record NC_143559.1, on the reverse strand, counting down.
AATGTGTAAAATTTTCCACATATTTTTTATATTATATATTAGACACAAACAAAGTCTCCTATCCTATGTTGCCTGTATATACACTTACTCCATTGGTATCTATCCCATAGCCTGGAAATTGGCCTATATTCAACCCATTCCCAAGAAGGGCGACAAGTCACTGCCGTCCAACTATTGCCCTATCTTGCTCACCTCAGTCCTGTCTAAAGTAATGGAAAAATTCATCAAATGTCAACTTCTACACTACCTTGAAGGCCCACCTAATAAACGACTGCCAGTATGGATTCTGTTTTGCTGCCGATCAACAGGAGATCTGCTCACATATGTCACCCATCTCTGGACGTTTGCCGAATCTCAAGTGGTTGCATCTGATATTTCTAAAGCTTTTGATTGGTCACAAAGGCTTACTAGGCAAACTACCATCATTTGGTCTGTCCCAGGACATCTGTAGTTGGATTGCCAGCTTTCTGTTTGGACACACTGTGTGGTGGATGGTTCCTTATCTTCCCACGATTCGACTAATGCTGGGATTCTACAAGGTTCTGTCCTCTCACCAATCCTCATCCTGCTATACATATCAATGACTTCTGACCCAATACAGTTTTGCAGATGACAGTATATTGCACTCCTCCTTTTCATTTGATAAACCTTACTCTACACAACTCACCTCAACCTAAAGAACATCAACCACCACTGCCCTCAATTCTGATTTTCAAACCATCCTCCAATGGGGGTTCAGATAACCTCGTCAACTTCAATGCTAATAAAATCCAGTTCTGTCTTATTTCTCATAAAAATGAATCATTTTCTCCCAGTATTATTTTTGACAACACCCAAATTCCAGACAATTTGAGATTTCTCTTCTTTGAATTACCTTGACATCAAGCCTCTCCTGCAAAAACACATCACAACCATTGCATCCTCAGCTTCTAAAAAACTAAAATTTTTCTTTTGCTCAAGATGTTACTTCACCTCCGAAGAGCTATTGACTTTATACAAATCGCAGATCTGCCCAGCTATTAAATACTGCTCTCATATATGGGGTTGGGCCCCTAAAAGCTCCCTCGAAATGCTTGGCTCAATACAGAGGAGAGCAATTAGACTTATTAATGACCCATCTCTTACCAACTCACTCCCCCACTTTTGCACAGATATTTTGTTTCTGCACTATGTGTATTCTACAAATATTTCCATGGGAAATGTTCATCTGAAATAATTAATAAATCAATAATTCCCTCACTTAGTACTAAGCTCATTGGAAGATGTACAGCTGCTGCTCAACATCCCTTCACAGTGCACCTTGAAACCCACAGAACAGTTTTCTTTTTCTCCTCCTTGATACCTGTAACTGCTGTATTGTAGAACAGTCTTCCCCAAGGAATACAATACCATTATCGTCATTGGCTCGACAGCCCTACGTGGGCCCTGGTCTTCTTCAGAAACTTCTGCTAGCCTTCCTTATTCAATGCCAAACTCTTCCAATTTTTGACTTCTAAAACCTTAATATCTTGCATCACTCCATCTGAATTTAGGTCTTCTAATTTTTCTTTTTCCTTCCAGCTTAGCATTAACCATCTTAACTATTCTATTACTATCCATGTATCATGTGTCCAGCCCAACTTAATCTATTTATTTTTATGTACTTGATGTCTGGCTCATTAAATAATCTGTATAGTTCATGGTTATATCTTTCCCTCCACACACCATTCTCTTGTACTGTTCAAAAAATATATCTGAGAACTCTTCTTTCAAATGGACCTAGCAATCTTTCACCTACCATTGATAATACCCAGCTTTCAAAGGCATAGGTTAACACTGGTCTTACAAGTACTTTGTACATGTACTATAGATTGATCAACCATTTCTCTTTCACAAAGGCTTGTAGAAGTAATGATTAACCAGTATTGTGTGTGATACTGTCATATAATATTTAAAAAGAGAAAAGTTTACTTTTCTGATTGAAATAGCTGAATGTTCTAATTTTTATGTATGCTATTCCAGAGAGTAGGGAAGAGAGAGAATTTAGTTTGAATTTTAATTATGCTCATACAGTTCTGTGAGAATGGTTAAAAGCTGCTATTTGTTCTCTACTTAAATGTTAGGCTCTATATGGCAGTCACTGTAAAAGGTTTGGATATTAAAATTTTTCAAAAAATTATAACATTCAGAGTAATTATTTGGACAATGGATCAAGTATTAACTAATAAATATTTATTAAACCTATTAGTTTCACCAAACTTCAGCTGTTGGCATCTTCAGGGTACATTCATTATGAATTATAACATTCGATTTTTTCAGTCTCCACTTGAGGCAATCTTCATGAGTGTATATACGGTCTTCCCACTATAGTAAACTCATTGGGACAACAGGAATAGTTTGTTATAGTGGATATAACAAATTTTCAGGAGTTTGTCACAATGAGTGAATTTGTTATAACAGTCATATCTTTAGGGGTACTTTTCAAAGTGATTACTGAAACACACAGCCACAGGAAATTAATAAAGAGTTTATTAACAAATATTTCGATCTGAGTTTAATAGATCCTCAGTGCATTGACAATTCAAACATAGTAGAACAATAACAATGGATTTCAAAATGATATGAGCTGCACACACGCTAATATATGATACATAGATCTATGGTAAGTTACTTGTATAGTAACTTATCCACACTTATCTGAAAATAAAATTCATTGGTAACAAAATTCATTCCAATTGTCTTTAATTTTTCTGTGTCAGCAAACAAATGATTTTTACCTTTCTTATGAATAAACAGTTAATTTAATTTAATAAAATAAAACTATTAAAATAGAACTTGATATATAAGGTTGATTCTCACTACAGCAAACACTGTTCTAACAGACTGAAAATCCCAGCTATAGCCACTTAGGTATGATGCTATATTAAAACAAAAATTAGTACATTAAAAAAAAATCTACCATGATAAACTGTTCCTATGGTCCCTATAAGTTTGCTATAGTGAGTCAACTGTGTGTGTGCGTGCACACACACACACACACACACACTGAAAGTTAATGGGGGGGGGAGTGTTATGTTATAAATTTCAATTTCATTGCTACTATCAGGTGCAGAAGATTACAGTCCCAACTTCATAGGGAAAGGAGAGCATGGAGAAAGCACGATGACAAAAACTGTTACGATTACTCTTGGAGCTGCTGCCGTGTATATTATTTTAGTAATGGGTCTTATGATCTGGTGCCGTTTCAGAAGAGCTAGGAGAAAAGCACTACTGCTGGCTCAAGCCACTGCTGAAGGTAAATTTTTCATTAACACAAGTTCTGAAACTTCTCATTTAATATTAAATAAGCTGCTGAATAATGTTGTTTTTCTAAATTACCCATTTATCCAACTTTATTTTTTGTTGCTTTGATGTAATTAAGTTGAATCAACTATTACAAGAGTTTGTAAAAATGTTTCCTATACTGTATAGAAAATTTTAATTATTTTAGTTTTCTAATGAACCTTTTAGTTAAGTGATGTTTTCTACTCCTTTTTTTTTAATATTCAGTTTTTCATGGTCATTAGAGGATTTCAGAAATCTGACATTGCAAGATAAGTTTCAACACATTGCTAATGTGCGAGACAAATTATTTTGTAGATAATTTATCTGAAATTTCTTGAGCATCAGAAGATGTGAAAATATTTCAACGTCTCTGTGGTCACCTGTCTATCAACAACTTGTTTTTAGGTTTTTACGACCTCATTTTGATCACTTACTCGGCCCTATAGTCATAGAAAGATACTGAGAGAATGTTACATAACTTGATAAATAGGGAGAGAGTAAGTGACAGTTCTAAATGAGGAGGACAAGGTGTTACCACCCAGAGAACCTTACAGTTACAGCTTATTATGATTTGTATAAAAAGGTTACCAATTTCATCATTTATTCTCATAGTTAGATGTAAGTTACTTATTAACATATACTTTTACCAGTTTTGTAATCTTCACATGACTTAATCCTTCATAAAAATTGTTACTGAACTCCTTAACCATAAAATATAAGTAGTTTGATTTTCATGGTGTCGCATCACTTCCTTTATACAGATAAGTATAATCAAATTAAACAGTTTCTTTTCATTGTATCAAACACTTCCTCTCTTCAAATCTTGAAATAAGTTTTATAGTCTAATATCTAGACGTTTAAAGTTTTTATATTTTTAAAAAGAGTTATAATAGGTAGGTAAGGGAACTTTTTTTAATCATTCCATAAGTCCTTAGATAATGCCATTATTCCATTCACAGACAAATACAGTCACTGCTCACATACTATGATCTGTTGTCCTCACCAATCCCTATCTTATATGTCTATCACCTGTTCTCTGCCTATTTATAAGGTTTATATTTATAAGGCCCACGTTGCTTTTGTACTCTTTCAATGACTTTTTTGGAGACCTGACCTGAGCATATTTCAGATTTATACTGCTGGTCTGGTTGAATCCCACCATGGGAAAGGATGTTTGTGATTGTCTTCCATCATCCAGTGTGAGATCACAAGTTTCCAGTAAGAGACCTGAAGTGGCTTGAAAATTTTCCACATTTGACCTTTAGAACAGGATCTAGCTTCTGGATTAAATAATAATAAATTGTAAACATACCATGCTTATGTATTATAGGTTTTTGCAACCTTTAGTGAGTAGGCATCACATTAAAAAAACAAAAAAGTGTCCTTCTAAAGAGAAAATGACTTCTTTATTCTTATGTCATTGTCCTCAACACCCTGTTAGTCTCTGCATCATTTTTATACCTTGGTAATGCAATCTTTGCCATTTGTTGTCACCACCACTCTGAAATCTGTGACTGCATGGTCAACCTTATAATAATAATGAAATGTATAATTTTGCATTTGGTATCTGTTATCATTTTTTCATAGCACAAGTCTATTCAGATCCTCTTGCATAAATTTGATCTAAGAATTGTTCCATATCACTTTATCCACTTAGTATCATCAGGAGGGAAATGGAATTCTTTTCAAGCTTTTCTCAGTATCCTTAATATAAAAACTAAACCAAGGATTTAAGGTACTTCTTGAAATCATGTACATGTACATATCTACTTGTCAGTTCAGTTGCTCTCATCCTGTATATCTAAATAATGCAGTATGTATTGTATCAGATCTTGACAAATTATGCAAAATCCCACTCACCAAGCAAAAAAATGTACTCTCATCACACACAAGATTGTTTTTTTTAATATGGCCAAAAAAAAAAAAAAAAAAGTCAATAAGAGTTCCATAAACTAATCATAGTGCTGTATCTTTGTTTTTTAAAGTTAAAATATTTTGTTTAGGAAGTTGTTTTAGAAGTAAGGAGGCTGACCATGCATTCACAGATTTCAGAGTGGTGGTGACAACAAGTATTTTAAATAAGAAATATTCTATTTTATCTAGTCTGTAGCTACTCACCAACTGACAAAATCTACTTGTCACAGGTGCAAATGCATTTGTCAAGCCCTGGTCATATCTACAATTCTAACACTACACATAATATCCAGTTTGGATTTACAAAATATCTAACCTTATTTAATCCCTCTTTGAAGATTAAAATGTTCATGATTGACAACTTGAAAACTTTTGTTTGCACAGGACTAACATACAGTTAATAAAAACTATAAATTTTCTTGATGCTGATTTTGGAGTGGTTTTTCCATTTTGTGATAGCAGAATTCTTGGATATGGCAGCAAGATATCATTTAACCAAAGAATTCAGGTGCTGAGCCATCAGAAGACTAGATGCTGGCCAGATGGCTGCAATGTGAGCCATTCCATGACTGTGGAACAGATTCCAACAGTCACAAGCAGCATCTCAGATATACAATGAAGGATGGCCATAAGTTACAATGGGTGACTGATATCTCTGATTATCTGACCCTGCGTTGGCTACAGGAACATTAGTATCTGTTTCAGATGTGTGTGTGTGGAAGGCTTTACAAAGGTGGTCTGTATGCTAATGCTAGGCAACTGCTAATATGCATGCCCCTATCGCCATGCCACAGGAGAGAACATTTGAAATGGGTCAGGCTCCACATCAAAAGGACCCAAGACCAATGGTATCTGTAGTATTTAAATATGAGCCCTGATTTGCTCTCCAAAGTGACATGTTATCATTCCTTTAATATCTGTGAAAGGGACACTTATGGTGGAGGTTTTTACGTTTAGCTGCTCTCAACCTTCTCCCCCCCATCCCAAAACCTCGAGGAACTTAGGAAGGTTTGCAGGAACAGTAGTTGTGATTACCAACTGAGCTCCTGGACCAATTATAAACCATGCAAAACATTATTGTGCTGTTTTGCTGTAAGGGTAACTACATTCCTTATTGACACACTTTGACTATTGTAACATGTACCTTTATAACTGTTTCGGTTAAATTTTTTTTTTTTAAGTATTGATGAACAGCTTAGAGTAAGCTTATTGTAACAAATAAAGAGTTGTGCATTTACTTCCTAGTTTTGATGATTTTATAAACCATTTGGAGTTCTTGTACCCATTTTCGATCGTTTGTTCACCAAAGGTAAATCCAGTCTTTGTTCAAAATTTTTTGTGTGGTATGTAAATATTTTTTATAATCCATGTGATTATGTAAAATATAGTTAAATAAAACAGAGTACAAATTCAGTTTTATTTCTAAATGTAAATTGCTTACAATTGAATTATCATTATTTTTTTTAAAAAAAAGGTTTATCAAATAAAATAATTTTTGTAAACTCTTGATGCTCCAAACACCAAGTCTTCCCAAACTCTAGTTTTGTGAAGGCTTGTTTTCAGTTTTTGTCTTTTTATTGCTAAATTTGTTTCAGTATCTGCATAAAGTGAAGACTGAGTTGAATATCTCCAGTTTTGATATTAGGTTCAATGCTGCTTCCTGTCTGGTTTCATACCTCCGTTAACCCTAACTGCTGAATTAACAACTTATGCTTAGGCAATACATTGCTCTGTATAATATCTAATTTACACTATATATATTTTTAGCATTTTGAACAACTTATTTCTTGGTACCTTATAATATGCCTTTTCTAGATATTTTCTGGAAAAGGCATATTATAATTCTGTTCCCTCAGCCATATAGCTGGTGGGAGTAGCTCTATGCTACCATACTAGGGAAATGATTATTATTATCATCAACACCCGACCTCCATGGAGTCAGAGACTCATCGTGGGATGTACTCACTATTGCATACAATGCTCATCCAACCGCGTCTTAAACTGATTTAATGTGTCCACATCCATAACAAACTCAGGCAATGCATTCCACTCACTAACCACCCTCCATGCAAAGAACCTGCTTCTCACTCCTTTGCTCACAGCCTCCAGCAATGGCCTCTTGTTCTACTTCCTTCTCCACTTCCATGAAAAATCTCTTCAATGTCCATCTGATAACAACCCCTGACCAGTTTATATGTCTTGATCATATCCCCTCCCCCTTTTCCTCCTATTCACGAGGCTCTGCAACTTGCATTCCCTCAATCTGTTCTTGTACTCCACATTCCAAAGACCACTGACCAACTTTGTGAATCTTCTCTGTACCCTTTCCAACATATTCTCGTCACCATGAAAATCCGGCAACCAAATCTGTGCACAATAGTCCATATGAGGCCTGATTAAGGCCCTATACAATGGAATCATAACCTCTCTATTTCTGCATGTCAGGATTCTCCGCATCATTGCCATTATTCGATGTGATGTCTTCACTTGTGCAATGTGACCCCTGAATTTCAGGTCCTTGTCCACCACCACTCCTAGATCTCTCATCTGCTCTACTTTCTTTAAAGTTTCCCCACCAAGTGTATACTTGGCATCCCACCGTTGCTTACCAAATCTCAAAACCTTACACTTGGCAACATTGAACTGACAGTTCCACTTACCTGCCCATTCATGCAATCTATTCAAATCCTCTTGTACATTGCTCTCCCCAGTTTTGCATCATCTGAAAACAGCTGGATATCGCTAGTTAAAACAAACCCAATATCATTAACATACAAATTGAACAACAATGGCCCCAAAACTGACCCCTGTGGCACACCACTGGTGACCTTTCTCTTTCGAGATACTGCACCCACACATACAACTTTCTGATACCTATCTGACAGCGAATCACTGATCCAACACAGAAGTCTGTTATCCAATCTCATCTCCTTCAATTTAATTAACAGCTTGTCATGTGGCAGTCCAAAAGCCTTTGCAAAATCCAAGTACACCACTGTATATGCATCTCCTCTGTCCAAGGTATTTCACCTTGTTATAGTACATAAGTTAGTGAAACACGATTTCCTCTTAATAAATTATGAGCAAGATGGTTTCCCGTTGCCTTCCTTGCAGTACTATATCCCATTTGACTGTAACCTGTGTGTTCATGGGGCCGGTTTGCCTGCTTGCAGGGTGGAAAAACCCTGCTGTCCATGCCAAAGACTGGCTAACGTGGCCGTGGCTGATCCTTAAGCTCCTCAGGGTGTCGACGGGAATCAAACCTAGGACACTCCTTCCCCAGGCATATGGTTGTGAAGCACATAGCCACTAGGCTAACTGCACAGTTTCTAGATCTACAAACCTTAAATACAGATCCTTGCTACAATCAGCTCTCATTACAGCAATGCTGCTACAATAAACTATTGAAAAGTCCTGACCATAGGCAAGTCTTATAAGTACAGTGCAATTCTGAAGTAAGCTGTCTGTGTGGTCCTTATATGCATAATTACTTGACTCTGACTCACAAAAGGTTGTAAACTTATAGGACATATTACTGTGAATGGGCTAAGGACACCCTCCCCTCCATTTTTTTTTTAACATAGTCTAGAAACTCTGCTCTATAGATCAAATGTGAAACTTTTCCCAACCACTATAAGCTTCCAGTAAGTGGGTGGTGGTCTCACGCTACACGATGAAATTCATTTTCCACTAAAAGCAATCGCAAACATCCATTCCCAGAGCTGGATTCGAACCTGCAGCATATTTGTTGGAGAATGGGTACTCTAACCACTCAGTCAACCAGGCTGGCCAGATATAATAAGTCAACTGTATATTCTCATAATCACTCAACTGGGAAATTCCTTTTACAATTAGTTTTATGGATACTTTGACAAACAACTCTGTTCCAATCTGGAAAAATTTAACTGAAGGCCCTCTGAATTATGCAGTGTAGTCACTTTAAAACTTTTATACCTCCATATTTAAGTATTTCTGAATTTAATAATGATACTCCAACTGTGTTTCCATATTTAAGGTTTCTGACAGTGTTTGATATGTACTCCTTATTGCATTCTTCTTGAATATTTTCTATCAATGTTCTGTTTCTGCTGATCTCTTTCCAGTTTTTCAAAGTAATTATTCCAGGCTTCAAGAGTACTTCATTGTTTGTCTTCTCTCTTCTATTATGACTTACGTTATGGCATTTATTTTCTGTATTTTTCCCGTCTTTCTGTTAATTTTGTTTATCAACTTTAAACTTAGAAGAATAAGGAAGGCTTGTCTCAATGAATAAAATCATGCTATTTCAGAAACTCAAGAGGATGTCAAGAATTATTTCCAAAGTTAATTAATAAGACAAAAAACAAATTATAATGATAATCAGTTAGGCAAAATCTATTATAAAAAGAAGCATATTATGTTGTATGAAGATCCAGTTATAAAACAGGCAGCTCATGACCATGTTATCACTTAGTTTTCCAGATGCCAAAAGCAAGAAATTAATGAATGTAATTGAAAAGCAGTAAAAACAAACTATTTGACTGGTGATAAATACAGCATGACAGAGGATATGAAAGAACTGTTGGAAGAAGCAAGAGTGAGAAAGTGAAAATAGATATGAAAGCACTGAATTAAGAAGAGCTGTGTTTGAATAACAACTGTGACTGAATTAAGCAGTTTAATTCGTAGGTTGTATGGAAAAATTGAATGGATTTATTTATATAAGGACAGATTGCACTTGGACAGTTAAGGAAGCTAGATTAATGCTTTAATTAAAGCATTAATCTAGCCATAATAATACTTAACTGTATAACTAACAGCATCATCAGAGCACAATGACGCTGCAGGCACTCAGGCACGTAACGTCCTTACGCAGCACCATCTATGGGTCAGATAACTACGAAGTTAATTCAGATAAGACTGCTTGAAATGATAGTTTCCCAGATCTTTGGTAATTGTTAAAGGTGGAATAGTGCTTTACAGCTGATGCTGATTCCAAGAATAGCCTCTCAGATCTGTAACAACTTCTTTGTAATAAATATGTTTTTCTCCATCTGATTCTGTGTGAAGGGGTATCCAGAGCATGGTCTGCCAATCCAGACTTGCCACATACAGATGATCTCAGATGTACAAAGTAGACTAACTTGCAGACATGAGGCACTTTATACACTCCTAGATGTTCAAGAAGATATGTAGTCAATCATTAGGAGAATGTATAAAAGTAGCTAGTTGAATGAAAGGTTTGAAAGTGATATGGAGATCCATATGGCAGAGGAAGGATGCGGCATATAATGTTTTATCTATTTTATATGGGCTGTAGCCATTAGCTAAAAAGGCGTTGCAAAGGTTCTCAAGGTCAGTTTCAAAGGCTATGTCATTCGAACAAATAGCCCTGGCTCAGTGAGTAGGAGTTGAGGATGCCATACTGCTGTTGGGAAGAGTGATGGTGTGATTGTTTATGTAAGTACCTAGTTTTGATATCACCTCAGAGACCCTTGACCTTATCAAGCCGCATCCCCCCCCAACATAATTGAATTATTCAAATTCACCATACATGCAGGTTATTTCCTGCAGAAAGAAAAAATATACAAGCAGTCAGATGGGACTGCTAGGGCATCCCCTCTAGCAAACTTCTATATGGAGCATTTTGAAAACCAAGCTCTCAGCACAGCCACACAAAAACCAACAGTTTGGCTGTGCTATGGTGATGTATTTGCTGTTTTGCCTCGTGGTCCAGACACATTACATGCATTTTTGGTGCATCTTAACAGTCAAAATTCTAAACTAAACTTCACCATAGAAAAAGAAAGTACTAGCAATCTCCTCTTTTTAGATACACTAGCAACACAACTTCTTAATGGCTCTTTATCCTTCTCCATCTACAGAAAACCCACTCATACTGGTAGGTATTTACATAAACAATCGCATCACCAACCTTCGCAACATCTTCAAAACTCTTACTCACCAAGCCAGGGCTATTTGTTCAAATGACACAGCCCTTGAAGACCTTCGCAGCACTTTTTTTTAGCCAATAGCTACAACCCATATAAAATATTACATGCATCCCCATCCCTCCTACACCCAACACACACACAGGATCACAGCAAAACCATTCCCATTTCATATGTTCAGAATGCATCAGAAAAAATAGCCAAAGTTTCTTTACAAATATTGTCTCCATACCACATTAAAATTTTTCATTCAGCTAGCTACTTTTATACATTCTCTTGAACATCTGAGAGTATATAAAGTTTCTTGCGCTTACATGTTAGTCTACTTTGAACAGACTGGTAAATCAGTTAACATATGCCTTGAAGAACAAAAATTACATGCAGGATAATCTGTATGGTAAGTTGGGATTAGCAGACCATGCTCTTGATAATCCTTCACATAGGATCAGATGGAGAAAAACATCTTTATTGCAAAGAAGTCATTACAGGTCTGAGAGGCTATTCTTAAAATCAGCATCAGCTATGGAGCACTTTCCCAATCCCAACAAGTATGGTTGCATTAATTTACCAAAGATTTCAGAGACTATCATTTTAAGATGTAATAACCAGAATTCTTTGAATTAACTTTGTAGTTATCTGACCCATTGATGGTGCCAAGTAAGGACACATATCAGTTACAATTTGAATTGTTTCTTTCTAAAATTACTTGGTATAGTGTTGTGTGCTTGTCAGTTTCATTGTGCTCTGATGATGCTGGGTAGAAAACCAGTGAAATATTAGTGAGTTTAGCAAATGTATTTTTTCCTCTTGGTTGTTAGTTGCATCGTTAAGCTTTATTAGGTTATGCAACTATATTAATGATAGATAGAAAAGTCATAGAGAATCATGCAAAGATGACTGTTTGTTTGGTTCAGACTTAAGTCTGTGTAAGTGAAGCACTAAATACAAACAGAGATCTGAAAGTTATCTTGCTAGGTCATGCACACTATGAAAATAACTTCTGTTTGTATACAAATGCAAGCAGCAGTAGGAACAGTTGGGTCAGATTATTGGCATTAGTGACACCTGCTCTGTGAAGTATACTAACTGGTGTAAAAGGTAGCAGAAGAGGACGGGTATGATGCTAATTATATCAGATGATTGGAAAGCTATAGTAAGGTGGAAACTAACAAGATCAAATCTATGGTGATGATGAAATGCCAAATCCTAAGCATTGATTGGGTAATGCAGAAGCCATATGTGACTTTTGCATCTGGTTCCCACTGATGAGGCCTCAATAAAGGTTGAAACTATTCTGGGTAGTGGCCTTTCCCATAATGCATAGTTTGTACACACCCAAAAGGATGTGTGCTTTGCATTATGAGATACTAAGGCAATTAATGTGAAATTACTAGCCTCTATATACAAGTAGCCTAGTTGGAAGATACTTCATGTGCAAATGTTGTTTGCTTACATTTGGATAAAGGATCAAACAAGAATATAATTTAAGTTAAGGGGGTAAAAATCCCTTATTGTTTTTCAGCCAGTAAGCGAAACTAAGATCGAAAACTACGATCTGTAACGTTTCAATCTTAGTTTTTTCGATCTTAGTTTTGCTTACTGGCTGAAAAACAATAAGGGATTTTTACCCCCTTAACTTATCAACCTCGCCAGAAAAAAATAGCCGTTTGGCTTTTCATCTTAAGAATATAATTTCTTGGCATCTTTAATTCAAACTAATGAACACATTTTTAAATAAATATACCTGTGTTCAACTTCTCAAGATTTGAGAAACATTAATTCTTAGCCTCCTGCCCAACAGCACCCATAGATGATACCCCTCACAGGACTTTACTTTACAGAGGTGTAATGCTGGAGTGATTAAATCTGTGCTGTATTCATTCCATTAAACATGAGATGGCCAAGTCAAATATAAAAGTTGTTTTTGCACTTTTTAAACATGCTTACAAAGTGATGTCTTTCAACTGCATATCTAGAAGGCAGACTTATATGCCACCAGATAATCAAATGTCCTGGAATGTTGAGTGCAGTGACACAAGTTTCCCAATCTTTTTCATGGTTTGTGTTTCAAAGGTAGATAATGTTAACTAGCAAATATGCTATTAATTGAGAGCAGTAGAATAACTACTGGAGCCACTCAGTTAATGATACCAGTATGCAATGGAGTTGGGTGACTGTTTGATAACCTTCTAGTTAACTTGAATATAGGCTTACCTCTATTGCCATCATGTAGATGATGGATGAATATGATAACTGTTAATCCCGAAACACAAGTTTTGAGCATAACTAGGAGAAGCGGATTGCCTCGTCCATCTATCAGCAGAGAGGAAGCTCTGCTGATAGATGGACGATGCCAAGAAATCAGGTGTTATCTTTAAGTGATGTTTTTATGGCACCATCTGGATATGAGAGAAGTGAAAGCAGAATTGACAGTTGTGCCCAGTGATATGATGGTGGTTTGAAGAAATAAAGCAAATCATATGCTCACCCCCCCTACTCATGATGGTAAAATTATGGACACTACTACCATTTTAAGAGTAAAACTTTAATTTCCTACTGTTTCAACCTCCATCTGGAGTACTATACACAGTTTATTTCACTATAGAGTCTAGGTTGTTCATCTTTTATTCTCAGCATTTTAATAATTCTAATAATCTTACTTGCTTTCACTCGACCATAAATTAATGATACTCTCAATCATAATTATTGCTTTTTATCATAGCTCTTCTGCTCTTTCTTTAGTTTCTGCAAGTCTCAGTGATAATTCCCTAGGTCCTATACACAAGCATTTTCAGTATCTGTTCTACTTTCAGAATCTTAAAGTAGTCCCCACACAACACTGTGTGAGAACTCTACATTATTTCAACTTGCTCTTTTTCATAGCCACTTTTACTCTCATTTATGCATGTGCCTTAACTCATTCACCGACTTCATCTCTTCACACAGTGCATGGAATGCCGTGACAACTGCTATGAATCTTCATGGAGGTCAAGTAATGATAATGTAAGAGACTGAATCACTACCCAAGTTCTGAACCTTTACAAGAATTCCTAAGTAACAGATGCTTTCTGTTTTAAATTTCTTTTAGTTGCCAAATCAGAAAATGGGGATATTCAGCCTGACACAGAAATGAAAGACAAATCTAACAATACTGTACCAGCAGATCATAAAGAAGGTTGTGTTAAAAGTGATGGAGAAGCACATTCCCAAAGTTCTGGATCTCATCACTCTCGTAAAAGTAGATCATCCTATGACAAAATTCAGTTTCCTCGACATGATTTGCAAACTGTAATGTTATTAGGTGAGTATTTGCATGACATATGATATTCATACACTAGGCAATTTTTATTTATTAATTATATTAGATCAGTGGTGAAATGCAAGAATTTCATAGTATACAAAGCAATAAGATGAAGTCCATTCTCACTATATCTCACTTGATAGTTGACCGTAATAGTTTAAATAGTGGTTTTTATTAAAAATGAAAAGGTTTTTTTTTTTCTTTCAAATGAATGGTTGCTTAACATGCTCAGCATTTATGTAGTGAGTAGTAATAATAGAGTGGAAGACAAATTAGTCTTCTACTATATTATCGTCATACAACAGATAAATTTCATTGGCCAGTGTGAGACTTGCACCCAGCTTTTAGGCAGCTTGAATGTTCCATGAGTTTGATCTCTGGGACAAACACAAAGTTCCAGATTACTGAACCCTTAGCCCCACTTATGGTGCTAATGCTAACAGCCTTTGGTAAATGGGATTACCACTAAAATAAAACACAACTGAAACCAATACTACAGTTTTCCTGAGCTTTATTATTATAATTAACAGCACTTTAATAAAGAGGGATAGGCTGGATTAGATAAAACAGGAAACCAAATATCATGTTTTTGGCTTCAAATAACCAGAGTGATAGTGTCACACTGGACAACGAAAATCAATTGCTATATTTATATCAAATTCAATACTTGATTTGCAAAAAGTTGAAGACAGATAACTAGGAGACTACCACATATAAGAAATGCTGAGACCTGACTGGGACTTTACACTTTGTCTAATTATTATTTTCCACAATTGTCAGCCTACTCATTGTGTTGCTAACAATTTGGTATTATCCCTCTTATCCCTTATTTTGTTTCTGATTTAGATGCATAAACAATTCAAAATCAACTAACAAACATCCTTAAATAATGATTCTTAAATCTGAATTAAAAAAAAAAAATATATATATATATAGAGAGAGAGAGAGCATCAGTTGATAATAACGTGAGGTTGAAAAGGCCTAGGGTTAAATCCAGCTGATATCTGTCAATTCCATGTATTCAAATTATGCAGATAGATTAACTAACCTATCTGAGACACATGGTGAAGTCTTGTGCCTTATTAAACATTACGTGTGCTTAATTCTTCATATATGAGAGTGGTCTGAAAAGTTCTCGACCATAGATGGCAACACTATCAGCAAGAGATTTTTCCCTAAGATCGTACATCTGTCAAATCAAGTCATTCTAGCAAATAGCTAGTTTTATACAGCTGTATCCCTTGAAATGGATAAAATTGAGTATTGTGTGGTTATAAAATTCTTTGTAAAAGAAGGTTTAATGCCAAAAGAAATTCATGCGAAGTTCATAAAAATATATAGGCAATCTTCTCCTTCGTTTTTGACAATTAAGAAGTGGGCTGCCGAGTTTAAACATGGCTGTACCAGCCTTGAAGATGATCCACATGAAGGATGTCCAAAAAGTGTAACAACACCAGAAATCATTGATCAAGTGCATGATATGGTATTGGATGACCGGCGAGCCGAAGTGCATGAAATTGCTGAGACAATAGGCATTTCAAAGAATGTGTAGGATATATTTTGCATGAAGAATTGCAAATGAAAAAGCTTTGCGCAAGCTGATTTTGTGTGTCGATTTATTACTATGGATGAGACTTGTGATTCACCATTACACACCAGAATCCAAACAGTGGACAGAAGCTGGTTGTTCAACGCCAAAGAAGACAAAGTCACTAATTTAATAAGCCGAAAGGCTATTTTATCGGCAAATATGTTAATAGAAAGGGGAATGGTAAATCCCTTTATGTTTTTAAAAGTAAAAACATAAAGGAATTTACCATCCCCCTTTCTATGAAGACAAAGTCAGTTCCATCAGCAGGAAAGATCATGGCATCGGTGTTTTGGGATGCTAAAGGCATTTCGTTTACTAAACGAGTAAAACAATAATGGGGGCATATTATTCTGATCTTTTAACCAGACTGGATGAAAAAATACGTGAGAAAAGACCTGATTTACAGAAGAAAAAAAAATCATCTTTCAGAAGGACAATGCACCTTCCCACAAAGGTGTTTGGCAATGGGAAAATTAAGGGATCCACACATTTTCTGAAAGAACCCTACAGAGAGTTCTTTCAGAAAATGGTAAGTTGGTAACTGCTGCAGAGGATATAGTTGAGGTATTCAATGAGCAATTTGTCAGGGTATTTTACCATCATGAATGCCACATTGTGTGAGAGAGTAGGAGGTATTTGAGGGTGGTCTGCAAAGTTCTTGGCCTAACAATGAAAAAACAAATTTATAATTTAAAATTATTTTTCAACATAATCTCCCTTAAGACTAATACATTTATTCCAGCGATGCTCCAGCGCCATTATCCCATCCCTGTAATGGTTCTCAGTAAGAGCTGCAATCACCTCTTGATTTGAAGAAAAACGCTGACCAGCGGGGAAGAGATAGAAGTCAGAGGAAGCCAAATCTGGGGAATAGGGTGGATCCCTTAATTTTCCCATTGCCGAACACCTTTGTGGGAAGGTGCATTGTCCTTCTGAAAGATGATTTTTTTTTTTTCTTCTGCAAACCAGGTCTTTTCTCATGTATTTTTTCATCCAGTCTGGTTAAAAGATCAGAATAATATGCCCCCGTTATTAAACAATAATGGGGGCATATTATTCTGATCTTTTACCCTTTACCCTTTTAGTAAACGAAATGCCTTTAGCATCCCAAAACACCGATGCCATGATCTTTCCTGCTGATGGAACTGACTTGGTCTTCATAGAAAGGGGGATGGTAAATTCCTTTATGTTTTTACATTTTTATATCCCTTTATGTTTTTACTGCAGAGCAGAAATTAGCTAATTTCTACTTATGCTGCACTTCTGTTGTTCTTACTGAGTCATCTTCCTAACCTGCTCTTTGTCCTTTGCATAAGAGGAAGGGTAATAATTAATTGCATACTTAATCTTTACTTTTTGAGATATACTCAGACATTGCTGCTGTTAAATCTGAGTCCTATGTTTTTCACGTGTCTTGGAGTTCTGTTATATTTTTTTTCAGACAGAAGTTCTCACATGACTGGCTACAACCAGAAGATTAGACTCCCTATTCATAATCATTCTAGTATGATCAAATCTAAGACTCTCAAACCCTTATGTGCTTCTATTGCATATTGCCTAAGATAGTTGGCCCTAAAGAAATTTGTTTCATTTATTCCCAGATACTCTTCATTCCAGTCAGTATTACCATAATTAAAATCGCCCACAATGATTACCCTTCTCCTACTGACTAAGCCAATTTCATTTGTCTACAGCAAGAACTAAATATCTCATCCTAAACTGGCTCTGTTTCTTTTACTATCATCAAGAGCACCCGCCCCCTTCCTTCTTGTTGTTCTTATCCTCATGAAAAAAATATGTCCTTCCATTTGCTATTTCCCATCCAACCATGTTTGGAGGAATAAACTCAACAACAGAATTCAACAATACTGCATATCACTCAAAGTGCTCTTTCAGATATCCTCTAACCCCCTCACATCATTTATTACAACTTTTCAGTTGATTAACAAATCAATTTAGGTGAAATCCATCACTTTTATACAATTCCATTAATCCCTTGAATGCATTCTGCATATCAACAAACTGCATTATCCTGCCTCCACATGATTTTTGTTTGCCATCATTGTTATACTTGGGCAACACACTAAATATTCTTCTTACCACACTGATTTTCTCTGTGCTCAGTTAAAACTTCTTTGCATACTTATTTCATATCCAAAACTCCTGAAAAACAGATCTTCTGCACCTTTCCCACTCACACCTTTAATAATTGAATCCCCACTACTTCAATTTTATTATTTTTCACTCTTCCATTCATCTGCCAAAGACTATTATACTTTCCTCGATACTCAGTCATATTCTTTCTCTCTAACGAGTTAGTTTTTTCTCCTAGAAAACTAGATGGAGAACACCTATTAAGAACCAGTAAGTCCAAATATAAAGCTTGAGCTGCTTTCCATGCAGTTATGTAATTAGCATATAAAAAGAAACAGAACTTTGATTGTGGTGTGGATACATGTTAATAAAAGTTATCATTGTCAACAATCAAAGATGGCTTCATCACATAATCTGTTAAAAAGTAGAAAATGACTTCAGCTTATGCAGCTTAAGGTTAGATTGGAAAAAAGAAACCACTCATTTTATTATTTATAAAAAAAGTAAGCCAGCTTTTGAAAAATTCTAAGTTTTCTTGTTGCTATCTCCCCTTCCTTTTCTTGCTAAAAGTTATTAAGAGTATTAAGAAAGATACTCATGGAGTAGTAGTATTGCTATGTACAAATTGTCCCCCCCCCTCAAAAAAAAAAACGAAATCATCCCTTCAACAACATTTTCGCTAATTTTTACTATAACTATTGCTCACACAGAACTAATTTACTAAAAGGTTTTGTCATCATTAGATGTCAAGTTGTATTCTAGTGTGATTCATTGGGGAAGTGAAGTAATGTACTAAAGAAATTAGTGTAGCAGAGGATGGAAGGATATTTGTATAAGTTGTGCTGAAGTGTAGAAGATAAGAATTTTTAACCTGCCAAGATACACAGATTTAAGTTGATAAGTGTATATAACATCCATGGATTCATGAGAGAGAGAGCAGTGCTATTTATCTCTTACCTAATGAAATAAAGAAGCCAAAAGTGACTTCTCAGCACAACTTCCATGAATGTCTTTACATCTTACGCAATAGGAATGTATGGTGCTATCACTTGCTCCATAATCTAATATCATTTTGGCATAGTAATAAGGACACATAAAACTTGTTATTTACTTTGGATTTAATTTATTTCATCTTATGTAGGCCATGGTGAATATGGTGATGTGTTCCTTGCTAAAGGTAAGGGTATACATGATGGAGAAACTGAGACAGTTGTTATGGTGAAAACTCTTCAAACAAGAGAAGAAAGTTGCCACTTTGAATTTAAGAGAGAGATGGACTTGTTCCATAAATGTAAACATGATAATATTGCCAAGCTGCTTGGTGTATGCCGTGATTCTGAACCACTCCTAATGATCATGGAATACAGTGACTGGGTAAGTGCAATTTCTAGAAAAATTGTTTTTTTTTTTATAGTTCAAAATAAATTACTCCTTTTGATTAAAATAACTGTCCTTACTATAAACAAACACAGACCACTAAAATATACATGTATTCACTTAAGCATTCTGAGTATTTAGGTGAACACGTTAATTTGAAGAAAATTGTGCAACCTCCCCCACCACCAAACCAGTTCAAATCAGAACATATTGTCTTTTGTCCAAAGATTCTGTGATGCCACAGATTTCTAAAACTGTGACCAACCATTGTGGTTCATCGAATTCTCCAAATGCAATGGGATAAGATAAGAATGGCATAACCCCAGTTTCGAACCACAAAATTAACCCCTCCTCTCATTCCATCTCTGAAACAGCCTTCATTATGGAGTGTTCTCCAAAGGATATTCAGCTGTCAATATACACACACACACACGATCTACTAACAAAAAAAAACAATAATTGTCTGGACACTTTAGCAATTTACAATTGATACCAGCAGGCGAACCTTAATATTGGGTCTGCCTTTGATCACCTCCTGCAGCAGACATCAGGTAGAATTTGTCTCCATTCCTCCATCAAAGCAGCAGTGAAGCGACAAATCGGACACGCTGCTCTGGACCTCAATCACTGCTCCAATTCGCCCCACAGGTGCTTGATGGGTTGAGGTAAGGGCTCTGTGCAAGCCAGGGCATTTGTTTAACACTCATCTCTTCATACCATCTGTAGTTTTGTGACATAAGGGGCATTGTCATCTTGATAGTAGCATGGGTCTGTTCCATAAAAACTCCACAGCGTAGGCAGAACCTGATTATCCAGAATACCAAGGTACTGAGCTGCCTTCATGGAAGCATGGACAACGACCAGTGATCCCACTCAAAAACCAGCTGAATGCACCCGACACCATTATTCCTCCCACACGAAACTTTACTGTGGTAACAAGCATTCATCAGGCTTCCTCTACGCCCTGCAATCAGACTGGAAACAGGTGAACCTTGATTCATTGCTCCAGGGTAGTTGTCCAGTTCACATGTTCTTTGCACCAGGCCAGATGAGCCACTGCTCTTCTATGGAAACCAGTAAATGGAGTTCTTTTTGTACAGTATTAGTGCTCAGCATGTGTTACTGGCATTCTGCAACTCATCATGGATGGTCTGTTCCAATTGCAGCCGGTTTTTGCATGCCACCCATTTTAATACCCTCCTGTTCCTGTCACTACGATGAAATACTGCTTCCTATTATCTGTACAGTGGTTTTATGTTATTAACAAACCTGGAATGATCCATAACTTCAAATAACATAAAACCACTGTACAGATAATATTTGTATTATATTTGTATTGGATGTCCAGACAATTATTGGTAGATAGACACACACTATGTATATATCCGCAGGTACGGTACAGGTTCCTTCTTCCTTTCTGAAGCACCTGCCCCCACAATATGGTAACATTCTGCCATGTAGAATTAATATCAAAAAGCATGACTTATTTCCAAGGCTGTTTTTTTACATTGTTCCAGAACACATTTCTAACATCAGTGTTCACTGGTACTGTAGCAGCTACTCTGACAGTCCTTAACCCCAATCTTATGTTATACTAGTCCATCCACAACTTTATGGGTGTGCAGATCCAAGCCAGCAGATTCCTTGCCTTACTTTATTATTTCATAACTTCCATCTGTTCACTGCACTAGCTGCTGTTAAACTTGAAAAAAATACAGTTCGCTTGCGGTAGGAAATACCTATATGGAATCCGACAAACTCTAAAAACTTCGATATACAGGGTGTCCCTGAATTCATGGCCCAAACGTGAGGGGATGGTAGTACACACCAAAACCACCAATATTCGTCACAGAATACGCAGCTGCAAATGCAGTGAGGAGTTGGAAATGAAGGACAGACACAGGTTTCCAGAGTGACATTTATTGGAGATCATTACAACAAATGCTCAAACGTCCGCCCACCAATGTTGATACACGTGGCACAATGGCGGAATAGTGATTGGTGTACCTGCTCGTAAACGGTGGGCTTGTTGCGCACATCACTGGCTGCGACAGACAGTCGGTGCTACCAGATTCTCCATGGACTGCACAGGCGTCTCGTACACAACACTCTTCAAATGTCCCCACAGAAAGAAATCGAGACAAGAAAGATGGGAACACGTGCCCAATCCATCGATTCCCATGTGACATTTAGATGCTGATGCACGTCCATGCTGAAATGGGCGGGTGCCCCATCGTGCTGGAACCACATACGGGAGTGGATGGCAACTTGAACATCTTGAAGCAATTCCAGCAAAACCTGTTGCAGAAAAATACGGTACGTTCACCCATTGAAGTGGTCCGGCAGTAGGTAGGGTCCAATTAAGTAGTCATGCACAATCCCTGCCCAGACATTGATGGCGAACCATTGCTGGTTCGACTGTACCATGGGGGTTCTGGACTGCCCACAAATGTGCATTATGGACATCGACTACGCTGTCATGTGAGAAAGTTGAATCATCTGTAAAGAGCACATGAGCGGGGTAATTGGGCTGTGCGACACTTTGCTGCAGGAACTACTGGGCAAAATCCATGCACAGGGGATAATCAACAGCTGTCAATGCCTGCACTTGCTGCAAGTGATAGGGGTGTAGCCCTTCTTCATCCAGTACTTGCCAGATACTGTTTCGATGCACACCCAGGCTCCGGGCGGCAGATTGCATGCTTGTACCTGGGTTATCTGTCACTATACACAAGATGTCCCCGCTCATAGCTGGCATTCTGACCGTGTATGCTCATCCGGCATCATGTTGACTGACGTGGAAGATGCCTGCCTCACACAGCTGACAGTGCAGTCGTGCAAACATTTTATGATCAGGCACACGGTGCATAGGATATCACTCACAGTACAGTCTTTGCACCTCTCTACCATTGCCCTCGGCTGCGGTGCACATCGGCTTTCTCTGCGTTTGTAAACTGCTGCACCTCGCATCCGGTTGATGCTGGGGTTTGGCCGATCCAGCGCTTTTAAGCCATGCCGCCTCATCTGTGCCCCATACCGGCACTGGGCTGCGTTTGCAACCATATATTCTATGACGAATATTGGTGGTTTCAGTGTGTACTTCCATTCCCTCACGAATTCAGGGACACTCTGTATATATTTTATTGACTCCAAACATAGGCAATCACAATACCAATAACATCACAGTGTACATAAGTAGTAATCTATTAACATGCAGTTCATTCATGAAAATATGATCCATTCCATACTGGCATATCCTGCATACTTTTAATATCTTTGGCTCACATCATTTGCTATTCTCAAAGGAACAAAACATTCAGCTGTTAAGAAAAACCTGTTTGTTTAATTTAAAACACCTTGGAGAATTTCAGAGAAAAATTTTATGATCCCATCAAATATCTAGATACATTATTATTATTATTTGCTACATCCAAAGAAAGAAATAACCTCAGTATGCAACTAAAAAGCCTGAGATTTCAGAAATTATAGATAATTTTCACTTATAGTAAAGGACAACCCATTCTTGGCCATGAAGCAATTCTCTATGAACAATGTCCAGTGATCTATGCCAAATAAAAACATGCTCAGACTGCACGCTACATAAATATAGAAAGGGCTGATATGAATAGGCTATTAAATCTCTTTCATCCTAGAAGTGAAGGTAAAAACATCCATATTCTGCTGCATGCTAGATCACTTCAATAAGTACATTATTAAAAGTGGAAATTTAAAATAAAATGTCAATGAAAATCAGTACTTCTGTTCACATTGAGTGAGAAATGCCAGTTTGGCTGGCATTCCTCATAAAATGGAACATTCAAGTAATTATACTTATCAGATCATCTGTAACAAGAATAGGCCAATCTATTGAAAGTACACACCCCAGAAGTTCACTTTCCTCTAAAAGAGGATAATGAACTTCTGGGGGTGTGCTCTGAATCTGCATTCCCATTGCACGAGTCATACAACAGCAAACAACTTTTTTTTCCACTTTAAAAGTAGTTTTAGATTACAGGATACTTTCTTATATCTTATTTTTATTTCTCATCTTTGGTTTCATGGCACAAACACATCACACACCCCGATCTTGTTGTTAACCATTTCTCACCCATACAGCTGCTAACATATAAATCCCAAATTCATCCAGCTTTGAAATACTATTTATGGGTGCATTATAAACTTTCCAGAAATGCTTATTAGATGATCCTTTTATTAGATATTCTGCTTCTGTATCTTGTATAGGTTGTATCTTCATTGGTACGTTTCTGACAGACTGGTCTCCTCCACTTTCATTTAAGTATATAAAAATATAAGCATCTACTGGCCAATATCTATCTATATGCAGTTCAACTACAACTTCTCAATTCGTTGAAAATTCCACCTGCCTGTTCTTTGGAACAGCATTTTCTTTCCGTTTTCCCAAAGTCTGATTTCTAGTTGTTGAATCTGACTTTTGCTCTATTTGTTGAATCAGACTACTGTGCTTTATTCCTTCTTTCTCTGACTACCAAAGCACAGTAGTCTGCAACCTCTTCTGTGTGTGTGGGGGGGAGTTGATATGAAAGAACAAGGGTAGCTTGCGGTAGTCAGCTGCTCTTAGTATACAAAAAAGCTAGCCATGAAGATCCTTTATGCATAAACTTTTCTTGGCTTAGTTAGGATGAAAAAGATAAAATCAAGAATATGCTGTAATTTCTTAAGTATAATATGCTGTCTGATCAACAATATCTGGATATCTGCTCATCCAAACTCAAACACAAAAGGCATTAATATGGAGTAGGTCTGCTCTTTGCTGCTATAAACTGCAGATATTTTTGAACAGCCTGGCAGAAGAACCAACACAACTTACTCTACTTTATTACATGGATATTTTTTAAAATTCTATATAATAATTCAATTTCTAGACAATTGCTACTATTTGATATTATATTATACTGAGTGAATAATAGGAAAACAAATTTTATGCACTTAAAAATCCTATAGCATAACAAAATCATCATCAGTTGCTAATAGGATCCTTAAGGGATATGCAGAGCACAATGTGTACATAACAAAAAAAAAATTTTTTTTTTTTAATAATTAAAACAAATTCTGCTGGTTGTTATTTTACTAAAATAAATTATATTTTACATAGGGAGACTTGAAGCAGTTCCTTTTGGCTACTAGAAATGATGCAACAAGAAAAGGTCCAAAACCAGAACCACTTACTCTATCTCAAATAATTGGTATTGGCCATCAAGTATCACTAGGCATGGAATATCTCTCTAATCATCGTTTTATACACAAAGATCTTGCCACTCGAAACTGTCTAGTGTCATCTAACCTGGATATTAAAATCAGCAGTCCTGGTCTAACTCGTGATACTTATGCTGCAGAATATAGGCAGTATCAAAACCGAAATCTTCCTTTACGATGGGCTCCAGCTGAAGCTGTTCTTGAAGATGAGTGGTCCACAAAAAGTGATGTCTGGTCATATGCTGTATTGATTTGGGAAGTATTCAAACAGGCAGAACTACCTTTTGCAGATATAACAGATGAAGAGGTTTTAAAATTGCTAAAGAAACATGAATTACCACTGTTGTTACTTGAGGATGTTCCAGAAACTTTGTCAGAACTACTGAAAAAGTGCTGGA
The DNA here is from genome assembly GCF_054136105.1 of Typopeltis vanoorti. Classification (NCBI taxonomy): domain Eukaryota; kingdom Metazoa; phylum Arthropoda; class Arachnida; order Uropygi; family Thelyphonidae; genus Typopeltis; species Typopeltis vanoorti. The sequence continues at coordinate 16,738,797 of NC_143559.1, read as the reverse complement.
GTAAAAGTCCAAAAGATCGTCCATCATTCAGTGACATTTCTATTTGTGTTGGTGAACTCAGTATAGACAGTAAAGTATGAAGAGGGAGTAAAAAAAGCTTAATGATCACTTTAATTACATGCATCAGTGTGAATGAAACAAGAAACATGACACTTCTGTGATTCTCCATGTTGTGATTATTGATAAACTAAGTATTAGAACTACCCTTGTGCTTAGAAAGAAGCTCAATGACATACCGATTTCCAGTGTGTTCAGATTAGATTCTGGATGGTTCTTATATGGATGCAAAAAATAAGTGCAGTACAAAAGATGTTCAGCACTGCTTGCAAAATATGCAAACTAAGGATAATGATTGAAGAAGAAGATCATTTTTAGAAGAAACCTTAGTAAGTTGTGCAGTGTGGCTAGTCATTGTTTCTTATGTGTAAATGTGGAGTTTCTATCAAAGAAATCAAGACAATTTTGATAATTATTCTCAGTTTTTTGTGGCTTCAGTAAAAACTTTTATATAAAGCTTTCCATAATTAATGCATTTACAGTGCAGGAAATTTTTAGTATCAAGATTTTAAAAATAGTTTTGGGAATTTGCTATGGGGATTCTTTTGTAAGTGAATAGTGCATCTTAAAAGAAGTGCTTTTAATAATGACCTATACAATTCTAAGTTCATAAAATATTTATAAACATTGTTCTTTCATTGTAATTAGTTGTACACACTTATTCATCATTATATTAAAGTTTTCTAATTCAGCATAAAAAACAGTTCAAGTTTACAGGTATAGTAATTTACCTATATCCAATCTCTTTTGGCACTGGGTGAATCATATATAATAGGTTAATCTTATAAAGAAACATGCACATGCCAATGTGATATCCATCTGATTCCAATATTTTTTTCTTTCAGAAAACATTATATACCATTAATTTTATTTAGATTATTTTATAATAAATTCCATTTTAAGAAACGTTTGAATGGAGAGATAACACCATCCATAATAGTAGTACCCTTCAAGGGGAGAGAGTATCTAGAATGGTCATGTACAAATGAATATGCAAGTATTTCTTTATTAAAGAACATATCACATAATTCTATTTAAAAAAAAAAAGATTTAAAAGCTGCTGCTCAATACAAATAGAATCCAATCATTGATTTATGTTATAATTTCGAAATATAGCAGTGTTCGGTATTGTTAGCAGTCTGAATGATTTCTGGAACAACTGAATTAATGTTCTAACTATCTGTGTTGTCAATTTTTGATATGTGCCCTCAAAGAGTATACAGTATACTACATAAGTTGACATTATTAATAACTTACTACTGACAATTTTTCCTTAATATTATGGCATATTTCAACTGTCTTAGAAGACAAATATAACTGCAACAACCTACCTAGATCTTTGTCTCCTGTTAGGTCTTTTTTTCACCCACATTTCCTCTCCCGTTCTGATTAAATAACCACAACACGTTAGAATAGCTCTCTTCATATATTTCCAAATGCTAATAATGTCCAGTTCCTAACATCATGTTTAATATAATTCTTCAACTGATGTCATCTGTTCACTCCCCTAATATTTCCTAGAACTCTCAGAGCTATAGCCTCTTCTTTGCTCAACCATATTATTTGTAACCCAACTGCCAGATCTGTAACTTTGTTCCTCTGGACACCATCTATCTCGTTCATCTTGAATGAAAACACTATATTTTAGGAGGTTTGTGTTACTTTTTGGCTCATCAAGGATTCTTAAACAATGAGAGTTGGACCACATTTGAACTCTTTTTAACCAAAGAAGCCTTGCATTGGAGGTTGCTTTGTATGATGACCAAATTGACTATACATCTTCATCATAACTTAATATATCGTTAAATGTTTGGATCCCTTTGGGGTTTTTCCTTGCCTAAATGTATAAGTTAGGCCAGCAATTCAATACATAGATTTCTCTTATTATCACTGCATAACCACTAATTCTATCAATGAAAACAGATTAACTACCACTATAAAATTGCAACAAATTTGAGGGAACAGTGCTTCAACATGAGCAACTTTATGAAGGGCAGGAAGCAGAAACAATCTGTTCAAACAAAAGGCAGGTCAACTACAAATACTATTAGTTCTCATGTAGTGTGAGAGGGTAGCAAGCTTACATTATAGCTTATTTGTGCATTGTACCTGGTGTAATTCATTTAGCCAGTCATTTAAAACTGGACTGGATACTAATGCTATCTGTGGAGTTCAGAATCTTCTTTTTCTTTTCATGGTTGCAATGATAATATAATGGTTCCATGTAACCTCAAAATACATTACGACAAGCAAATTTCTCTGGATCTCTTAAGACTTCTTGTCAATATAGTGATGGTGGTACTGAGCAGTTTGTTGCTATTATCTCTGATGAGTAACTGACACTGATGAAATTTGAAAAAAAAAAAAAAAACAACAGTTACATGACTTCACAGAAAATGAAAAAACAAGATATCAGGGCATCATCTCTCCACTGTCTCCTTACTTATTTGTTTATTAAAAAAATCATCTATGACAAATTTTCCTAGTCAAATAAGTGAACAGTAAAAACCTAGTTTATATAACTGGATTATAAAAATTCTTTACTAATTACTGCATTATGACTATCACTACCAAAACTGCAATTATAAAGGGGGGAGAATTATCTATGAAGTTAAAAGACAAAACTTCATGCGTGTGTGTATATATATATATAAATCCCCTACATTAGTTCTGATCTACTAAATTGATCCCATGCATAAAAACGAAAACAATGCTAGGCTTACACTACAGCTAATATTTTTAGTAACTAAAAAGTGCAAGTAGTTGTTTTCTTTTTTTTAATTACCAGAGTCAAAAATTACAAAAGGGTAGTCTGGTTGCAAACATATTAACAATGAACTCATTCACAAATTTTATACATTCTAAATTAAAGGCAGGGGTAGAGGAAAGTACTTCAAAAATAGATTATGTAATAACTTGACTAAAATATTTGTGATTTCCTGTAATTTTAATTCAGTTCTTAGTCATTAAGGCTAAAGTAAAATGTAATAAATGCTTGTATATAATTTGAAATACAGTGAGTAAATTCTTGATAATTTCTCATAGTTTAGTGCATATAAAAAATAAAACATCTTTAACATGATATGTATGATGACTTCTGAATGAAAAAACATTATTGAGAAATAGATTAATGTACTTATGCTGCTGCTGGTATTGGTTTTATAACATTCAGTCATTAAGTATAAATCATTTTATCACTCAGTATAAACAATTTACTTTGTTTAATGAAATTGAATATCTTGATTACAAACTTACCTGTAGATGATATGCAGATATTTGAAGTAAATTACTTTGTAAAATATTAATGGGCTTTATACATCAGCTAAACTAGCATATGTGTGTGTATGTATGCTTAGTTCAATATCGCTTGTATGCATATAATTGTATGTATTTGTTTTAAGTTCCTTGTAAATAAATGTGCAGTTTATGATTGAGTCTCAGTTTATTTTAAATTAGCCACTTCTTAATATCCAAACTTGGATCCCCCCCCCGCCTCCTTTCCCAACAATTCAGTTTTACATATCTTAGGAATTTAAAAAAAAAAAAGCTATTAATTTTAATGCTACTTGTATTCAAGGTAAAATTGGTTATATACAGTAAATATACTTTATACAGAATTATATTCTTTATTTTTGTTTAATCCTTTATCCAAGTGTAAGCAAACAGTTTATAGCTGTTGCCTTAGTATCTTATACTATCTTTTAGATATGCATATGGCTATGCATTATGGGAAGGGTCACTATTGAGACCAGTTTCATCAGTGAAAGCAAGACTCAGGAAGACACCAAGCTTGAATAGGAAAGGAAGTGTGCCTTGCATTATGGGATACAAAGGTAAATGATGAAAAGACAGACTACACCCTCTGTACAAAAAGAAACCGAACTCTTCGAAAATAGAAGAAACTAGTGGCGTTACCTGTTGTATATTTTTGTTGTCGAAAGCGGTGACCTTCATTAGTGTTGTGTCAACTGTTTATGACATTTGTTTCATTAGAAGCCGAGTTATAGTGCCAAGAGTGACAGTGTGTTTTGACAAACAGTCGGAAAATGCCAAAGAGCAATGGAAAGAAGTATATTAGACATCAAAAGGATAGAAAAAATATGAGCCACTAGAAATAAGACAGAAAACAAAAGTCAGTGGCTTCATAAGAACAGTAAAATCCCTGAAATGGGCAGGATACTTGATGAGAAGACAAGATGACACAGGGGATAAACTCACCACTTACTGGATACCTGGAGAGGAAAAGAGAAGAAGAGTTAGAAAGAGACTCTGCTGATGATGCAAAGATAAGTAGGGTAATTTGGAATGCTGCTGATATGCAGTACCACTTGCTGAATGATTTGAACAAGCTGGAATTGTGGGCATGGGAAAATGGATGTCGGTAAGTGCAAAGTCACACTTTGGCGCGATTAGATATTCAGTGTTGTATTATATTATATTATATTGGTGGGATTATGCTAGAAGAAACTGATCAGGCTAGGGATCTTGGAGTGTTAGTAGGTAGCAAGTTGAAGTTCAGGGGCGATGGAGCAAAGATTGCAAATATATAAACTTCATAATATGATCATGTTACCCATTCTAACCTATGATAAATTTAGTTTAATCCTTTATTGAAGTGTGAGCAAACAAACTTTGCACCTGAAAGTATCTTCAGGACTGGGGTAAGGTAGTACAACACCGTGCAACTCGTTGCAAAGGTGGAGCAAGCTAACATCACTCCTATCTCAGTATCTCCCTTTTAACATTCTAACCTATGGATCACAAACAACTAAACAAGTGACCAAGCTATGTTCGTTTTATGCCAAAGTACATTATGGCCGGTGGAAGTTGTGTGGGATGCCAGGCCTGATTTGTGTTCTCTCCTTTTTTGTACGTCTTTTTGATGTTCGTTCACACGAATTTCCCTTGATCTTCCTCTCTGGCCTACGTGACAGATGCCACAGGAACAATAAATTTTATAGACACCTGGTTCATTCCGTTTTTCTTCTGTGCTGGAAATATTGTAAGCTCTATCCCTCAAGGTTTTTATTAAACCTATTTTTTTTTGCATGTGGTGGTGTGAGGCAATATTAAGAAATCTTTCTCGGTTGGTGGGTTTTCTATAAATGGAGAAAAACAATCTGTTTTCTTTTTCATTGATTTCTATTAGGATATTAAGGAGAGGTAGTTTTTTATGTTCTTCCTGTTCTAAAGTGAATTTTATGTTGTTGTGCAGATTATTAAGATAATCTTTAAAATTATTATTATTTGACACCTCCAGGAAGTCCAAGGACTCATCGAGGAATGGCACCTTCTCTACAACTCCATCTCCACCATCCAATCACCAACTGACCGTAACTACACCAACTCCATCTACTGCTGACCATCACCAGTACTTCCACAAACAATCATGGCCATGGTAGGATTCGAACACGCAGCCTTTTGGCTGGAAAGCAGATAACCTATCCACTCAGCCAACCAGGCCGGCAGTGGATACTGGATAATTTAGTATTTTGACTAATTTCTCTCTTATTCCATATAAATTTATTCAGTTGACTTCCTACCATACCAGCTTTGTTGATTCTTTTCTTTATTTCCATATTTAATTTACCATCTTCACTAAAAAAAAAAAAAAAACATGCTTAAGTAGCTGAAATGTTTTACTTGTTCTATAGGTTCTCCATTCACTATGCAGTTGCTATTTTCAATGCTTCTGCTTGATAATGTTTTCCATTATCTTTGTCTTGTTATTGCTGATTTTCATACCAAATTTATTACAACAGTTATTCAATTTAGTCAGGGAATCTTGCAGACTGTACTGGATTTATTTGAAAGTATAACATCATCTGCATAAAGTAAAGAGCCTAAGATTAACATTTCCAATTCTGATATCAGGTTTAATACTACTTTCCTTCATAATGTGATCCATATAGATAATGAATAACGAGGGGATAATGTTCATCCTTGTCTGACACCAGAGTTAATATCAAACCATCTTCCCGTACTTCAATTCTAACTGCTGACTTACAACTCAAAAACTAAGTATTGCTATATAATGCTTCATTGACACCATATAACTATAGCATTTTGAATAGCTTTTCTCTTGGCACCTTCTCATATGCCTTTTCCGGAGCTACAAAACTTAAATAGAGATCTTTGTTATATTCCCACGATTTCTCAACTATTTGTCATAAAGTGAAAATCTGATCCTGACACTTTCCATTTGATCTGAATCCAGCCTGTTGTTCACCAAGCTTCCCTCTGTAATTCTCACATTTAGTTTTATTTCCATTTTTGCATATGGGTGCTATGAGAGCTCTACTCCAATCATTTGGAATTTGTCCCTCTGTCCTGGCCTTCTGAACTATGCAAGACTTTTATACCTCCATACTTGAGCATTTCTGGTCAAATATCATCTACTCCAGCTGCTTTTCCACATTTCAGGCTTTCGATGGCTTTTTCCTCTTCATGTATGGAGATGTATTCTTGATTGTATGTATGTTTTTTTTTTTACCACTGTGCTGTTACTACTTGTTTCATTTAGCAGTTTTTTTTAAGTAATTGCTCCATACATCAAGGATATCTTTTTCTCTAGTTTTTATATCACCTTTATCATCTCTAATTCCTTTTACAGCAAACTTTCCTCAATTTCTAAGCTTTTTTCAACAGCCTCCAGAATATTTTGCCATCTTTCTGATATTTATTTTCTATGTTCTTGCAAAAGTCTTCCCACAACTTTTGTTTAGCTAGTTTTACACAGTGTTTAGCTTTCTTACATTTGTCTCTGTATTCTCTAAAAGCACAAGCTGACTTATTTGCTAGGAACTTTTGATATGCTTTCTTCTTTTCCTTCACTACCTCTTTACCTTCCTGTGTCCACCATGGAGTTCTGATTTTTCTATTTTTCCATACAACCTCAACACATGCCTCTCTGGCTGAATCAATCAATATCTTTTTCAAGACTTACCAATGAATCTCCAAGGTTTGGTTCCTGTTCTCAAACTCTCATTTTTTCTTCAATAATGTTTGTGTATTTTAGTCTACAGTTCACTTCTGAGAGCTGCTCAACTTTTATTTACTTTAAAACTTTCTTACATGTTCTTTTTTTCGATATGAAATTCAATTTTATCCTACTCAAGAGTAAATGGGGATCACTAATTTCAAATCCTCTGTACACTCTAGTGTCCTGCACCAGTGAGAAAACATCCCTATCAACAATAACATAGTCAATGAGACTTTTCTTGCTCCTTGCCTCTTCTCTCCATGTGAATTTGTGCACATTTTTATGTTGGAACAGTGTTAATAATAACCAGTCCATGTCCTGAGCAATCCAACAGGGGTATTTGCCATTATTATTACCTTTAATCTTTTCTCCAAATATTTTTGTATGTCTGATAATCATTTCCTACTCTGCTATTTAGATCCCTAACAAGGACCAACTTTTCTTTTTTCATTGTGTCAGTTGCTTTCTCTAAAGCCTCAAAAAATTCCTCCACTTCTGTCTTAGTAAAACCTTCCATGGGACCATAGGCAGAAATAAGTCTCATTGTTCAGTTCCCCATTCTGATATTTGCCCACATCACTCTACCTGATATTGCCTGCCATTCAAAAAGATTAGCCTTGTATTTTGTATTGAATAATATAGCTATCCCTTCTTTTCCCTGATTGTTATTTTGCCTGAATATAACATTTTGTATTTATTGCTTAGAAAGATCTCACCAGTTTTTGTCTTTTTTTTTGTTTCATTCATCTCTATTATATTGATCTGGTACTTATCCAATTCCTCAGCCAGCTCCATTTCTTTACAATTCAGGCTTCTTATGTTGATAGGTACCGATCTTGAACTCTGGTGATGTTCAGTTGGGGGTGTGTTCAGGATTTGTTCCAGTAGTTGACTTCTCGCTGTTTGCTCTGGTTCCCTGGTGAAAACAATGGGGCCTTGTTTAACCGGGCAAAGTTTAATCTGGCATGAAATTCGGTCATGTTGTACCATCATTTTATTTGTGGTTTAAGCCAATAAGAATACAATTTGGTCGGCTAAATCCCAAATTGTCAGCCTGCACTTGTTTGTTTAGTATCCAGGTAGATACTTAACAGGGTGCACCACGTGAGGATTGGACATTACATCAGAAGCTCTGGTTGGTTCTTCGCTTTCCTTTAAATGCTATGTGGCGCCCCCCCCCCCCCTCTCAGTTATACAGGTATAACCCTTAAGCACCCTGAAGAAGAAAGTTATAGTGCAAATTCAGTAAGTGTATTGTAAAATATCCTCAGTGTAATATATTATAGTGGGAAATTCAAAAATCAAACACTGCATGGAGAATGGAATCTTTTCTTGTCTGCAGTCACAACAAACAACCAGGTGAAAAAAAAATGATACTACTGGAATAAAGAAAAGAAAAGAAAAAAAATGTGTGTGTAAATATGTAAAATGTTATGTTATCTATACATCACACACACACACTATTAAGAAGTGATTCTTGATAATATCCTAGAATTTTGGCTTGGAAAATTCATCAATTAAGGTTTTGGCAATATAGGACTTCAGCACTTTGTTTAAAAAGACTTGTATTCATGAAAACATCTGTGTAATAATTTACTATCATCTTGAGGATCCTATTGCTAGTATTGGTGACCTCATGTCCAGCTAGGGCTGATGTTCACAAATGCATTTAGAAATAAATTAGCCTGTTGGTCTGAATTGGAATAACTTGCAGTTGTATGGGACTGAACATACTCCACCTAGCATTAAAGGTTTGGAATTAATAGGCTTGAATTTGGTAGAGAAGTGGAACTTCTTTAAAATACAGGAAACACGTTCTGAAGCACCTTTAATGTATAGGATGGTGAATCAATGTGAGACATTTCTTATGGGAGATCAGTGAAAAATAGTTGATAATTTTTTGTATTGTTTCACTTAAGCATGCTGATCTGTTCCCAAATGTATCTATGAACGGTCCTACGTTGCCTAACAAGACATGCCACAAACTGGATCTAGCCAAACAAGGGATCACCAATACTAGCCACAGCCCTGGAATGAAAATTATTACACAAATGTTCCAGCAAATGTGAACATCTTTTTAAAGAGGGTGCTAAGCTCTTCAACATCACCCTAGCTTCAATCATAATGAAGGACTTTACATATCAAAACTCTGGGAAATTCTTATCAAGAATTATATTTCAGTATTACACACACACACAAAGGAAAACCTTGCTTAACTCAAATTCGATTGTGCAATAATCAGTTAATGTGATTGAGTGAAATGATACTATTTCTAGGTTTAAGCGAGTGATTAACAAGTTAAGATGATTTTTTTACAGTATGCAAAATTTTATGTTACGAAATTTTTTGTCAACACAAAATACGAGGCTAATCTTCTTGAATGGCAGTCAGTCTCAAGTAGAGTAATGTGGGCAAATATGAGAATGGGGAACTGGACAATAAGACTTATTTGTGCCTATGGTCCCACAGAAGGCTCTACTAAGGTAGAAGTGGAGGAATTTTTTGAGGCTTTAGAAAAAGCAACTGACACAATGAAAAAGGAAAAGTTGGTCCTTGTTGGGGATCTAAATAGTAGAGTAGGAAATGATTGTGAGACATACAAAAATATTTTGGGAAAATTTGGAGAAAAGAGCAAAGCTAATAATAATGGCAAATATCTGTTGGATTTCTGCTCAGGACATGGACTGGTTATTACTAACACCATGTTCCAACATAAAAATGTGCACAAATTCACATGGAGAGAAGAGGCTAGGAATAAGAAAAGTCTCATTGACTATGTTATTGTTGATAGTGATGTTTTCTCCCTGGTGCAGGACACCAGAGTGTACAGAGGATTTGAAATTGGAAGTGATCACTATTTAGTCTTGAGCAGGATAAAATTGAATTTCATATTGAAAAGAATAACATGTAAGAAAGTTTTAAAGCGAATAAAAGTTGAGCAGCTCTCAGATGTAAACTGTAGACTAAAATACAGAAATATTATTGAAAAGAAAATGAAAGAGTTTGAGAACAGGAATCAAACCTTGGAGATTCAGTGGCAAACTCTGAAGGAAACATTGATTGAGTCTGCCAGAGAGGCATGTGGTGAGGTTGTGTGCAAAGATAAAAAAATCAGAACTCCCTGGTGGACACAGGAAGTTAAAGAGGCAGTGAAGGAAAAGAAGAAAGCATATCAAAAGTTCCTGGCAAATAAGTCAGCTTTTACTCTTACAGAATACAGAGACAAATGTAAGAAAGCTAAACAGTGTGTAAAACTAGCTAAACAAAAGTCATGGGAGGACTTTGGCAAGAATATAGAAAATAAATATCAAGAAGGTGGCAAAATATTCTGGAGGTTGTTGAAGAAGCTTAGGAATGGAGGAAAGAGTGCTGTAAAAGGAATTAGAGATGATAAAGGTGAAATGAAAACAGGAGAAAAAGATATCCTTGAAGTATGGAGTAATTACTTTGAAAAACTGCTAAATGAAACAAGCAGTGATGACAGCACAGTGATAAAAAACACTGACCAGGCATGCAGTCAGGAATGCATATCCATACTTGAAGTAGAAAAAGCCATCAAAGGCTTGAAATGTGGAAAGGCAGCAGGAGTAGATGATATTCGACCAGAAATGCTGAAGTATGGTGGTATAAGAGTCTTACAGTGGCTGCACTGCATAGTTCAGAAAGCCTGGACAGAGGGACGAATTCCTGATGATTGGAGTAGAGCTCTCATAGTACCCATATATAAAAAGGGAAATAAAACTGAATGTGAGAATTACAGAGGTATTTCCCTACTGAGTGTTCCTGGCAAGATCTATGCAAGTATACTTGAGAAACGGTTGAGAAGAATTGTGGAAGAAAAGCTTGGTGAAGAACAAGCTGGATTCAGGCCAAATAGAGGCTGTCAGGATCAGATCTTCACTTTACGACAAATAGTCGAGAAAGCATGGGAATATAACAAAGATCTGTATTTAAGTTTTGTTGATTTGGAAAAGGCATATGACAAGGTGCCAAGAGAGAAGCTATTCAATACGCTGCAGTTATATGGTGTCAATGGGGCATTATATCAAGCAATACTTAGTCTGTATTTGAGTTGTGAGTCAACAGTTAGAATTGAAGGAAGTACAGGAAGATGGTTTAATGTTAAATCTGGTGTGAGACAAGGATGTACATTATCCCCTCTGTTATTCATTATCTATATGGATCACATTATGAAGGAATGTGGTATTAAACCTGATATCAAAATTGGAGATGTTAATGTCAGCTCTTTGCTTTATGCGGATGATGTTATACTTCTAAATAAATCCGCTACAAGTCTGCAAGATTCTCTGACTAAATTGAATAGCTGTTGTAATAGATATGGTATGAAGGTCAGCAATAAAAAGACAAAGACAATGAAAATAGGCAGAATCATTGAAAATGTCAACTGTGTTGTGAATGGAGAACCTGTGGAACAAGTAAAATATTTTAGCTACTTAGGCACAATTTTTACTGAAGATGGTAAACTAAATATAGAAATAGACAACAGAATCAGAAAAGCTGGTATCGTGGGAAGTCAATTGAATAAATTCATATGGAATAAGAAAGAAATTAGTCGGAACACTAAATTAGCTGTATACAAAACTGTGTTCAAACCAATTTTAACTTATGGATCTGAGAGCTGGGTCAGAAGTAAAACACTTGACCAAAGACTAGAGACCGCAGATATGAGAGTCCTGAGAAAGATTAGAGGTGTGAACAGATGGCATCAATGGCAATATCATATTAAAAATGAGGATATTAGGAAAGAACTTGACATTGTCAGCATCCAGGAATGCGTTAGCAGAGCTAATCTCAGATGGTATGGTCACTTAAATAGAATGGGAGAGGAAAGATTAGCAAAACAAGTGTTCTCTGCCAGGTTGGCAGGAAAACGACCCAGAGGAAGACCAAGATATAGGTGGATTGATACGGTACAACGTGCCTTAGATGATAGAAATATAAGATCTGATAATGTTGGAGTCTTGACAAGTAACAGACTGATTTGGAGGAAAATTGTAGATAGGAAGTTAGTAATGATGTAATTTTTTCATGTAGTACTGTCATATCCTGTACACCCCTTGAGGGTACATGGCAGGAATTTGATGATGATGATCTGTAGTGAGCAATGGCAGATGACAGTTGACTCAAAGCTATCATCGCAAGCACACGTGCAAACTCTATTCTCTTACTCAATCACTTTTCCTTCATTTTGCTTTAATTTAGATATCCATAAGGCTTTGTTATATTCAACCCCTAATATGGAAACAAGAAAGACTGATAAAGAACGAGGCAGCAATAAAAAGAGAAGAAAAGCTGGAAGTCATTAAGAGACATGAAAGTGGTGCTAGTAATACAATGATTGTGCGAGACCTGGGATACAGTGAGTGTACAGTTTGGAGTATATTAAATACGAGCAAAGAATACAAAGAAGGAAAAGTTGCTACTGCTTCTTTAAGCATGCAGTTCACTGAAATAGAAGCCATTTAAATATCTAGATGGAACATCTTCTATCACCCTGGATTGAGGATTGTAACCAAAAAGAATACTTCTTAGTACAAGGAATATCAGGCAAAAGCTCTCAATATTTTTACTTCATTGAAATCTTTTCATTGAAAGAGACCAAATTTCAAGAGCTGAATTAGGATGGTTTCACCATTTTAAAAATCAAGCTGGACTGAAGAAGATGAAAAGGTCAAGCACACTATTATTCAAATATCTTTACTTATGATTTTTATTAACTTTGATGATTTTATCCTGTAATATGTAATATACTGGCCTGGTTGGCCGAGTGGTTAGCGTATCTGTTCTCCAGCCAAAAGGCTGCGGTTCAAATCCTGCTGTGGGCATGGATGTTTGTATTATCTGTGGAAGTATTAATGGTGGTGGGCAGTAAATGGCGTTGGTGTAGTTGTAGTTAGAAAGAGCTGTAGAGTGGACAGAGTTGTAGAGTAGATGCCCTCTCTCGATGAGTCCTTGGACTCCCTGGAGGTGTGATATAATAATAACATAGCTTATATATATATATATTTTTTCAAATTTACACTGATGGATGAATTATAATTATTCCTATTGTTTATTGTATTCACTTAATGATTTTGCTTAGCGCACATTAATTGATGGATTAATTAATCACGGTAAGCAAGGTTTTCCTTGCTTAACATGATTCCTGTATATTGAAAATATTTTTTTAACATATTTAAACACAGAAGCACAGATCTCTTCTAGATCCTAAAAGAAGGTACATGCCAAATTCCGTTTAACATGTACCTTTATTGTTAGATTTTTGAATTTCTCACTTTCCACTGAGGATTATTCATGATACAAGTACTAAAATATATATACTATAATTAACCTTAGTAATTAAACATTTAAATCTGATTAACATGCAACTTTATTTAAGTGGGCCTCAGCAGCTTTAGATGTTTCAACTGATCTCAAATAACCATGTAACAGCCGTTTTTAGTATAACTAAAAGCTCTCTCATTTCATTCAGTTTAAAGTATAGAGAAGAAAGTTTTTCTGTTTAGCTTTCTAATTACTACATTCTATGGCAATGTACTTGCTATGCTTTTGGTATTATATTATGGAAGCAAAAAAATTAATTTAACATACTCATACCATTTTGCAATAACACTTTTTTTTTTATTATTATTATACAGGTATCTCTATACAGTCCAGACTTCTTGGAAGGCCTATACAATTATTAATACTAACCATTATTATTATTTTTTTTTTTATTTAGAGAGTAGTAAATGAGTGAAATTAGCCCATTCCACTCATTTATTACTGTAAGTAAAAAATTATTACTAACTATTATAATAACGGAATTAACTCACGTAATTTATTCGTATTATAATAGCCAGTAATATGTCTACTCACAGTATTTCCTTACTGAAAGTAAAAAATCTAGTTCTGTATTGAAATATTTCTTTAGCATCTACTCTATTAAACTATAATAGTTTGGATAAATTAAGGAAAAAAGAGAAAAATCGCTCACTCTAAACTGTATGATGAATTTTTATACAATTCAGTGAAAAGCAGTATGATATGAAATGTGAAAGAACCGCCCCATAAAAATTGTAAATAAATATTTATTTCTCCAACAAATGTGTGCATGAAGACAATGGTCAAAATGAGATTGTCAAAGCACCTAAATAAGGAATGTGGTTATTCCTCACAGCACTCACAACAATGTTTCCTACTGTTTATAATGGTGTCCGGGAGCTCAGCTGATAATAATAACCATTACACCTACAAAGCTTGTTTAAGTCCCTCATGGTTTTGGGAGAGAGGGTTTAAGAGCAGCAGTACATCTAACTAGAGCATCTCAGAGATGCTCAATAGAAGACCTGGATTATACAAGACTATTATGTATATGTAGATGTATGTAGACTATTGTGCATACATACAATAGTCTCTTCTTGAAGATATGGTCCACAAACTGTGCTCAATGAGAATGAACATTATAATTCTCTGGGGGAGATTAAATGTCTCCCCCAGCATACAGATGAACATAGGGGGGGGGGGGGGTCCAGGACGTTCTCTAAGTTGCAGCATTCATGGTGCCACTAAGAAGCACATACAGGTCGGAGCATCTGCCCAATGAGATACCTTCACCATAAGTGTTTCTTTCACAGATATTAAATGAGTGATAACATGTCCCTGATATCACTTTGTAGAGCAAATCAGGACTCATCTGTAAACAATACTAACCTTCACTGGTCTTGAGTCCAGTTAATGTGGAGCCTGGCTCATTTCAAATGTTCTACTGTGGTGTGGGGATAGGTGCAAAGATTACCAGTTACCTAGCATACAGACCACCTTCGTGGCACCTTCTGCATGCAGTGGAAGCAGATAACTAATGTACTTGTAGCCAAAGCGAGGTCATATCATAGCTGATTTGGGGTAGAACGCCTGTTTCGGTGACCAGATAATCCAAGATATTGGTCTCCCACTGCAGTTGTAGCCTGTGGCCTTCCTTCACTGTATCCCTGGGATACTGTGACTGTTGGAATTGGTTCCACAGTCTGTGAACCATGGAATAACTCACATGCAACCATTTGGCTACCTCTGCCTGACTTTGGTCAGCCTCTAGCCTTAACAGTGGCTCACGACATGAGATAATTTGTTAAACAATGTCTTGTTCTCATTCCTGATACAAAACGAAAAATTACTCTAAAACAGCTTTTATGCCATGTCTTATTGGCATATACCGCTGACTGTGTTACTTCTTATATAATATACTTGACTCTTATTTCTTCTTCACCCCCCTCCAACAATTATCATGATTTTTCTCTTTGTTCCTTCAGCTGTTTCATAAATTAAGAAACAAAGAGAAATTTCCATAAACCTTAAGTTAGATTTATGAAAATACTGGGTTTATTTTATTTATAAAGACCAATAATTAATGTATACAGATTTCTCTAAGGGTGGGAAAAAATGTTTTGGCTTTCTTAAAATTTTCTCAGCAAAGCAAAAATTCAGTAAAGATGAAATTTGCTGATAAAACCTGTAAGTTACCTTAGTAACTTACAGGTTTCTATCAGATTTCTGCTTTTTTCCACCTATAATCTAAACGTTGTAATCTACAGACCTTCAGTCTCTCGTCATGAGAACTCCAAGACCACTCACTTCTGAATCTACACCCACTTCCAAACAAACTGTTTTCAGAATAGTTATTGCAAATGCAACTCTTTTTCTCCAACCAGCATGAATGCATTCATAATCCATTTGCAGTCAATAGAGATGTACATATGATATTGATCCAAACAAGAGGTTTGATCCCACCCCCTCCACCATCTTTAATTATAATTATAACTATCATTAAAAACTATATTGACAAATTTCATCTGTACTTAATTTTGCTCTTAGTTGAGAGAATAATTTTAAGAAAGCCAAACATCTTTTTCCCACCCATAGAGAAATCTGTATACATTAATTACTGGTCTTTATAAATAAAATAAACCCACTGTTTTCATAAAACTGCTGGTATTTTAAATGCAAATATTTCTTGTAAAAAAAGATATAAGAGTAATAAGTATTACGACTTAACAGTTTGAAGTCTAAAAATTTTTTATATGAGGTGAGTGGGTCCCAAGTGCAGCTTGACATGGTTCACAGATAATTCATCAGGGGGGAAATTCGTTGTGCAAAAATATTCATCACAGAAAAAATCAGCTCAAAATGTTATTCGCTAGAAAATGAAAGTGATATTGCATTGATACCAATTGAAAAGTAAATGCAGTGCAAGATAAATTTCACAAAATATAGTTTTTTTATGTATTTATTTATTTAGATTTTAATTAGATTTTCATAATATATTTATTCTTATACAGTGAAACTAATATTTTATTGATCAGTGAGTTTCCTAATTTCTGTTTCATCTTAAAAAGTTATATTCTTTCTTACTTAGATACTACAAGTTCTGTTGATGGAATATTAATATTTACAAAACATTGTTAGACAATGATGACATCCTGACAGGAATAAAGATGAACGGATATGATCTCTTTTTCATGAAAACAGACAGAGAAGAAAGGGAGAAGGAGTACTGTTTCAATCTCAAGTAGGGATTGAAATCCAAGGATTTCAATGCTACTTGGGACCTCAAGAACTATTTGGTGGAGGCAATATCAGAATGTATTCCAAATATGCAGCCAAAAAATAAAAAAATAAAATAAATAAATAAATCCTAAGGAGTTTTTTTGATATGTGGCTAAAGTGGATTTGCAAGGTGCAATATAGTGGCCATAGTTTTAAGACAGTATGGTGAAGTGAAGGTAAACAGGATGAAATATTTAGTTGGGTATTGCTATAGATGTGGTAATATGGAGGGTAATAAGAAGGAAATGTATAGGCAAATTGATCTAGATAGCAAGAAACAAGTGATCATTATGGGTGATATTAATTATGGTAATATAGATTAGAATCAAGAGACTGCATCTGGGGGCAAAGAAAATGAATTTCCAGAGTTTTTGAAAGACAACTACCTTAGGCCACATATAATCAAGAGTATTGGATTTGATCATCTCATCAAATGATGTTATTTTAAATGGGGTGTCAAAAATCTTCCACCAGTTGGTGAGAGTGACCACGAGGTAATCACTTTCAGGATGACCAGTCATTCAAGGAACATCTGTTAGAAAGGGATATGTGGAATTATAAGGCTGGTAATTATGAAAAGCTTATGAGACAGCTTGCATAATAAACTGGAAAGAGGAACTGGATGGAAAGGATTTCAATGCTATTTGGGACCTCAAGAACTATTTGGTGGAGGCAATATCAGAATGTATTCCAGATATCTGCCAAAAAAAAAAAAAAAAAATCCTAAGGAGTTTTTTGATATCTGGCCAGTAGAAGAAAGAATGATTATGGTAGGATGGGACTGATTAGTGAAAATGGAGGATATAGTTGAGATATTTATTGAGCAATTTATAAAAGTATTTCATTCTTCTGAATATGACATCATGCAGAACTTGAAAGCAGTGGGAAAGGAGAAGGAGGAACTGTTAGTAAGTGAACAGGAGTTATATGAGGAATTAAATAGACTTGATGATATTTCACCACGTGTTTTGAGGGAATGTTCTGGAGAGTTAACACCTTTTACATATTTTTTCAACACAAGTCTTGCACTGGGTCAAATTCCAAAGGAGTGGAAAGATCGTGAAAAGAGTAAAATCGTTCCAATTCATAAGGGAGGTGATAAAAGTAGGGCTTTGAATTATAGCCCAGTCTGTGGAATTATGGTTAAGGTGTTAGAGAAGTTAGTT
The DNA here is from genome assembly GCF_054136105.1 of Typopeltis vanoorti. Taxonomy (NCBI): domain Eukaryota; kingdom Metazoa; phylum Arthropoda; class Arachnida; order Uropygi; family Thelyphonidae; genus Typopeltis; species Typopeltis vanoorti. Next base: position 16,720,989 of record NC_143559.1, on the reverse strand, counting down.
AGGACCAAGATTCAGAATTGGGTTGATAACAGAAAAATACTCTTTGGCAGCCAGCATGGATTTGTTCAAGGAAGTTGATGCTTTAGCAATCTGCTTACTTTTTATAATAAAGCCATGTGACAAGCTGGTAATTAAACTGGAACAGATGGGACTGAACAGTAGATTAGTTTGTTGGATTGGAGATTGGCTGTCTGATGGATATCAGCAGGTTGTCTATGGAGGAGCAATATCCCAGAAAGGAAAGTTACTAGTGGTGTACCCCAAGGATCTGTTTTGATTCCACATAATTTGTATGTAAATGATATTTGGAGAGGTCTGAATGGTGATATGCAGTTATTTGCAAATTATGAAAAGTTGGGGAGAGCTATTAGGAGTAGAGCAGATGTGGATGCTGTAGCTTTGTAAGATGAATTGAATACACTAGCTGATTGGGTAAATGAGTGGGGATGTCAATTCAATTTTGCAAAGTTTTGAAATTTGGGAAGCAGAGATGGGATGTACAGTACACAATCAGTGGAAATATCCTGCAAGAGGTAAATCAGATGAGAGATCTGAAAGAGTAATTGTAGACGAGGACCTAAAATTTTGGGGACAAGTTGCTAAAATTGTGAGGACAGCACAGCAGATAATGGGAATGATGCAGAGGGCACTGACTGTAAAAGTAAGGCTTTGATCAGGCCACACATAGATTACTGTGTGCAAATTTGGTCACCTGATTTTCATAAAGATTATTGGAATAGGTTTAGAGATGACTGACTAAGGTAGTTTCTAGTCTCTGGAATGTTGAGTGTGAAGCAGATTGAGAAAATGCAATTTGCAGAAATTGGTGGATAAGAGCAAGAGAGGGGATATGATCGCGACATATGCTGTTAAGAGGTTATTACCAGATTAATGTCAGGGAGGTTTTGCATAGAATGGATGAAGATTGGAAGAGAACAAGAGGTCATCCCTGGAAGCTGTATTAGGAGAGAGTGAACAAGGGGCAAGGAGTAGGTTTTGTTTGCATGGTGAGTGCAAAGACAGTGAACATATTTGCGACGTGGTATGATAAACTGTGTGTATAACAGTAGATCTCCCACAATGTGTCTGACTCCATGGAGGTTTTTAATAATAATAATAATAAAACTGGAATAGGGTGGTTTAGGGAGAAAGGGCATCATATTTACGAATATTTATTCTGCGAGCCATTCACTATTTTTCTACACACTTAGACATATATATATATATATTAGGGTTACCAAGTAATTTTATAAGCTTGGTTATTTAACTCCTAATCTCAAGTAAGTAAATAACCAAGCTTATAAAATTACTTGGTAACCCTAATATACAGTATCCCCAAGTTAAAAAAATTAATCTCTCTCTCTCTCTCTCTCTCACTCACTCACACACACACACACACACACACACACACACACACACACACACACACACACACACACACACTTTATCTGAACTAATTCAGAAGATGAGGTGTTTCAGGTATTGAATACATGTGTATTTTGAAAGTGGCTCTACTTTTCCTGCATAGTAAAGATATGTTGTATGCTGTTTTTGTTTACAGAGCTAGTTTAAGATCATAAGTGCATGTGCACTTTTAAGTAATTATATTAAAGAAAATTATAATAAAATTATGTAAATACTATCATAATGATGTAAATCAGCATAAGCTAAATTACCATCTGTGGCTGCAGTACTAGTCTTTACCTTTTCCTTCAATGCTAGTATTTTCAGGCGATGAAATTCATCTCTCACCTAAAAATAGTTACAAACATCCATGTCCATTGTGCGTTTCGAATCCACAGCTCATTGGTGGGAGAGGGTATGCTATATAGTCGGTTGTTAACATGATATTTCTGATTACAGTTTATTTTTGAATGGTTCAAAACAGAAGGAATTTATTACGATTCACTTTGGGAGCATGTCTATATATATATATATATTTGTTTTTGGTAAAGAAGACTAAATATAAAATTTAAAATTTCTTAGTGCCATAAAATACTAATATTGGAGGAAAATATTAAGATTAGTAGTGAAGCTGCAGATGGCAATTTAGCTTATGCTGATTTACATAATGATGATAGTATTTATGTAATTTTATTATCATTTTCTTTAATATAATTACTCAAAAGTGCACTTATGATCTTAAACTAGTTTGCAAATAATAGCAGCATACAATATGTCTTTACTATGTAGGAAACGTGCAATGATTTTCAAAATGCACGTGTATTAAATAACTGAAACATGTCACCTTCTGAATTAGTTCAGATAAAAAAAATATATCACACCTGGATGAATGTGCAGAACAGAAAAATAGTCAACAGTTAGAAGAATAAATATTCTTAAATATTGTGCCCTTTCTTCTTAACTATTCTTATATATTTTATTCCCCCTAATAACTATTCTGACAATTAATAGTTAGAATAATTAATAGGAATATGTAAATAGTTAGCTACAACTATTATCCATAAATATACTTAAATATGGTGCCCTTTCTCCTTAACCACCTTATCCCAGCTTTGTAAAAATTAATATTCCATCTACAGGGCCTATATTAATAACTTTATATGGAATAAAAAATTTCAGAACGCTAAATATAATCGAAATAATAAATAATACATAAAACATTTCTTTTTTTTTCATATATGAGAATGACACGACCATTGGATTTCAAATTTTCTTGAAGAATTTTCTCCTGATTTCGGTAAAGAAGACTAAATATAAAATTTAAAATTTCTTAGTGCCATAAAATACTAATATTGGAGGAAAAGATTAGTAGATTTTCTTGCAATGAATTGTTCGGACACAGCTTGGCACACACTTGACCTATAATTTCGCTCTTACTGTGTGCATCCTAACTTTTAAACTCCTTAGTAATGGCAGTTTTAATGTGCCCACCACCATCTAAAATATGCTGCAGAAACTTACAACATTCAGTATCAATATCTTCAAATTTCACTACTCTCAGAAGAGGAACTTAACTGCAGTGCAAAGCATATGTACTTTAAAAAATAAAAACATATTAGTATCACTGCATAGCCTTTATCTCTTCCTATTTTTTTATGTTTTTATTCTTTCATAAGGAAATAAATGCTAGACATCCTTTTGCAAATGTGTTTCATTTAGCAAGTTCAGTAACTTAATATCTGCTTACATGAAATCCAAAACCTATGCTAAATATTCATTTTGTAAAAACTAGAGGAGCAAACTGTTGAAGAGAAATATACTACAAGAAAGTATGAAGTACTTATAGAAACCTGAAACAATGTATGTCAAGAATGTTTTATGTGAATCCTAATTGTGGAAGACTACAAAATATCATACATTAAAACCATAGGGTGGAGTAAAGGTTAAATAATATGGAAACCTTCTATAGAGACCAAATACAGGATTTTTTTGAGCCAATTCAAACCTCCAATTATCAGCATCGTGGATTCAAATGCTGCTTTGATTACTACAGGTGCAATCACCATGGTGCTCATTTTTCATCAAGCAGTGAAATTCATCTACCACATCCTGTGGGCTGAAGAGCAGATACAATACCCACTTACCAACCCTGGCCAGTGGTGAAACAAACTACCAATATTATTTTGTTCAGACATACCACAAAGTTAAAGGATACAATAACTGAATTTTTTAAAAAATCCAAATAGCATGATCTGTGTTTCATTCACTTTATAATTATTTTAGGTGGTCTCTTAAAAATCATAACAGAGACCTATATAACTGTCTAATGACTTTTCATTTGTTATGAATGAGTAAGATATTCTATTCTTAAGAATTTCAACTCTGAAACATTCCAAAATGTTCTTTATTTCTTTTTCTATTAAATTTAATATATAAATGACTACTTAATTCCTGCCTTTTCTAATTCTGTTAAAAATCTCCTGCACTTTCCCTTTAACACCGAGATTGCTTCAGATACCAAAACATCTGGGGGTAAGGCTCCTGTTGATTCCACTGTAACTAGAAATTTTTTTTTTTTTTTTTAGAAATAATTATTAACTATAAAATAAAGCAAAACAAAGCTTGCAACAACATTCCTTACCAACATACTTGGTAGAAATTTGAAATTATGATAATCAAATGAAAACCAATTCAAGTTTGTGTAAAAATAGAAATTAATAACACGTGTGTAGGATATCTGCTATCTAGCGATATCCGATTATCTTACATTAATTTTTTTGGCGGTAGCTGAATTTGATAAAATAATTAAATAAAAGGAAAGGATAACTTCGTTTTTTTTTAAAAATTATTTATCATATAATTAAACATTTCCAAAAATATATACCCAAAAAATGCATTATTTCTTGTAATAATCAGAAATATTAATGTAAGAAAGCATTGCCCGTCGAAAATTATTTGATTGTGATATTTTTATTTGCAAAAAGGACTTGCCTCTAGTGTAGTTTTTTTTATTTCTGTAAAATAAACTTCAGAGAAGAAATTATTGAACTTTATGATGATGTTTTCACGGCACTGAAGAACTGCTGACTTGTTTACAACTGCCCTTCACCTCACTGCCATGCGAACATCATACTTCTGAAGAGGAAGTTGAATCAATGCGAGAGAGAAAAACAGAACATTGTATTCATTAGAACAGAAAAAGAGATAGCATTCTAAAGAAGGCAGCTGGAAGTTTTAGGGGAGAAAAGTTTTAAGGGAATTTCTGAAGCCAAAAAGGTGGATAAGAGTGTTATGAGGAAAAGAAATATTTATCCTAAAATTAACAGATGAATTTCCTTTATATGAAGTAAAGTTCTGACAGATAAAAGTAATTATATCGTTTCTCCCAAACCAAAGGATGGTTCCCTTTTTATATAGTGCAAAAAGCATATTCCAGATAAGGGCTGTAAACCAGTAAGAGCAGAACTTTTAGTATTTAAGGATAATGATGAAGTTTACACAAGGAAACTGAGAACTTTAAATTATCTTCATATTCTGAACTAGGAAATGAACTGATACTGAAGATAAAGAAATGCATTCTTTTTTTTTAAGAAAGACTGTACAAAAATTTGTTTTTAGAGGTAAAACAGGTATCATTTAAGAAATTTATATTTTATAGCCATTATTGAGAGCTGAATAAACTGTGATATGAGCTTAAATTTTGTGTATTCTCACAAAATCTGCGATTTTGAAGAGAAGAAATCTTATGTAATTTATGTTCTTTAACTGTGTTATATGTGTGGGTCTTTATATTCTCTTTAGGAGATAAATTCATTAGAAATGCAAAATTATATACAGCAATCCCTCGATTAGTACGCCTAATGCGTTCTTTAAAACAGGCGCATTAATCGAATATAATAACCTATGCGAAAAGGTATAATTCGTTCCTGAGATTTCTTTTTTTATAAAAGAATTAGGGTATGTCTCAGGGCCTAGTTAAAGGAAAACCATGAAGCTGAAAGACAATAAAACATATTCAGAATATAAATTTATTAATCAGCTTCTTAACAAAGAATTGAGCTAACATAGTTTGGTGGGCATTCTGTTTTTTTTTTTTTCCATACAATAGACAGTATGGCCCTATTGCCTCTTCTGCAAATTTTGCTGGCTCTCTCTTCACCACAGTCAGTCTCTAAGCATTGCTGCTTAAAAACTTCGATTGTACAAAAACTATTTTCAAATTGTTTCTGTGAAACCTCTTTGGGCTCGTCAGTGATTAAATTTTATTCATATTCTTCAGGATCTTCCCGATGTGCATCTAAATTTAGGTCGGAATCATTCCACTTCTCACAATGAGATTTAATTAACTTAGATTCATTTGAAAAGCCTCTAAAATCATTTGCACAATGTGAAAGAATGTGCTTCCAAATGCTCGCATATTGCTAGCAGTAATTGCATTCAACTTTGCAACTTTATAACCAGGCTGAGATTTCTCTGATTTGGCTAGAAAAGTCTTGGAAGGCATTCGCTTCCAAAAAAAGGCCAGTTTCATCGACATTAAGTATTTGTTGATCACAATAGTCCCCTTTTTACACAATTGTCTTCAAAATCTCTGGATATCTCCTTATCTGCACTTGTAGCTTCGTCTGTGATTAGAACATTACGTAGGCTATTTCTCTTTACGAAACGCTCAAATCACCCGGCACTAACGTGGAATTCTTCTTTTCCATCATTGATAGCCCTTTCTTTCCAGGTTACAAAGAGACGATGCTTTTGATTTAATAAGGCCAGTTTAGCGGGATCCGTTTTTGGGTAAAATCTTCGATCCATGTAAAAAGAAGTCTCTCTAATTCAATCATTATAATACTTTGATTTCAAGTGCATGTAGGATGAACTTGAAGCAGCCTTACCTTTCTCTTTGTATTTAGCAGTTGATTCACCCATTTTTGTGTTCTTGTCCATCTTTGGTCTGGACTCGCCTTGTTCATTTTTCTTTATTATTTCAAGCTTTTCTTCGAATGAGATTACTTTTAGAATCATTTTCACACTTCTATTTTTTGCTCACTAATTCTTTCAGTCATGATTAAACGTTAGGAAAATAATTTAAAATAAAAAAGTAGGGAAAATAATTGCACGAGATATGATCAGCAAAATGCAATGTAAAGCAGACGACATAAATTTCAGCAGTAAATTTGGAACATAGTGTACATGGAAATAGTGTAGCATGCCACTAAAAATAACTTTGTAAAATGTTTCAAATCGGTAACTAAATTATTTCATCTTGGTGAGTGATTTTTTTTAATAAAATAGTTAGCCATAAAAATGTATAGATCGAAAATTTTTAAAATCTGTAACATTTATTTTTAAGATGTATATAGGTGCACTAATTGAAGGATAGCTGTATAGCGCTTGAGAAACATAATAATTTTACACACACCATTTAAGACAATACAGAAAAATCAACACTAATATTATTTGTAAATTTCCTGTCTCTCACTCAATTTCTTAATGTATCATAATAACAATATCCTGGGTACAAATCTGTGGTACTAACCAACTATTTATCTTTGAAATAGCTGGTTCTTAAAAAGAAAGTGGAAACACATTATAAAACAAAATGTTGCAGCCAAACGACGACAGGACAAATTAAGAAACCTTTCCTTTAGTTGTGTTTCATTTTTTTTTTTTTTTTTTAGGTATTGCTTAATTATGGCTACTGATTAGGAGAACAGTATGTGTGTGTGTACACGTGTTAGAGAATGATGAATTCTCTAAACATATTAATTTAGCACATACTTTATAGAGTTTCAGTGGGGAATATAATGAGTATCGAATATTTTTTTTCAGTTTGCTGAAAAATAAGAGAGATTGGAAAATGGTCAGATGATCAGCTGAAGCTTTTTATAAAATCTAATTTTCAAGGAAAAGCAAAGAGTTTTCTTCACAATTCTAGAAAGCTAGGACAAGCCCAAACTTGTAAACAATTCAAGAAAATTTTAATCGAAGAATATTGTAAAAAGCCTGGACTAAATCTCTGGAAAGTGGATTCTTGTGTGCAAACTTAGAATGACACTGTATCAGTTTATGATAAGCTGATAAACTTAGTGCATGCTTTTAAAATTGAAGAAAGTGATGCTGATCTCATTGAAAAAATTATATTTTTTTTCAATTCTGCAATGGTCTTATGCAGGATTTGCAAAGGGCTGTATACAAAGATGGCATTACTAATTTTACAGAAACTTTGGAATCTTCCTTAAAAGAAGAAAGCTTAATGAAAATTTTAAATGCAGCGCAGCCAAAGCATATGCATATAGTAGAGCAGCAAGCTCTAAATCTCCTGTTAATCTCTCTCTAAACAGAAGTAGAAAGTCTGAGGACTGAAGTAATCAGAGATGGATTTAAAGTTAAAATCTTTTTCCATAGCACAGGAAAAGATTTGAAGATGATCACTGATTTAAAGTTGATGACTCACAAGTGTCAAATAGCTCGGAGAAGTCAGGACTATCACAGGCTAGAGGAAATAAAAGGTTTCCTGGAAAACGACAGATAAGATGTTATAGATGCAATGGTTTGGGACACACTGGAAGTGGTTTTGAATTTTGCGCAAACAAAATTCAAAACCACTTCCTCATAATTCTTCTCATCTCTCTTTAAATATTACACAAAAACAGACTAAGCAAAGGCATTGTTCTCTAAAGGTTTTAGGTCCTAATCAGTCTCAAAGCTTCCAGACTTCAAAAATTGTAACTACTTTAATGTCTACAGAAACAGAACCCTTAAATATGGGAAAAGACTTCATCCTGATATTTATCAGGATGAAGTTAAAAATACTGGATACAATTTTAATATTAAAAAGAATTTTTAGTCAGGAGATTAAAGCTATTCAAAAATTACCTCTTATTATATATTTTAATGATTTTGGAATAAAATTGTCTCATAAAGTATTAGTTTCTCCTTCCATATCCAGTAATAAATTTGATATTTTTCTTGGAAAAGAATTCTTATTGTTGTACCATTATGGTTGTTGCTATGAATCAGGTACTTTGACTTTGTAAGGGGTAGAATATCAAAAGCTCTCATAGTCTACTACTGTTTTTAGAGTTCCTGATCCATTTTCATTTCATTCCTTGATCCCTGAGGTTTGTTCTTTTGAATTCTATTCCATTTGAGGATTTACACAAATTTCTTAAAGGAATAACATCAGAGGATGATACGAGGAAAGTGACAAAATGTATGAAAAAATGTATGCGGTCTGAAAAAAATGTTAAACCTCTAAAATATGTTGAGAAACTGAAGATATTGTTACAATAATATCTGGATGTAGGGATTATTAAAACCTTCAACATCTCTATGGAATTTTCCATTTTTAGTTCTAGAGAAGCAAAATGGCGATCTTAGATTTGTTCTTGATCTATGGGGCCTCAGTAATAAGTCAATGGATTATATAATGTAAGGTTATATAATCCATTGACTACCCTCTTCATAATACAGAGGAGCTTTTGGCCTCAATTAAGTGGTCCAAAAAGTTTTTCAAAGCTTGATCTAAACAGTGGTTTTTATAAGATTACATATCATATCACAGGTCAGTGTTAAATACAATCTTGCATTTCAAATAAATTTATCTCCTAAAGAGAATACAAAAGCTCACACATTTAACACAGTTAAAGAACATAAACATTACAAAAAATTTCTTCTCTTCAAAATCACAGGATTTTGTGAGAATATACAAACTCTAAGCTCATAACACAGTTTCTTCAGCTCTCAATAATGGTCATAAAATCTAAATTTCTTAACTGATACTCGTTTTTCCTCTAAAACAAAAATAAATAAATAAATTTTTGTACCATCTTTCTTAAAAAAAAATGTATTTCTTTCATATCTTCTTTTAAGTATCAGTTCCTTTCCTGCTTCTTTAGAATATGAAGATAAAGTTCCCAGTTTCCTCGTGGAAGCTTCATTATTATCCTTAAATACTAAAAGTTCTGCTCGTATGGGTTTAGCATTTATCCAGAATATGCTTTCTGCATACTGTATCAAAAAGGAACTGTCCTTTGCTTTAGGAGAAACTATATAATCGTCATAAAGCTTCATTATTATCCTTAAATACTAAAAGTTCTGCTCGTATGGGTTTAGCATTTATCCAGAATATGCTTTCTGCATACTGTATCAAAAAGGAACTGTCCTTTGCTTTAGGAGAAACTATATAATCACTTTTATCTGTCACAACTTTACTTCATAAAAAGAAAACTCATCTGTTAATTTTAGGATAACTATTTGTTTTAACATAACACTCATATCCACCTGTTTGGCTTCAGAAATCCCCTTAAAACTATTTTCTCCCCTACCTACACTTCTAACTCCCTTCTCTAGAAAAAGGGAGGAATGGTGAGAATGTGAGTGTAAGAGTGACAATGTTATATATGTGTTAATGATAGGAATGGGATTTGTCATGGAAATGTTGATGAGGAGAGAACGATTTTGACTGTGTTCATCCGGTTCGGACCCATCAAACATATGCAAAGATGTCTACATATAAGGCACTAGAGAAGAACAGAGATCTGCAAGTTGTCTAATTATGCCATACAGGTAGTTTATTTTGTCTGTACACGAATGCTACGAGAATTAGAAACAAAGGGATAAAGTTTATTGCCTTAGTCAATATGTTGGGACCTCAGATTGTAGGCATTAGTGAGACCTGGTGATCAGAATCAGACATACTAACTACTATCAAGTATAAAGGGTACAGTATTTTTAGGAAGGATAGAGAGGAGGAGACGTGCTGCTAATGGTATCAGATGACTTGAATCCAGTGATGAAGAAATGAATCACCAAATAGAGACAATGGGTGCAAAAAGAGTAATCATAACGAGGGAACTTTAATTATCTAAATATTGACTGGGTAACAGCAAAATCTCATGATCAGAATGGAAATGAATTTATTGAGCTCTTGCAAAACAAATTCCTCAAGCAGCATGTGACAGAAGGAACTTGATGTCAAAGAGCGTTAGATTTGATTACAGTGTCAGAGGGCATTTCAGTTAAAGATGTAACTATTCTGCCTCCGATTGGTGACAGTGATCATGCAGCACTCACTTAGAAAGTGACTAAGTTTATGAATGTTCCATTCAGAAAAGGTTACATGCTGAACTGCAAAGCAGGAAATTAGGACCAACTGAGGAGTATACTGAGTTCAGTGGAATGGGATTGGTTGCTGGATGGGACGAATATCAACAGTGCATGGGAAGCATCCTGGAGTTCGAAGAATAAATTGGGTAGGAGTCAAATGAATGTGTAATCTTATTAAGCAAGAGATTCGTAAGAAAAGGATGATGGGGAAGGAATACTGTGTGCATGTCCATTATGAATATTATAAGCAGGAGGCTAGAATAATCATAAATATTGTATGGAAAAGTCTGAGTATGAAAAGAAACTAGTTCTGTATGCCAAAGACAACCCACAAGAATGAATATGAGAGAATAACTCTTCTATATAACAGATGGTGTGAGGATTACAGATGCAGAAGAGATTGTTCAAAAATGTTCAGAAATGGGTTGACAGTGAATCACCACTTTGCAATGAGCAACATGGTTTTACAAGGGAAGGTTCATGTTTTAGCAACTTGCTCACATTCTATAACATTGAACTAGACAAAGGGAATGGATATACAATGATACCTTTGGATTTTTCTAAGGCTTTTGACAGAATACAACATGGTAGACTGTTGCAATAATTGGAGAATATGGGTTTGGATTACAAATATCAGCATGGATAAGAGGATGGCTGACTGACAGATATCAAAAAGTGGTATACAGGGGATGTGAGTCTGCAAAATTTAAGGGAATCCGAAGCGTTGTTGTCTTGGCTTGCATGCCCCCTGAGACACTTCGCAAGTGCGGCAGTAGGCGGCCTCCTAGGGGCGATTCCTGGACCCCTTCCGGTGACTGACTGGCTTGCTACTTCCTCCCTTCCAGGGTTAAGTTTTCTTGCTTGCAATAACTCATCAGATGAAGGCTCCGACTCTTATAGGCCGGAGCCAGGAAACTCATCGAGTGTGAATCCAGATGTCTGTTTCTTGTTTGGAGGTGATCCTGCCACCCGTCCCAACGGCATCCTCAGGAAAAAAGTTAAAAGAAAGCTCTGCAAAGATTGTTATCAACCCATTTATTCAAGTTCTCATCAAGCTTGTACTGGCGGTCAAGGAGTTCCCAATCTCAGACACTTCATATGTCAGGTCTGCGATCGTGCATTCTCTACCGCAGTTGGCCTTGGTGTGCATCGACCTCGAAACATCCAGCCGAAGCCAACGCTGCAATAAGAACAGAGCGCATCAAAGCACGTTGGACTGTAGAAGAAGAAAAGATCCTCGCCACTCATGAGATCGAGACGATGGCTCGAGGGATAAAGAAAATCAATGAGGCTTTATTTAAGGCGTTCCCATTAAGTTCCTTGGATGCCATCAAGTGTCATAGACGGAAAACCAGTTACAAAGCCTTACTTCAAGAATTAGCAGTCCATCCACTACAGGTAGAGACAGGTAATATTTCCTATCCCTGCCTCTCCATCCTCCAGCCACCATCCTGCTGTTGAAGAAGAGGCTTTGATTCTCAGACTGACATCATCTCTAGATGATCCTCCTCTTTCAGAATATAACCATCAAATTCTTGAATATCTCATCCAGACTCACCTTCTGGGAATGGATATCACAGATCAGTTGAACAACTACCTCCATGCTGAATTCTCTGAACACCTCATGCCTCGTCAACATCAGCCTACGTCTCATTCTACAATGACTTTGTCAAACAGGAAGCAGAGGAAGAGGGCTTATGCAGATATGCAGGTCCTCCATAAAAAGAATAGAGGGCAATGTGCCAAAACCATCATTGACGGTGCTTCCCCTCCACCTCTAGCACACTTGCATGATGATTTTGTCAAATTCTGGAGTACAGCCTTTTCTGCTTCACCTCCACACTTCCCTGATTATGATGACCAACCTACAATATTAAGGTCCATTCCTGCCCTTCAAATATACCAGCCTGTCTCTCCATCCAGGTGATTAAAGTAGCTCTTCCATCCAATTTCTCTGCCTGCAGACCTGATGGCTTTCCTGTGTCTAGGCTTCGGAAGGTGCCATTGAAGATTCTTCAAGACTTAGTGGACATTCTCCTTTCCAGTACAGTAATACCACCATATTATGTGCTTCAAGAAGCTACCCCCCCCTCAAAAAAAATCCAAAAAATATTGAAACCAGGCAAACCCCCCTCCCTCACAACAAGGATTACTCTAAATCCATCACCATTCCCTATATCCGAGGCACCTAGGAAAAAATTACAAAAATCCTAAAAAAACATGACTTAACTTCTTGTTACAGACCATATAAAAAATTGGCATCCCTTATCCGCTCTACTAAGGACCAACCTCTCCCCCTAGACCTACCTGGTGTATACCAGGTCCCTTGCAGCTGTAAGCTGTCCCTACTTTGGCCAAACAGGCAGGACAGCCAGTATCAGAATCTCAGAACACAAGGACTACATCTGGTTTCACCAATACAGCCACTCTGGTCTAGCTGACCACGCGCTGGATACCTGCCATAGAATACAGTGGATGCAAGCCAAGATAATACACTGTAGTAAATACAAATATGAAAGGCTTTTCATGGAATCAGCCTCAGCCCTAAGAAACAATCCAAACCTCGACAAATTTAGCTGCATGAGACTGCCTCAAATTTGGGAAACCTACATCAGAAGACCTTCAGCCCAATCGCCCAAGAATACCAACATTGCCCACTAGAGGACACCATTAGGACTTTAGGAGAAATAATAGCTCCCTGCTTCTTCCTCACTTACTGTTTGTTGTGCCTGCGTGCATGTGTCTTGTTCTTAAGTTTCTTGAAAATGGCAACGGGACATTGCCGAAATATTTAAGTATATTAAAATTTATTTTAATGTATATCCTAGTTGACTTTGTAATTTCCTTAAATCATTTAGTAAAAAATATTATAACTTGTTATATATTGCTATAAATTTACTATAATATTACTTTAAATTTTCCTTATTTGTAAAAATATATTTATGGCTCTCGAATAATTTTTTAATTGTTGTGAGGGACAGGTTTGGCTCTTCCATCTCAAAAGTTTGCTGACCCCTGGCATAGATCTTCCCCTTCAACATGCCCCACAAGAAGTCTGGGGGGACTGAGATCTGGAGACCTTGATGGCCATATTCCTTGGGAGATTATGCAATCTTCAAAGAAGCCATTTTTTTCTGCTAAGAAAAATAATTTCATAATTTCTAACTTTACAGTACTGGTTGATAACTTAATGAACAAGTCTTTATATAACTTACATATGAAATGATCTTTTATTCTGTTAAGCTTTACAGAGTCTTTCAGATCCTCGTGCCTAAATACATTTCGATTACAGGTGTCATTACGGGAATCGACAATAGTAGCTACTTCTCTCCCTAAAAGTGAATAACAAAATTAACTAGTAATATGAAATATATATCAGCAATACACTCAGCAAGAAACTGCAAATAAATATATTTGCATATTTGCACACAGGAAAAGGAATTACCATTTCCAATTGCAGCAAATGACTATTAAATTATTTCAGGAAATTACAACGTATACAATATTAATTAAAAGAAAACTTTAATCAATATTTCCTACATTTCAGCAGTGTTACATTGTCATCTTCATGGGAACATAAAACCATGATAAGTGCACGCAGGCACTAACAACGAGCAAATGAGACTGAAGATAACTAACGTTGTTCCTAGAGTCCTAAAGCCAAGATACCCCAATTTAGCCCTAGCGTGCTAAATTGGGGTGTCTTGGCTGTTGGGCTGATGTTCTCATGATGCAAGCTTCCCAAATTTGGGGCGGCCTCATGCACCCAAATTTGTTGAAGTTTGGGAAGTTTTTTAGAACTAAGGCTGACTCCATGAACAATCTTTCATATTTATATTTGCTGCGGTGTAGTAAAGTGGCTTTCTTCCATCATATTCTGTAGCAGGTATGGTCCACAAGCCCAGAATGGCTATATTGGTGAAACCAGATGTAGTCTCTGTGTTCGAATATCCTGATATTAGCCCTCCTTCCTGTTTGGCCATAGGAGGACAGATTACAGCTGCAAGGGACCTAGTATACTCTAGGCAGGTCTAGGGGAAGTAGCTGGTCTTTGGTGAAGCAGATAAGGGATGCCAATTTCTTATATGGTTTGTAACAGGTCACCAGGTCATATTTCTTTTGGATTTTGGTTAACTTTTCAGAGGTGCCCCGGATGTAAGGAATGGTGATAGATTTAGTGTAATCTTTGTTATGAAAGGGGGGGGGGGTAACTGGTTTTAATATTTTCTGGATTTTTGGGGGATTATAGCCATTGGCTAAGAACATGTTAAGGATGTGGTTTAATTCAGTGGTTAGGGCATTGTCATCTGAATAGATTAATTTTGCCCTATTATATAGGGTTGGGAGAGTGGTGAGCCCATGGTTGTCCCCCTCAATCTGTTTATAGAATTTTCCTTGCCAAACAAAACAGCCTGAGTTCATTGTGAACTGAAATAGGGAGGAAATATCGGGTTGTTGTGAGGGGGGAGGGTAATTGCTGGTGAATGTAACTGCCTGTATGGTTGGTTTTCTGTAAACTGAGAAAATAAGATCCATCAGGCTGGCATGTAATCAGTGTCTAGGAAAGGAAGGCTGTTGTTTTTTTTTTTTTTTTTTTTTCCAAGGTGAACTGGATTCTGGGGTGTTGGTTGTTTAAGTTTGTTAAGAAGATGTGGAGTGTGTCTGAGCCATGTGGTCAAATAGCAAATATCATCCACGTAGCATAGCCAAACAGTGGGGGTTTGTGGAGCTGAGCTTAAGGCTTTTTCTTCAAAGTCTCCATAAAGAAGTCGAAAGACAGGGAGACTGATGAGCCCATGGCTGTCCCCTCAATCTGTTTGTAGAATTTTCCTTGCCAAACAAAACAGCCTGAGTTCATTGTGAACAGAAATAGGGAGGAGATATCGGAGGAAATCTGGCTTGGATGAGCTCTAAGCTATCTCTGAGTGGGACATTCATGGATAGGGAGGAGACATCAAAACTGACCATTATGTCAGTGTGTTGGAGTGAGAGGTTTTCTATACTGGCTTTGAAGTGGGCTGAGTGGATTGCCAATATAGTGTGCGAGCACTTTGACTAAATGTTTGGCTAATTTGTATGTGGGGGAATCAATGCCATCCACAATGGGATGTAATGGCACAATTTGTTTATGGATTTTTGGTAGTCCATATATATTCGGTGTGCCACCTTTTTAATAAATTACTCTGGATTTAGAGAAAGATGTTGAAAGTTTATTTTTCACTTGGTTAGACTATAATAAATTTAGTTTAATCCTTTATCCAAGTGTAAGCAAACAAAGTTTGTGCCTGAAAGTATCTTCAGGACTGGATACAACACCGGGCAACTTGTTGCAAAGGTGGAGCAAGCTAACATCACTCCTATTTCAGTATCTCCCATAATGCAAAACACATCTCCTTGCAGATATTTGTTGTACCACCTTATCCTAGTCCTGAAGATATTTTCAGGCGCAAACTTTGTTTGCTCACACATGGATAAAGGATTAAACTAAATTTATCATAGTCTAACCAAGTGAAAAATAAACTTTCAACATCTTTCTCTAAATCCAGAGTAATTTATTAAAAAGGTGGCACACCGTTTGTCAACTACTATAGGTAGAGATGACCTCGCTAATGCTTCTGCCTAGTATCTCCACTTGGGCCTGGCTCCCACTGAAGAGACTTCAATAAAGGTCAAAACTAGTCTGGGTAGTGGCCCTTCCCTTAATGCATAACATTAGACATATCTGCAAGGAGATGTGTTTTGCATTATGGGAGATACTGAGATAGGAGTGATGTTAGCTTGGTCCACCTTTGCTACAAGTTGCCTGGTGTTGTAACACCTTACCCCAGTCCTGAAGATACTTTCAAGCGCAAACTTTGTTTGCTCACACTTGGATAAAGGATTAAACTAAATTTATTATAGTCTAACCAAGTGAAAAATAAACTTTCAAAATCAAATTATTCAACTGGCTGCTAATCATACCAGTTTTGCTTACATGTATTACATTTTGCTTTCATTCCAACATTTATTTCCAAGCCTCGGTAGTCCAGTTGGTATCGAGGGAGCCCTTTGGTCAGATAGACTGGGGTTCATATCCTGTCAATGATGTGAGGAACCTTTATCAGGTCATTTCAATCAAATGTCAAGTTAGCCGGTCATGATCACATGTAGGTAAAGGGTATTCACTCCCAGAAACTCAGGTTTCTCATTTCTCAGAACAGGCAAACTGGCCCTGTGAACACACAGATCTACAGACATAAATCCTTGCCTGCAGGGAATGCAGCAGAGGAGTGACGTGCTGACTGTATTAATTTGTTATGACCCTTAATTGTGGCTACCATTCCTATGGGAGAAATGGATTGAAGAAGAATATCTACTTCCAAATTTAATTTGCTATCTTACTAAATTTGAATACACTGTGGCCTAAGATGTTTGTATTAGTGAAACCTGACTCAACAAGGTCAGATGCACTAAATGTAATCCAGTATAAAGGGTATGGTATTTTTAGGAAGGACAGAAGAGATAGAAGAGGTAGGGGTACCTTTAATGGTAATCAATGATTTGAGTCTAGTTGGAAGTTTTTTCCCACTTGGTTGGACTATAATAAATTTAGTTTAATCCTTTATCCAAGTGTAAGCAAAAAAGTGTGTGCCTAAAGTATCTTCAGGACTGAGACAATTCATGGTAAAGGTGGACCAAGCTCTCATCACTACTTGTCTTAGTATCTCCCATAATGCAAAACACATCTCCCTGCAGACATGTATAATGATATGCATTAAGGGAAGGGCCAATACCCAAACCGGTTTCGACCTTTATTGAGGTCTCATCAGTGGGAGCCAGACCCAGAGGTGGTGATAGTAAGGTGGAAGCAACGGAGAAGTCATATTTACCTATACGAGTCGCCAAAAGGTGTCTCACATTATTATTAAATTACTCTGGATTTAAAGAAAGATGTTGGAAGTTTTTTTCCAATTGGTTAGACTATAATAAATTTAGTTTAATCCTTTATCCAAGTGTAAGGAAACAAAGTTTGCACCTGAAGTATCTTCAGGACTGAGGCAACTCGTGAAAGGTGGTAAAGATAGTGATGAGAACTTGGTCCACTTTTACCACAGTTTCCTCAGTCTAGTGGCGCTATCCTTAATGCATAGCATTATACATGTCCACAAGGAGATATGTTTTGCATTATGGAAGATACTAAGACAAGTAGTGAAGAGAGCTTGGTCCACCTTTATCACGAGTTTGCCTCGGTCCTGAAGATACTTCAGGTGAAACTTTGCTTACACTTGGATAAAGGATTAAACTAAATTTATTATGATTTGAGTCTAAATAGGCTAGAAAATTGAAAAAAGCAATGACAGTAATAATGTTCTATGAAACAGTGTGTATGAGGTTAAATGGTGTGAAGTGGAGGCTAACAGGATGAAATCTATGGTGGGTGTACTCAAATTACCCTGATGGGTAATTTGGATACTAAATGAGTAATCATTATAGATGACTTAAATTATCTGAGCACTGACTCAGTAGCAGAGAAAATTCATTATAAGAACAAAAGAGAATTTAATCAGCTGTTGTAAGAAAACTTTCTCAAAGAAAGAAGTCAAGATCAAAGTTACATTTGATATATCATCAGAAGGAGGCCTTTAAGGGTGAAATTGTTTTGCCAGTTAGTGACAGTGTCATGATAAGTAGTTGAATATCTAATTAAGTCAGGTTATATGCTGAACTACAAAACTGGAAATTATGACAAACTCAGAAGAATACTATATTTGGACTCACAGTACAGCAATCCCTCGATTAACACACCTAATGCATTAATCAAAAATGCACTAATCGAATAGAACAACCTATCAGAAAAAGCATAATTCATTCCTCAAATTACTTTTCTGACTCATAATTTTTGTTATAAAAGAATTAGGGTATAGATAGAAAATGTTATATTCAGGCAATGACAATCACGGAAAAGAAGGAGTAGCCATTGTATTCAACACTAAATACGAGGCTAATCTTCTTGAATGGCAGGCAATCTCAAGTAGAGTGATGTGGGCAAATATCAAATTGGGGAACTGGACAATGAGACTTATTTGTGCCTTGGTCCCACAGAAGGTTCTACTAAGGTAGAAGTGGAGGAATTTTTTGAGGATTTAGAGAAAGCATCTGACACAATGAAAAATGCATATTGTTGAGAGGGGTGGTGGTGGGAGAGTTTGTGAATGTATCTGCCTGTGTGTGTGGATTTTCTGTATACGGTGAAGGTAAGTGTATCATTAGGCAGGCGTGTGACTAAGGTGTAGACACCTTAGTCACACGGCGTGTGACTAATGATACACTTACCTTCACCGTATACAGAAAATCCACACACACAGGCAGATACATTCACAAACTCTCCCACCACCACCCCTCTCAACAATATGGCATTATTAAAACTCTTACCAGGAGAGCTCACAATCTTTGTTCCAGTGGAACCGCCCTCACTACTGAGCTTAACCACATACACAGCACTTTCCTCTCCAATGGCTACAGCGATCACAGTATCAAAAAAATAATCAACTCCTCCCCCATTCCCCATCCTTCTCGTCAACAAGATTTTAAAAATGCCATCACCATACCCTACATCCGTGGCACATCCGAAAAAATAGCCAAGATACTAAGACAGTACAACCTACACACAGCATATAAGCCCCACAGCAAACTTGCTACCCTTATCTGTTCTACGAAAGATCAGCTCCCTCCTCTCTCTCTGCCTGGAGTTTACAAAATACCCTGTTCCTGTAAGCTGGCATACTTTGGACAGACAGGCAGATCAGCATCCATCCGTCTAGAGGAACGCAAGTCTTACATCTTCAAACACAACTATGGCCATTCAGGCTTGGCTGACCATGTTTTGGACACCACCCACAGGGTATCATGGAAGAAAACCACCATGCTCCACCACAGCAAATTCAAGAAAGAGAGACTTTTCTTAGAAGCAGTAGCAGCTCTCAAAAACCAACCAAATCTCAATAAATACGGTTGCATTAAGCTTCCGAAGATTTGGGTAACACCCATCGCCAGAGTTCCCACCTTACATTCCAGGCCACCTACTACTGCCCTTAGAGGGCGCTCTACCTAGATAGGACTTATTAAATTCTATTTTAATTCTTTTTGAGTGTCACCCACGTGGTTGGGCTTAGTATTGTTTGTTATTTGTGTATAGGTTACATTAATT
Source organism: Typopeltis vanoorti (assembly GCF_054136105.1). NCBI lineage: Eukaryota > Metazoa > Arthropoda > Arachnida > Uropygi > Thelyphonidae > Typopeltis > Typopeltis vanoorti. Next base: position 16,701,293 of record NC_143559.1, on the reverse strand, counting down.
GTTTTTGTAATCCCCATAGATGTCCTAGTGACTAGGACGAAATATAGGAAGTATTAAATTCTATTTTAATTCTTTTTGAGTGTTGTAAAACATCCATTAAGCCTCCAACATGATGTCCACAGCACTTAAGCCTCTACACATGGAAGGAAAGTGGCATTATACCTGATATTAAAATTGGAGATGTTAATGGTGACTGTTTGCTTTATGCGGACGATGTTATACTTCTAAATAAATCCACTACAAGTTTGCAAGAGTCCCTGATTAAATTAAATAATTGTTGTAATAGATATGGTATGAATGTCAACAATAAAAAGAAAAAGACAATGAAAATAGGCAGAACTGTTGAAAATGTCAACTGCATTGTGAACGGAGAACCTGTGGAATAAGTAAAACATTTCAGATACTTAGGCACGATTCTCAGTGAAGATGGTAAATTAAATATGGAAATAGACAACAGAATTGATAAAGTTGGTATAGTAGGAAGTGAATTGAATAAATTCATATGGAATAAGAGAGAAATTAGTCGGAACACTAAATTAGCTGTATACAAGACAGTGTTCAAACCAGTTATAACTTATGGATCTGAGAGCTGGGTCAGAAGTAAAACACTTGACCAAATACTAGAAACCGCAGATATGAGAGTCCTGAGAAAGATTAGGGGCATGAACAGATGGCATTAATGGCAATATCATATTAAAAACGAGGAAGGATATTAGGACATTTTCAGCATCCAGGAATGCGTTAGCAGAGCTAATCTCAGGTGGTATGGTCACTTAAACAGAATGGGAGATGAAAGATTAGCAAAACAAGTGTTCTCTGCCAGGTTGGCAGGAAACGACCCAGAGGAAGACCAAGATATAGGTGGATTGATATGGTACAAAGTGCCTTAGAAGATAAAAATTCTGATAATGTTGGAGTCTTGACAAGTAACAGACTGAACTGGAGGAAAATTGTAGATAGGAAGTTAGTAATGATGTAAATTTTTCATGTAGTACTATCATATCCTGTACACCCCTTGAGGGTACATGGCAGGAATTTGATGATGATGTATTATTTTTGGGAAAACTCCCATGTTACTCCTCTTAAAAACTATTAAGAATCAATTTGAAATCAAATTAATTCTCCCACATTACATAAGCCACCCCCACTCCCCTTTCAAACACCATAACATCAGAAGTATGCACACCGCAGAAAGAAGACAGGCAATAACATCCAAGAAAAGGTATGTGCGAATTTCTTCTATTACGTTACATATATTTGTCTCTAAAATACATCTGCAATGCCCTAAGAATGCTTGAGTAAAAAGCCAATGACATTAAAAAATGGGACACCACTTCTCAACAATAGGGAAAATAGCCATAAAAATAATAATTAAGAATTAGGGTATATCTCAGGGACTAGTTAAAAGAAACCCATGAAGCTGAAAGACAATAAAACATATTCAGAATATAAATTTATTATTCTACTTCTTAACACAGATTTGAGCTAATATAGTTTGGTGGGCATTCTGTTTCTTTTTTTCATACAACTGATGGTATGGCCTTACTGGCTCTGCAAATTTTACTGCTTCTCTCTTCACCAGGGTCAGCCTCTAAGCATTGCTGCTTGAAAACTTCTGTTGCATGAAAAATATTTTCAATTTGTTTCTGTGAAATCTCTTTGGACTTGTCAGTGATTAAATTTTCTCCATATTCTTCAGGATTTTCTCACTGTGCATCTAAATTTAGCAGGCTGGAATCACTCAATTTCTCAGAATGAGATTTAATTAACTTAGATTCATTTGAAAAGCCTCTAAAATCATTTGCACAATCTGCTTCCAAATGGCTCACATATTGCTATCAGTAATTTCATTTGACTTTGCAACTTTATAACAAGACTGAGATTTCTCTGATTTGAGAAAAGTCTTGGAAGGCATTCACTTCCAAAGGCCGGTTTCATTGACATTAAATATATGCTGGTCACAACAGCCCCCCCCCCCCCCCACACACACACACACAATTTTCTTCAAAATCTCTGGATAATCTGTGCCGGCCTCCTTATCTGCACTTGCAGTTTCACATGTGATTAGAGCATTATGTAGACTATTTCTCTTTTGAGATGCTCAAACCACCCAGCACTAGTGTGGAATCCTTCTTTTCCATTATTTCCTAATACACTTAAACAACCAACACCCCAGGGTACAGTTCACCTTGGAAAAAGAGGAAAACAACACCCTCCCCTTCCTAGACACTGCAATCACTCGCCAGCCTGATGGATCTTTGGTTTTCTCTGTTTATAGAAACCCACCCACACAGGCAGATACATTCACCAGCAATTCTCCCCCCACACACACAAACACAACAATATGGGGTTATTAAAACTCTATATAATAGGGCAAAATTAATCTGCTCAGATGACAATGCCCCAACCACTGAACTAAACCACATCCTCAACACTTTCTTGGCTAATGGCTACAACCTCCAAAAAATTCAAAAACCAGTAAACCACAACCCCCCCCCCCCTTCACAATAAAGATTACACTAAATCTATCACCATCCCATATATCTAGGGCACCTCTAAGAAAATAACCAATATCTTCAAAAAATATGACTTAACTTCTTGTTATAGACCATATAAAAAGTTGGCATCCCTTATCAGCGCCATCAAAGACCATCCACTTCCCCTAGACCTACCTGGTGTATACCAGGTTCCTTGCAGCTGTAAATTGTCCTACTTTGACCAAACAGGCAGGACAGCGAATATCAGGATTTCAGAACACAAAGACTAAATTCAGCTTCACCAGTACAGCCACTCTGGGCTTGCAGACCATGCCATAGATACCCACCATAGAATTTGTTAGAAGAAAACTAAAATAATACACCGCAGCAAGTTCAAGTACGAAAGATTATTCATGGAATCATCAGCAGCTCTAAAAAAAACGTTCCAAACCTCGACGAATTTTGGTGCATGAGACTGCCCCAAATTTGGGAGACTTACATTATGAACTTCAGCCCAACAGCCAAGACAACCCAATTAGCCCGCTAGGGGACACCATTAGAACTTTAGGAACAATATTAGTTTCTTGCCTTCTTTATCATTTGCTTTTGTTAGTGCCTGCTTGCACATACCATATTTGTATGTTCCTGAAAATGGCAACGTGAAGTTGCCGAAATATTGAAGGTATTCATTAAAGTTTCCTTTAATTAATATTCGTTTTATGCGTTGCAAATTCCTTAAGTTAATTACCAGCTATGTATGACCAACATATAAGCCTTGCGACAAGCATCACTTATAGCCCTTTTTTTCAAGGTTGCAAAGAAATTTAATGCTTTTGATTTAATAAGGCCAATGCCGTATCTGTATCTTGGCGGTATCTGTTTTTGGTTACAATCTTTGATCCATGTAGAAAGAAGTCTCTCTAATTCAATCATTATAATACTTTGCTTTCAAATGTATGCATGATGAACTTGAAGCAGCCTTACTTTTCTCTTTGTATTCAGCAGCTTTGCTAAAAATTGCTCTTATAGTTGATTCTTCCATTTTTGTGTTCTCGTCCTACTCATGATGAAAGGTTGGGAAAATACTTTAAAATAAAAAAGTAAGGAAAACAATTACAAAGGAGGCACGAGATGTGATCTGATCTGATTTTCCTTTTCAGCCATTTCCGACCAAAAGGTGACTTTGTAGGCATTGTACAAATGTTCCTGGTGAAATTTTTACAGAGTAGTTCACATTACTCCCCCCCGCCCCCAATTTTATCAGGGATCGGCATATGGCTGGGATGTATTCATGACTGTAATCCATGTGTGTTCACGGGGACGGTTTGGCTGTTCTTGGGGGACGAAAAACCCGAGTTTCTGGGTGAAAAAACCCCATACCTACATATGAGACCGGCTAACTCACCTTTAATCGAAAGAGACCAGATAAAAGTTCCTCACATCACCGACGGGAATTGAGCCCAGGTCTTTCCGACCAAAGGGTTTTGTCTATACTGACTGGGCTACAGAGGCTCCCCGAGATGTGATCATCAAAATGTTATGTAATTAGCAGACAAAATAAATTTTGATGATAAATTTGGAACATAGTGTACATGGAAATAGTGTAGTATGCCATTAAAAATAACTTTGTAAAATGTTTTTAATCAGTAACTAAATTATTTCATCCCAATTAGTAATTTTTTAAAATAGCCATAAAAAATACATAGATAGAAAATTTTTAAAATCTGTAACATATATTTTTAAAATGTATATAGGTGCACTAATCAAATCTGGGCATAGAAAAAAAATGACACACTAATTAGGGGTGCATTAATCGATGGATTGCTCTATTAAGTTACTGAACACCCACTCAAATCTTTCTACAGCTTCTTTATCCCCTTGATATCCAAGTCACTAAATCTGTGCACAGTAGTCCAGGTGTGTATCAATGCCTCTATATGATATAGAGGCAAAACGAATTCCTTATCCTTACATACAATGTTTGTTTCAGCATCACAATTATTCTCTAAGTTGTATTTGATTTTTTTTTTTATATGTGACCTCTAAACTTCAAATTCCTATCCAACATAACCAGAAGATGCTTAGTTTCAGCAGTTTCTCCAAGCATAATCCCACCAATATAGTATGTCACTGGAAATCTTATCACACAAGAGTGCATAACTTTACACATACTAACACTGAATTGATAGCTATTATCATTTGCCCAAATCATTCAGTAAACGCTGTACATCACTAGACTAGTATCCCTGATTGCCCTGCCTATCTTCGCATCATCAGCAAACAAACATCTGTCAAGTTATTCCCAATATCACTGCTGCCTATAGTGAAATACAATGGTCCAACAACATCTGTTCTTTGTGTCCACTGTTTATTCCAAATAATGTTTTCCAGATACCACTTCCTCATAATCTACATTGCAGCCTCCTTTAAGGAGGGTTACAGAATAGAGGCTGCAATGCTCAGAGTTGCGAGAGAGAGTGAAGGAACACAGAGTTCACATCTTGGTTATAATAAGGAATTTTATTCCTTTAGTAGGGAAATTCTAATTAGTGGCATTAATGTATGAGGAAAGTTCAGGAAAGACAGTCTTTAACATAAGAATTTAATTGACATCTTTTTGTAACACACACACGCACACGGTTTAACTAGAGGTGAGAGAGTATTGGAGCTGGTCATAGGATCAGAAGAGCTACCCATAACCAAGGTGACAACATTGCCTCCAATTAGTGAAATTGGAGGCAATTTCACCAATTGGATGACCATTCTGTCTTGACTTGGGAGATTGCAAAATATGAGAAATATTCTATCAAGAAGGGGTATTTGTAGAACTACGAGGCAAGTGATTATGACATGCTTAGGAAGAAGCTTAAATATGTACCATAGCATAAAACACTGCAGGGTAAGGTGGATGGGATATAGGTTAAGGGTCATCTAGAGGAAGCAGTATTAACTGTATATCTAGGATATACACTTAATACAATCTAGGGAAAGGAGGGTTAATCGGGAAGGAGTTAGATGGATGAGTAATATCATTGAGGAGGATATACAAAGAGAAAAGTGACCTGCAAAGTAATGAACAGTACAATGCTCAGGCAAGGAAGGTGACCAGCAAGGAAGGCAAAATTAAATGATGAGAAGAATCTAGCTCAACAGGCCAAAACAAATCCCAGAGTTCTTTCGTTATGTGGCAAGTAAGAGGAAGAATGACTATGAAAGATTAACCTTCATGAGTGATGATAGTCATGAGGGAACAGAAACAGATAAAAGAGTTAAGTTACTGGGTGACCACTTTGCAAGGGTATATCATCCTGTGATAGACACTAATGTGGAAACAGATGTGGATGAATTGGAGATTCTTAGGATATTGCAGAATCTCCATGTACATACTGCTATGGGATTAGATGGGATATCAGCTAGGGTTTTTGCGAGAATGTGCAGGGGAACTGGCAATGCCTTTGACAAGGGTCTTTAAGTCTCAGTTCTGGTAGCATTCCAAGAGGGCAAAATAATTCCTTGTATAAGGGTCCAAAGACTGCAGTAGCAAATTATAGACTAATCAGTATCTCAGGCATTAAAAGTACTAGAAAAATGGGTAAAAAAACAGAATTCAAGAATGAGTAGATAAAAATATCACACTGTATGAGGGTCAACATAGCTGTGCGAAGGGTTGGTCATGCCTTAGTCATTTACCAACTTTTTATAATAGAGTAACAGCTGAGGTGGATAAAGGAAATGGCTATACGATGATTGTGCTGGATTTTGCACAAACCTGACAGAATACCACATGAAATACTGATATGCAAATTAGAATAAATAGGGGTGGATATGACACTGGTTAAGCGGATAAGAGGGTGGCTGCTCTACAGATATCAAAAAGTGGTATATTGAGGGGCAGAATCAAAGCGAAAAACAGATGACTAGTGGTGTGCCGCAAGGTTCAGTGCTGGGACCATTGCTATTTAATTTGTACATAAACTGAATGTGAGAATTACAGAGGTATTTCTCTTGTTATAGCTTCATTTTTCCTTTCTTTTAGACTTGCACGGTGATCCGAATGCATTTTTGGAAATTATGAAGACAACCACTGTGTTTGAATAAAAACTTTAGTTTAATATTACTAAAATTTTACAATTCGACATTTCGCCCTTTATGTCAAGGTCATCTTCTGGAGCATACAAATATACACAAGAAACAAGCTATACTACAATCATACTGGTTCGTTAAAGACACTAACTAACCGCTACCATAATTGTTGGCCTGACCTCTGGTGAAAAAAAAAAAAAAAAAAAAATTATACATCAACGCTAGAGTCCTATTATTTGTGTTGTCTACTATATACATATATTAACATCATTCCAGCCAGTTGGAGTGGAAAGGTTTCTAATACTAGCGGATTGGCTAGAGTCCTGACTTATGTTGAATCTTTCATATTAGGTTGGCTGAATGTGTGCCATCCAGATCCTTGGAATTTTCATACCATCTTTATTGTTGATATTTGGGTGGTTTATCAGGATTTCGCAGGATTCTTTAAATTTTCTTTCGTACCATGTTTTTGTGCGGTGTAAGGAGCAGGTGCTTTTCCAGTTGATTTGGTGTAAGGTGTTAAGTGCATGGTCTGAGAGGCCTGCTTCACCATAATGGTTATATTTAATGTGTCTAATGTGTTCTTTCTTGCGTATAGGGATTGTCCGTCCTGTTTCACCAATGTACGGTAACTTACAGGTGCAGTAGATGCAATAGACTCCAGGATGTGCTAATGGGAGGAGAGGATCCTTAGAGGAGCTGAATATGGTTTTAAGTTTAGTGGGTGGTTTAAAGGTGGCATTGAGGTTATAATGTTGTAGGATTCTGTAGATTTTTTCTGATAACCCTTTAAGGTATGGGATGGCTATGGTTTTACTGTAATCTAGATTCGTTTTTGTTGTGGTTTTATAGAGTATTTTATTGACAGTATTTTTGTTATAGGCATTGTTTATGAATGTGTCACTATTGATTTTTAGTTCTTGTTTGGGGCTTGCTGGTTAGAGCAAATAGTTGTGGCTCTGTTTTTAAGGGTGTTTATGACTCTATATTTTTGTGCTGGGTGGTGGTATGAATTCGCATGTATGTATTGGCCCGTGTGTGTCAGTTTTCGGTAGACAGTGAAGGAAGACGTGTAACCAGTGTGTCTAGGAATGGGAGCGAATTTTGGTTTTCGATTTCGATGGTAAATTGTATGCGTTCGTGTTGTTTGTTTAGGTGGCTGAGGAATGTGTTTAGCGTTTGTCGCCCATGCGGCCAGATCACAAACACGTCGTCAACGTATCTGAGCCAGATTGTCGGTCGAAGCGTGGCGGAATCAAGAGCCCTTTGCTCAAAGGTTTCCATGTAGAAGTTCGCGATTGGGGGGGGATAATGGTGAGCCCATGGCTGTACCTTCCTTTTGTAGGTAGAATTTGTTTTGCCACACGAAGTAACCGGACTTTAGTACGTGGGCAAAGAGGGCCGTAATGTTGGGCGGAAATTTGTTCTGTAGTAGGAAAATTGTGTCATTGATGGGGACATTAGTGAAAAGGGCAGAAACGTCAAAACTGACTAATAAGTCATCTTTGTCGAGTGTTATGTTTTTGATTATGTTTATAAAGTGTTGTGTGTTTTTTTATGTAGGAGGGGGAATGACCTACCAACTCCTTGAGTGTTGCCGCTAATTTCTTGGCTAGGTGGTAATTGGGACTGTCTATTCCTTCCACTATTGGTCGAAGGGGCACATTTTGTTTGTGTATTTTCGGAACCCCATATATTCTGGGGAGGCGGGCATAGTGGGGTTTGAGTTTTTTAACTGTGTCTGGTGGCCAAGAAGTGACGGACTTTAGTAGTTTTTCTGTTTTGTCCTTTATCCTTTTTGTTGGGTTATAATTTACCATTTTATATGTGTTGTTATCGGCTACTAGTTGTTTTTTTTTTCACCAGAGGTCAGGCCAACAATTATGGTAGCGCTTAGTCAGTGTCTTTAACGAACCAGTATGATTGTAGTATAGCTTGTTTCTTGTGTATATTTGTATGCTCCAGAAGATGACCTTGACATAAAGGGCGAAACGTCGAATTGTAAAATTTTAACAATATTAAACTAAAGTTTTTATTCAAACACGGTAGTCGTCTCCATATTTTCCAAAAATGCATAGCTTCATTTTCTTTCGCTATTGTTATTTAATATACTAACTTACTTCCTTAATGATGCCCTACTCAGATCTACCTAGGAATGCTTCCTTTTCGGACACTAGCAAATTTATTTTTTATTGCTGCGCCAGCCAGAGACCTATAATATGAGCTTATTCAAAATTCAGGGAAATATTCCTAGGTTAACTGACATTCATTCTAATATGCACTAAATAGATACTGGTTCTAATTGCAGTCGTGACCAATAAATCTAGTACTCAAACACTCTCATTAAATTCCCTCCCGCTATGGTTCTTTTTGCAAGTGGTAATTTGAATTCTTGAATAAAGCACGAAACAGGCATATACAATAAAACATGTTTATTGGAACAAATTCACTTTACAACTATAATTGAAATGGGATATTAAGCTTTACAAAATCTCTTACTAAGTTAGTTACTCAATAGTAATTTAAGAAAACACTCATAGATCAACTTGGCAATTACTCATACCCTATGCAACATTAAAACAAACAACTATGTTATTCTATATCAAACTCTTAATTCTTGCTACATTAAAATACATTTCTCAACCCGTTACTATTATGATATAAATCATCTACAAAATATCAAATTCACATATAATCTCAGTCACATGCAGCTAAAATTTCACTCCTGAATGAATTAGTCATTCAGGAGTGAAAATGACATTCCTTTGTTTAGCAGAATTACTCTATCTCAAAATTCAAATCCTTATTATAGTCCACTATGAAATGTCCACTTAATAAGATCTAACATTAAATTCTGTCTCATTTAAACAAACAACAAAGGTCTTTACGTTACCCACGGCAGCGTGTATTTTGGATCCTCCTTCTGTTGGTAGCTTCTGCAATGGGCTTACGACTACGCCGTCCGTTTTACATTCTTCCTGGACTCAAAATTCTCACTGCCTCGATACAGCGCATTCTCTGCTCCTGCTCGAGTGGGACATCTCTCTCTCTCTCTCTCTCTCTCACTCGTCCCTACTCCGTTCGCTAATCAGGAATCCTCGAGGCGAGGTCAGGAACAACCAGAAAAAAAGCCCCGAATTATCGCACGCATTCCGCTTATATTTCGTCCCTTCTTTCCCATACGACCCTTCGTTTTCATGCCCTTAAGGTGATCCTCAAGTCTTAGCTGCTGTTTAGGTGTTGTATTCTTGGGAATTCCGCTTACGTCATCTTCCTCATACGTTGTAGCTGGCGGCATTACGGCCGATACGTGCGTATGTAACTCGACCTTTGCACTCGTACTCTTAACTTCTTTGGCGACTTATTAAGTTTAAGACAGCTTAATGGGACAAGATTATACTACAATTTCCTTATTAAATTTTCACTAATCCTATAATCCTTCAGTTTAACTTTCAACTACAAGATTTTTTTAGTACGATTCACATGTTATTATACAAATTCCTTTGCAACATAAATTCAGAACAGTGTGCTGTCAACCAGGTATTATCTGAGTTAGCCAAATTCTTATGTTAGATTCTCAATGAATAATTTCTAAAAATCGTCCATTCAGGATCTAACACTCTACTGAGTGTTCCTGGTAAGATATATGCAAGTATACTTGAGAAACAGTCAAGAAGAGAATTGTGGAAGAGAAGCTTGGTGAAGAACAAGATGGATTCAGGACAAATACAGGCTGTCAAGGTCAGATTTTCACTTTACGACATAGTTGAGAAATCATGGGAATATAACAAAGATCTGTATTTAAGTTTTGTAGATCTGGGCAAGGCATATAACAAGGTGCCAAGAGAGAAGCTATTCGAAATGCTACAGTTGGTGTCAATGGGGCATTATATCGAGCAATACTTAGTCCCTATTTGAGTTGTAAATCAGCAGTTAGAACTGAAAGAAGTACAGGAAGATGATTTAATGTTAAATCTTGTGTCAGACAAGGATGTACATCATCCACTCTGTTATTCATTATCTATATCGATCACATTATGAAGTGGTATTAAACCTGATATCAAAATCGAAGATGTTCACCTCAGCTCTTTGCATTATGCAATGATGTTATACTTCTAAATAACTCGGCTACAAGTCTGAAAGATTCCCTGACTAAATTGAATAACTGTTGTAATAGATATGGTATTAAGGTCAGCATTATAAAGACAAAGACAATGAAAATAGGCAGAAGCATTGAAAATATCAACTGCATTGTGAAATGGAGAACCTACAGAACAAGTAAAACATTTCAGCTACTTAAGCACGATTTTTAGTGTAGATGGTAAATTAAATATAGAAATAGACAACAGAATTAACAAAGCTGGTATGGTAGGAAGTCAATTGAATAAATTCATATGGAATAAGAGAGAACTTATCCAAAACACTAAATTAGCTGTACAAGACAGTATTCAAGCCAATTTTGACTTATGGATCACTTGACCAAAGACTAGAGACAGCAGATATGAGAGTCCTGAGAAAGATTACAGGCATGAACAGATGGCATCAATGGCAATATCATATTAAAAACAAGGATATTAGGAAAGAACTTGACATTTTCAGGAATGCGTTAGCAGAGCTAATCTCAGGTGGTTTGGTTACTTAAACAGAATGGGAGAGGAAAGATTAGCAAAACAAGTATTTAACTCTACCCAGAGGAAGACCAAGATATAGGTGGATTGATACAGTAAAAAGTGCCTTAGAAGATAGAAATATAAGATCTGATAATGTTGGAGTCTTGTCAGTTAACAGACTGATTTGGTGGAAAATTGTAGATAGGAAGTTATTAATGATGTAGGTTTTCATCATTAATAACTTATATATCAGGAATTTGATGATGATTATGATGATGATATAGGAAATAACCTGAAAGGAAATATTCACTTGTTTGCTGATGATGATGTGAATTAGATAGAGCAATAGTTAATCAAGGTGAATGTTGAGAGAGCTTGTAGGATGATTTAAACAGGCAGTCAGTATGGGCAAAAGTTAATGGCTGTCAATTTAATGTCAAGAAATGTAAAGTCATTTATACATTTAGAAATGCATTTGGAATAAATGGATTGCGAGCCATGTATCACACTGATAGCACTGTACTGCAGGAAAGAGATGAAGCTAGAGATTTAAGGGGGGGGGTAGACAGAGTTCAAGTTTAGAGGACATATTGCTAAGGTAGTCCAGAAGATTACTTGGCTATTGAAGAGCACATTAACAAGTAGAGATAAGGAAATCGTTATTCCTCTTTATAAGACCTTGAGACATCTACATCTGGATTACTCTGCTGAAGTCTGGTCCTCTGGGTTTCTTGGGGATGAAGAAACAGTGAAGAGGATTCACAGGCAAGATGATAAGTGGCCTGTGGAATATTCCCTATGAGAGTTGGTTGAGAGGAGAAAAAGAGGGGATATGATAGAAACATTTAAGTTGCTTAAAGGATTTTATGGGATAGATGCAGGGGAAACATTTCAGCACTTGGCTAGAGGGACCAGAACAAGGCATCATCCCTGGAAGTTGAATAAAGATGTGGTTAGTAGGGGTGTGAGGACTAGATTTTTTTCTTGAAGAGTTGTGAATGAGTGGAATGGGTTGCCAGAGTCAGTTGTGAGTCTGTTAATGGGTTCAAGGAGAGGTATGATAGATTGTGTGGACAGATAGATTGGGTCTCCCACAATGAGTCTTCAGACTCCATGGAGGTGCCCATATAATAATAACTAGGTTATTAACTTATTTACATATGTACAATTTCTCATAACAGCACTGAATGCATAACTTGACAATGTTAACACAACTTGTGTGTGTGTGTGTATTCTAATAACTGACACTATACACAACATGCAGTTCAACAAACATTTTCCTACTACCTATTAAATTATTTTATCTCTGCAAGGCATCTAAAGTTCTGTCTTTAGAACCACACAAATAAACTGAGGCAATAAATACACACAGCAAACAGGGAGTTTTAGTTCTTCCATAAGCTGACATCTGAAAAGTCTGATGAGTTGACCTTTATGTACAGTATCTTCTTAAATGACACCATTATTTAGATGCAATTTAAACATGCATATCACTATAAATTTGAATAACTTTCTGCTTCTTCCTCATTCATCAGGTTACAGGTTGAGTCCCTTGTGAATAAATCTTTGCCACCTGGTTCTATCTCTGGCCACTGCATAACTTCATACTGTACAGTATAACTTTTGTATAATTATACATGACTTTGTACTGTACAAAAACCAGTATGTGGGGTAAAGTCAATTTCCGCATGTATAAATTTCATTACCTTTCAGTCAGTAGCAATGCTGTAAAAGTTCGATGCAGCATGAATTTTCATCCGGTTAATGCATCGACCTCTTACAGGAAGGTAAAACCCAGAAAACTTGTAAATATGTCTCTTATAGTATTATTTAGTATTGTATACAGAATATGTACAGCACAACGGGGATTAGCTTACTCTTTACAAAAACAAAACACGTAGAATTGATAACGCCAAGGCCATGCAGTCGGGAGGCCGTTTGATTCTTATTTACATGTTCAGTCACAGGTGGCCTTCAAGGTCAGTGCAAAAAGGGATGGCAGGAACCAAACGTGACTTCTGCGGGCCGACAAAAACAGATTAGGAACATGAAAGACGAAGTCGGTGAAAGTTCCAGAACACACTATCATGTGATATTGAAAGGGGGTTCCAAAACTGAACCCAAGGTTTGGAAACTGAGAAGGATATAAGGCAAGTTTTGGAGAATAAAAGGATCGACAACTAGCATTGACATCTAAAGAAAGGAACAAAGGGAGGTTCTGTCCAGACGCAGGGAGGTCCGGGGAAGGAGATCAGAGGTCGATCAACCGTAAGCTGTTCGAGTCAAGGAGCGTGGATGTCCAGAGGCGAATACGTAAGGAGAAATGAAACTGTCCAAACGCTATACTGCTCAGCCGAGCCCGTGAATGCCCGACAATCGTAACCCTTCGACCGAGTGTTCAACGCCAGAGAATCGTTCCTCGTATCCCACTTGCCGACCCGATGAAGCTGCCGGTTTTCCGAGGATCCAGAGGTAGAAAATCCAAAACCTGGAAAGGAAAAGGGAACATAGGACGCCGTGACAAAAATAGAAGAAAAGGGTGCATCAAAGAGGAGGACTGTTCATGTGAGTCTGATATTGTATATCATAAGATTATGTGGTGTAAGAAAGATGTTTTAACAAACTGATAAGATTCATAAGATAGGATAGTCATAGCCAGAGAATAACTGATATGTCCCTTAAGATTGAAATTGATAATGCATGTATATATGAGTATAGCTAATTCCTGAGAAGCTAATTGAGATTAGGAGGTAATCTGACACTCCTAATCTCAGTTTTGTCCTATTGTTGATATGATGGATTGTTATATAATTCTTGATAAAGATAGAGATTCACTTAAACTAGATATTGAAATTTAAGCTGAGGAAAGTATTACAAACTGGCTGAGATATGTAGGGAAAATACCTTGTGTTTTATTGATAAAGATTGATTGCTATATATATGTCATGTTGTTATATTGATACAAATAGAAGTAAATATTGAGAATTAAGTTGAGGAAAGTAAATATAAATTATTCGAATAACTAAAGAAAATTGTTGTCAGAGATATATAGGTAGTTGCATGAATTTTGAACTGAGATTAACAGAGGATAGTTCTCCTGCTGTTTTCTTTGTATTGTACATTTCTTTAATTAGTGATCATTAAATATGCTTGTTGAATTTTCTTAGAGTGTCGCCTGATCTTATTTATTGCAATGCATTGATCTAAAATAATTCGAGCCTATAAGTGGGAAATCATTAGAGTGAAATAATAAGGTAAAGAGACCACGACTGTGAATGTTCTAAGAAGTAATTAATATTGCATGATTGAGGTCTACCGGAGGTATCATATTTTGCATACCATATTGAGGCAAGGTGGCGCAGTCAAAAATCTATATAAATTTCCTTTGCTCTCAGGTGCAAAGAATATAGAATCACCGAAGATAGAAAGAAATTAGAGGTGGAGCGATATATATATTTGAATTGATAGAAAATAAGATAAGGTTAGGATAGATATAGAAAGAGAGCACTACATGTATGTATGTTAAAAATATATGTAATATAGAGAATACATAATAAGATAAAAATATTACAATGACGCAGTGATCTGGGATGGAATAAAATATAAGAACTCCAAAATAATTATAATGCCATTTGAGACTGGCTGACTTTCCCTTCAGCCATATCTTTCCATAATGCCAACTTCTCTACATCGTGATTGCTTTCTTGCTTCCTCCAAAAAAGTGGGAGGGCAGAAGGCTATTAATTTAGCCTTCTGTCCCACCCCTTTCCATTTTACAGCCTTTTTTTCAGTCCCGTTCCATCCTTTTATTCTCTTTTCCTTCTTTAGTCGGATGGCTCAATTTTAATATTGGTAGAGCCTCAAGTCATAGGTAATAAGACTTGATGACTGGATTCTAACAATATCCCTCAGCCACCTGCTTATACAGGTCAATAATCTTCTTCCTCCTTCCAAACATCTTTCTCAAATAGTAGTTTGAGGATGAATATAGGATCTATGAAGAATCTTCCTTTTCTAAAGCTATTCCGTTCTTCAGTATTTGGGCATACATCGTATAACTTGTGTTTTAAAAACTTATTCCTCTGTAGTAGTCACAGTTATCCTTACTTTCTTTTTTAAATATGGGAATTGCAATAATATGGTTCCAGTTGTTAAATCTTCTCATGTTATACATTTTGTTTATTAAAGTAAGAAATTGTGGTGAAATTTATTTCCTGCATATTTTATGAGTTCTATTTGGGATTTTATCTTCTCCTGATGATTTTCCCTTTCTTTTAATGCTTCATTTAAAAGAATCTGATGTAATGTTATTTAGGATATCGCTAATGAGCTGGTAATGTGCAACATAAAGCCTCATTCCAAAAAAATGTAACCCCCACCTCCATGTGGTGCAGCCTAAAGTAAACAAATGAGGCACTGATGACTGAGTATTAGCAATATAACCCTACCTTCTGGAATGGAGGAAATTACTTTCCTAGTGCTGGTCTGTAGTCTGTGGTGGCTATCCCACCACCAGATTTATTTCATTCTGGCTGGTAAATCAACTTGAAGGAAATCAAATTTCAACGGACCAATCAACAACAACAACAACCATGAGTTCAACGCCTATAAGTGTCTGATGACATCTTGATATGATTCTTCCACTGCATTCTATTTTGTGCAAGATGACTCAAGTTTGTGTACAGAGTTTCTGCACCATTTGACAATGTCATGGTCCCATTCACTGTTTGGTCTTCCTCTTTTGTTCTTTCCTTCAATCATCCCATACAGCAGCATTTCTAATATCCTCTCATCATTCATTCTACATATATGGCCAAATAGACAGTTTCCTTTTGATTATTTTCTGGGTCAGGCTTTCTTTTGGTTGTATTCATCTATAAATTTCCTCATTGTTCACTTTCTGGATCCAGCTTATTCTCAAGATCTTTCTACAGCACTTCCTCTCAAATGCTAATATCTTCGTTTCAGGTTCTCTCAGGAGTACTCAGGCCTCACATCCACAGAGCACGCTGCAGGTTTCTACAATACGCTGTTTAGTGTGTATCTTTATATCTTGGCTCTTCCATATTTTGTCCATGGCTTTTAAGATAGTTGTTGCTCTAGCTATTCTAATTTTTTACCTCTTTTTTTGGGTCCAAGTCATGCATCATGTGGCATCCAAGATATGTGAAGTGTTCCACATTTTCCAGATGAAATTTGTCTATGGTAATTTTGTTCAATAACTCCTGTTGTCCGAATATCATTATGTTAGATTTTTCAAAATTAACATTTAATCCGCATCTTTTTTCTTCTGCATATAGTGTTTGCAATGTCCGTTCCAGCCTTGCTGCGTCTTCTTCAATCAGGACAAAGTCACCTGCAAAGCAGAGGTAGTTTATTCTCATGCCATTTACTGAAATGCCTCCATCTTCTTCTTTTAATTTATCTAATGTTCTTTCCAGATGCGTGACGAAGATGATTGGTAATATTGGGTCCCCTTGTCTTGTGCCTTGACTAGTGGCAAACTAATCTCCCAGTACACCTGCTATTCTGATTGTTGCTTGTGCTTGGCTGTTTATATCTTTCAACAGGCAGATCAATTTGTTGTCCACACCAGTGTTTCTCAACCTGTGGTCCACGACGATGGGACAGGTGGTCCATAGGCAGACTTAATTAAATAAATATATATATTTTAATTATCCAAACAAAAAAATTAAAATTGAATAAGTAAGTAAAAATTATTGAAATCATGTGGAGACTTTTAAAAAAACAACAATAAATAGCATCAGAATGTTGAAAGGCGGAAGCAATAAAACTATATTGTTGTTCACTTCACCCCTCTTTTATTATTCGTCATTCTGCCGCTACAAATTTAGCAGCAAAATGAAGAATAATAGAGGGGGTGAAGTGAACAACAATATAGTTTTATTGCTTCTGTCTTCCCTTGCTGTTTTGTCAAATTTGAAATGAAAATGTGTTATCCACATTTCAACCAATTGCATGTTGTTTATTGATTTTTATTATTGAAGGTTTCCCTCCTTCAACCAAGGCTCAGTATATCTTCAGAAGTGCTAAGCGAGACGTGAATGAACTGTGTCCTGAGTTAACCCCAGTATTTATATATTTATATATTTTTCAGAAACGTTTTTTAATAATGGAAAAGTAGCTTAGAACTACGACTTCAAAGAAGAGCAAATGAAACAGGTGATGCTAACCCTAATTGTGATACACGTGTTGTAATGGCGAGTAAATCTGATACTATTAAAGTAGAAGAAACAAGCAGTTCAAAGAAAAACTACAACAGGAAATATAACAGTTCATATTTGGAATTCGGGTTTACTTGGTGTGGAGATGAAAGTGAACAGAAATCTCAATGTTAAGGGGATAAAAATCCCTTATTGTTTTTCAACCAGTAAGCGAAACTAAGATCAAAAACTACGATCTGAACGTTTCATGCCGCCGAATTGTCGGCAGATCCAAGTGTAAGTGACCACTTGGTAGTGCCACACCAAGGCAACTCGTTGGAAAGTGGAGCAAGTTCCCTCACTATTCTTGATATTTTCTCATAATGTAAAAACACACAGCTCCTAGGAGATGTAGTACTGTTTTACATTATGAGGAGAGGTCACTACCCAGACCAGTTTCAACCTTTTTTGAGGTCTCATCAGTGAGTAGCTAGACCTAGAATATCAGAGTTTAAGTGAAAAGAATTTACACACTTTCGCTATACAATTGCCAGAAAGGTGTGTCACTATATTATATTATAACATATTATAACTAAGATGAAAAGCCAAACAGCTTGGTAGGTGATGCTAACCCTAGAAAACAATAAGGGATTTTTATCCCCTTCACTTATCAACCTCGCCAGAAAAAAATAGCCGTTTGGCTTTTCATCTCAGAAATCTCAATGTGTTTTGTGTTATGAAGTGTTGTCGAACGAGTGCATGAAACCTGCAAAACTCCGACGACATTTAGAAACTAAACATTGTGATGTAAAAAATAAGCCAATTGAATTTTTTCAGCAACACTTAGGGACATTAAATCATGGGAAAGATATAGTTTCGGCCATGGGTTCTATTAATAGCAAGGTACTGGAAGCATCCTATCTCTTAAGTTTGCGCATAGCGAAAACGGGGAAACCTCGGGGAAAATTTGCTACTTCCAGCTATAAAAGATGTGGTAAAAACGATGTTTGGCAAAAAGTTACTAAAAGATGTTGATTTGATTCCTCTTTCAAATGATACTGCTGATCGCAGAATTAATGATATGGCAGGTGACGTAGAATCTCAGTTAATCGAAAGAGTTAAAGAAGAGCCCTTGTCATGCGTTACAAATAGACGAGACTACTGATGTTACAAATGATGCACAGTTAATATGCTACGTAAGATATGCACATGATAACAACATTCATGATGATATTCTGTTTTGTAGAACTTTACCATCCTAAACAACTGGAGAAGAAATATTTCACTCTCAATAATTATATAATACACAAAGAGATCCAATGGGAAAAACCCATAGGTTTCTGGTCGGATGGAGCTCATGCCCTTACAGGCAGGTAAAGTGGGGTTGTTTCTATGGCCAAGGAAGTAGCTCCGGATACGAATTGGTACATTGTTTCATACATAGGAAGCGTTAGCCTCCAAAGGAATGCCACCAGAATTCAAAACTGTGCTATACAACGCTGTAAAGGTAGTTAATTTTATTAAAGCTCGACCATTAAATAACAGGTTATTTTCAGTACTCTGTGATGAAATGGGCAGTTGAATATATACAACTTTTGATTTATTCTGAAATTCGCTGGCTTTCCAGGGGCAAAGTACTAACAAGATCATTTCAATTAAGGCACAAAGTTTTATTATTTGTAAATGAACATAATTCTGATTTTGCATCACTCCTTGTTGACGAAGCATGGTTATCAACAGTATCCTATCTTTCAGCATCTTTTCGAAATTAAATGAACTAAATCTCTCCCTTCAGGGAAATTCTTTAACTGTTCTTGATGCCTATGACATAATAAATGTATTCGAGAAAAAACAGGTTTTATGGATTAATTATGTAAAAGACAGATAATTTGCCCCTTTTCCAACATTGGAATCCTTTTTAGTGGAAAATGATATTTTTGTTGATTCTGAATTTCTGGAAATGGTTTGTGACCATCTCAAAAATCTGAAACGGAATTTCGAAACATATTTTCCGAATAACTTTTATAAGAAATTTCTGTGGGTTCACGATCCATTTCACGCTTGCATCCACGAGAACAACCTTTCGTTATCAAAAAAGAACAGTTAATTTAATTGGGCTTTGAAGTGACAGTGGACTTAAAATGCAATTTCATGATCTTGGATTGGGTCGATTTTGGATCTCGCCTTCTGTGAGAAGTGAATTTCCTGAATTATCTGAAGAAGCACTGAAAATCGTCATGCAGTTTTCTACAACCTATCTTTATGAGAAAGGATTTTCATCGCTCCTTCATATAAAAACAAAATACCAAAATCATCTTAGTGTGTGTTTCGGTCGATCTTCGACTGAAGTTGACCAATATTGGAGCCAGATATCCAGCAACTCTGCAAGGGCTGAGAAGCTCAACCATCTCATTAAATGTACGTAGTAACATAATTATATCATATTATTTATTTGTTTAATAAAAATTAAAACTTTGTTCAATGATGATACACTTTTAAATCGTTTACTTCCAATTTAATTAATTATATTTCCATATGTATTCAAAACATTCTTTTAGATTTATTATATTATAAATGGCACAGTTTTTCAGAAATGTTGGTAATTCCTACATCGGTTTTTAAAAAAAATTTCAAAAAGTCAAAACGATGTATAGGGAAATAAATTAAAAACTCTACATTTATTTTCGAAGTAAAACTTTAATTCCAACATTCTATAAAGTTATCTTTCTTGCTTTTCTGTTTGCGAAATCGTCGATAACATTGTCGAAGTCTATTTCATGTTGCAATATTATTTAGTTGATTTTTATATAGTTCACTGCAATATCTTGTCGATCTGTGTATGATTTCGGTCTTGTCCATCAATACTTTATCATTTTCATCTTTGACTGCTACTGATCTTGTTTGCCACTTCCTATTGACATTTCTTATAAGTTTACAGACCTCTCTAGTTTTGTGTTCTCCATAGTACTGTTCAATGTTCTTTGTACTGGTCCGTCAGCCATTTGGCTTTATCAGATCTTGCTGCTTTCCTTACTTCATTGCATTTTTGACAGTATAACTCATCTGCTGTCTCTGAATTTTCTCTTTTAAATTTCAGTTCTCTTTTCTCTTGTACCAATTTCAGGTTTTCCCGAGTTATCCATTTCTTGTTGATCTTTTCTTTTTCAGGAATTACTTCCTCTACCACTTTTTTTAGTACTGTAGTCAGTCATTCTGCTCTTGTATTTATATTTTGTTTTTCACTTGTGGTCTTAAGCTTAGTTTCCAGTATGTTCTGATATGCTGTTCTTAGCCTGTCTTCATTTAGTCTTGAGATGTCTCTAGCTTTTTGGAACTTTCCTTTGTACTTCTGTTTCAGTTTTATTTTATATTTGCAATCACTAAGCTGTGGTCCGAATCAATATCAGCTCTTTGGAATGATCTGCATGTTTAACTGATGCTCTCCATTTCTGGCCTATTAATAGCAAGTCTATCATATTCCTGTGCCTGCCATCGAAGGAGCACCATGTCCATTTACAACATTCGTTTTGTTGGAATTTGGTATTGCAAATCATCAGTGGCAATTCCAGAAGCATCTCTCCATGTTCATTTCTTTCTCCATATCCAAATTTTCCTATAACCTTTTCCCATCCTGTGATATTTCTACCAATCTTTGCATTCCAGTCTCCTCCAATAATGAGTATATCCTGCTTTGGCACCTAATCAATTTCTAGTTGTAGATCTCTGTAAAAACTCTTAATGTCTTCATCTGCACTCTCCGCAGTGGACGCATATACTTCAATGGTCATGATAGTAAATGGTTGGGCCCTGAATTTTGCAACCATTATTCTTTCATTAACTGGTTTGTATCATATCATTGCCTGACAGGCCTTGTTACTTTAACAGAAAACCTACACCTGCTTCATGCTTACTTTCATTTCCTGACCAGAGAACTCTTCCACCATTTGTTTCTCTCGACAGCGTACATCTCATTTCTGAAATAGCCAAGATGCAACATCTATATTTCTTCATTTCTTCTTGAAGCAACTAAAATTTTCCAGTTGCCCATAGTGTACGGACATTCCATGTACCTACTGATATTCCATCTTGAGTTTGATTTTTTTGTCTTTGTTTTCAGTAGCTAATTTTTCAGTCCGACCCTGATTGCTCGATTGTTTGACCGGGCAGCGTTCAAGCCGGCATGAGTCTTTTCCTCTTGTTCCTTGGCATCAGTTTTCAATTGTATTTTCTTTTTACTGTCAACACATCGACACTTATCTGATAAACCGCAGTCTTCCTTGATGAGCTTGGGAGAGATGTAAGGAGCATATAGGTTAAGTTTAGGCTTAGGGTGGCCTACGCTTGCCTTGATGCAGTACCATCATTGGACTTCTGTGGCATTCCATAGAGTTACTGGAGTTGTCCACTAACCCACCACATCCTGTTAGTATTGCTGCTTCTTGTCTGGGACCAAATAACTGATCTCTCAGTTATCTGGTCATGGTAATCAATTTACTATCTTTGTTTCAGGAGGCAGTTAACTTAATAACCCATTAGTGCCTCCTTAGCGCAATTGGAAGAATGATGGTACATTGCGCCCTTTGATTGGAATAGGCCTAAGTTCGATTCTCATCGTGACAGGAGGAATCTTTATGTGGACTTTTTCAATCGAAGGTGAGTTAGCCAATCTCATACGGAGGCAGCAGGGTTTTTCCTCCCGGAAACTCGGGTTTTTCATCCCACATACAGACAAAATCAGCCCTTCAGAACACATGTAATTTACAGACAAAAAATACTAGTGGTGGTGGTGGGCGGTGGATGGCGATGATTGGTAGTAGAGGTTCTATGTAGTGATGGAAACGATTGTATAATAGGTGTCCTCCTGTGATGAGTCTTCGGACTCCTTGGAGGTGTCAATAATAATAATAATAATTAAAGAACAGGTTATATGAGATTCAACTTACTTAAAAGCAAGATAATTTCAGCAATCACTAAATTTTTAATTTTATAATTTCTCAATTCCAACTTGTTCTTTAACACAACTGCAAATTTCTTACCATCTGGTGTCTTCTCTATTTTCATAACTCCATCTGCAAAGCACTTCACTAATCGATGTGCCTGCTCGCCTTCGACTTCTCGCAATAGAATTATTTCAGGCAACAAACGGTAGAAAGCAGTAGCTATAAAATAAATGAGTACTCATGTTTTATTCACTCACTCAATTAGTCAGTAAACAATTACAATGGTTTAAGATATAAGCACAGCAGTTTACTGGATAAAATTCAACTAATTCTAAATCCATTTCATAGATTTGAAGGCTGAATAAATTGACCCAATCCTAAAGAATTATGAAATGGAAAATCTAAGATTGCATATTTTACTCGCAATTTAAAAGTGTGTTACACAATGAAATGAAAGATATCAACAAGTTACGTTGTGGACTTGCATCATTACTCACTCATCCACCCAAAGCTGCATAACAGATTTTAAACAAATCTCAGACAGATATACCTAACAAAAATAAAACTTAAAACAGTACTCAAGACAATAATAATTACTTCTCACTTAATTTGTCAGCCTGACAGACTGTGAGTTTGAATCCCATCTCACCATGGACATAGATGTCTATGAATATCTAGACGTGGGAGAATTTTATTGGTCCTGAAAGTTCATGTCTGGTTTCTTAACATGGGTTTCTGATATCTAACTGTCAGCCCATAATTGGTACTAATGTATGCTAGATTTATAACTATTCATGAGTGAAACTTACATCAAGTATTTCAGAACTCATCACTATCAGTATTTCAAAATATTACCTGCATTAATAGTTTTTAATAAATTTTTACTGGTTACTACTACTTCTGGCAATTTGATGGGTATCAGTTAGGCAGAAGTAATCATTTACTGATAAAAGTAGTTCAATTTATTCT
This sequence comes from Typopeltis vanoorti, assembly GCF_054136105.1. Lineage (NCBI taxonomy): Eukaryota > Metazoa > Arthropoda > Arachnida > Uropygi > Thelyphonidae > Typopeltis > Typopeltis vanoorti. The sequence continues at coordinate 16,678,050 of NC_143559.1, read as the reverse complement.
TGATGTCCTGTGATCTCCCCAGATGCACTTCCATCCAATCAAACACATTTAAAAACTAGTTTCAAAATCATTTAAGGTTAATATTTACTTATTTCTTTTGTTCTTTTCTAAATGGGTTTTCAGTTTTCCTCTTTCATGGATTTTCTCCCCTTCCTCTTTCTTCCCTAATTCAGTTCTTACTTTTCCTATTTTTGTAAACTGCTATTACAGTTTCTCAAATATCTGAAAATGCATATTTCACTGTATTCCATTTCCCTCAACTGTATTATCTTATTAAAGTTCATTTAGATCATAATTTCAGATTTCATTATAACATGTAATAATTTTCTAGTTTCATAATATCAATTAACATATCATTTTTTAGTCATATGAACTTAATCAAAAGAGGTTCCTTTCCTTCATGGTTACATGGTGATCATTCATTATTAAAACTTATGGAAACAACTACTGTGTTATAGTAAAACTTTAGTTTAATATTTAAAAAAAAAAAAAAAAAAAAAAAAAGTGGTGTCTATTTTATGGTGCTTTTATCATTCAAATTTTGGGTTTGCAAGCAAATGCTCGCACAGCACCCTAGCATAGTGGAGGACTGTATTCTCTCTGCTGTTGTGCGACACTAGGATGAATGTTCCCCCCTCCCTTTTTTTTTTTTTTTTTTTTTTTTTTTGTATTAGAGGCATGCTCCATCCTTCTTATCATGAGGCAAGACTGACAAATCAGGAAATTCAGTTGGTGAGCTTGTATTCACAAGCTCACCAACTGAATTAGCTTTGCTAACAAATCATTGTTTTAATATTAAATTGATGATAATTTTGATACTGTTTGTAATATTCTTGTGTATGATGTATGACTGTGTGGTTGAGTGTTTTTTTTTTTTTTTGATATATTTATACCTTGCATAATAAATCAATAGATAAATAGTGTAATTCATGGGCACTGATGTGAACGAGAACAATGGCAACTGCAGAGGGGTTCACATGGGAGATTTTGTGAAATATAGTGCGTTTGTGTGCACACACGCACTATGTATTCATTGTCAAGAGAAAATGAATTATGACAGTGAAGAGTGTGTGTGTGTGTATACCATGGATGTTTTACAAGCCAGAAATGCGAGACTTGTCAGAAGGGAGAAAATGAAGTAGTGGAAGTTAATGCTGAAAGCCGTGAAACTGAAAGTACTGGAGTGAAATTTCGAGTTTAAACAATAGTGAAAGAAAAAAGAGAGTATAAATGAGGTAACTGAAAGTAGCAGAAAGAAAGTGTATGCAAAAGTTAAACCAACAGACTGTAAGATAACAAGCGTGACTTATTGAGGATGAAAGTACAAATGACCGGGTAGAGATAATGAAGAGCAACACGAAAATAATTCAGGATATGAAAGCATAGTTGGTGAAAATAAGGCAACTGCAGAGTGAAACGAGGAGAATAATAAATATGTGTGGAAGGGAGAGGAAGGGTGGAATAAAAGATGGCAGTGTGAAAGAGGTGTCATATAGGATTTGCTTTCCAGTCATAAATTGAGCAGTGACTGAGGCTCTAGATATGAGGAAGCAGCAGCAAAAGAGTTGGTAGTGGTAGTAGGCACGGCACAAATGTTCTGGATAGCAACAAAGAGAATGTAAGGATGGATGTCAGGAGGTTGCTGAGGAGAGTAAAAGATAACAGTGAGGTAGGCATCATGTTGCCCAGGTATGATAGTGATGAGATGAGCTGGCGAATGATGATTATAAATGGGATGCTAGCTGAGATGTGTGAAGAGAATTCATTTTGTGAATGCTTAGTATAAATTTGAGGGATGGAAGGAGCTGTATAAAAGAGATGGACAATATTCAGATAGATTTGCACGAGTCAGCTGGATAAACTCTTGCTGCAAGAGACTGTGATGACTGAAATGAATTGAAGATCTCAGGAAGCAAGAGGTGGTAGAGGTGACATGGAACAGCAGATAAGTAAGTTTGGAACCTGTGAATGCAGAGATGAGTGGCATAAATGAAAAGAACAAAACAGAGGAACATAAGACAAGCAAGGAAACAGGAGAGGTCAGGGAGACACTGCATGAGAAGAGTGGATGATGGATACAAGAGGATGTATGTGTGTACAGGAAAGGATTAGGAACAATAAGGGATGTCGGGGAAACAAACAGGTGTGAGGAGTAAGACCAGTGATGAGAGATGAATGGCCAAAGGGGGGGGGGGGTATGAAGGATTCATATCTGAGGAGTGGGGTTGGGGAGGCTTGTTATACACCTAGAAATTATGTATGTTTACAAATGCCAGAATATTCGATATAAAGCAAGTAAAACTGTATCATTAATAGAGTACATTTGACAAAAAACTTGTTGGAATAAGTAACACATGCTTAGATGAGGAGGATATTCTGACGGGAATAGAGATGGATGGATATGATGTTTTTCATGAGGATAGGCAAGATAGAAGGGAGGGGAAGCGCCACTGATAGCAGAAGAGGAGTTGTCTCCATCTAAGGTGAAAGGAGTGAACAGTATGGTATGAGGTGAACAGAATGAAATATATAGTTGGGTGTTGCTTTGGACCTGGTAATGTGGGTGGCAGTGAGAAGGAAAAGTATAGGCAAACTGGTCTAGCTACTAAGAAAATGGTGATCATTATAGGGATTTTAATTATGGTAATATAAACTGGAATGAAAAGACAGCATCTGGGGACAAAAAGAATAAATTTCTTGAGTTTATGAGATGTTATTGTAAACAGGTGTTAAATCTCCCTCCAGTTGGCAATAGTGACCATGAGGTGATTAGCTGAGTGATGGCAAGTCATGAGGGCTTCTCTGAGAAAGGGATAGATGTGAAACTATAAGGCTGGTGATTATGACAAGCTTAGGAGACAGTTTACAGATATATCATGGAATGAAGCATTGGAAGGAGAGGAGATCAATGCTGCGTAGTACCTGTTCAGGAACAGTCTGGCAGAAGCAATGTCTGAATGCATCCCAAAGGTCAAGAGGTCAAATAAGGCAAGTGTGAAAAGGATAAATGAAGAGGTGAAGCATGCAATTTGGAAGAAGGAATTATGGAGGCAGCATAAGATGAGTGGTAGTTAATTGTCAGTTGTATGAGGAGTACAAAGAACAGGCAAGAGAGAGAGAGAGAGAGAAACTCACTTGATAAGGATAGCAAAATTGCAGAATGAGCAACAATTAGCTAGCTAATGAGACCAAAAGGAATTCTAAGGAATTTTTTGATGCATGTCCAGTAGAAGAAAGAACGATTATAGAAAGATGATAATAGCTGAAGAGAATGGTAGAATGATAACCACTGAGGAGGATATAGTAGAGATGTTAAATGAGCAGTTCATAAAGGTATATTATCCTCATGAAAGTAACATCATGCAGAACTTGAGAGTGGTGGAAAGGATGGAGGGGCCACTGATGGTGAGTGAGCAGGAGGTATATGAGGAATCGAGTAAACTTGATGTCAACAAAGCCATAGGACATGATGGTATATCATCGCATCTTAAGGAAATGTTCCAGCGGGTTAAGAGCTTTATCTTACCTCTTTAACTTGAGTTTTAGATTTGCCCAAGTTCCAAAGAGTGGAAAGAGGAACAAAACTGTACTGCTTCATAAAAAGGGTGATAAGACTAAGTCTTTGAATTGCAGACCAGTCTGTTTGTTTGGGAGTTGTGATAAAAGTGTAAGAGAGGAATATAGGAAGTATTAAATTCTATTTTAATCCTTTCTGAGTGCTGTATACAATCCATTAAGCCTCCAATATGATGTCCTCACAGCACTTAAGCCTCTACACACAAAGTCGAATAGTCGTGGAGAAACAGTGACATTTTTCTCTCGTATTCTCTTCTGTCTTGAATGACTGCAGCCTTCCCTTTGTCAGCTTTCAGAATAATTACGTTCTTGTTATATTTTAGCGATTTCAGTGCTTTTTGTTCAGCATATGATAGGTTCGGCCGAGAAGACTTGGCGCTAAAAAGAATTTTTGCACACTCCAATCTTGTCCTGTTGGCTGTTTTTTGGGGTAAGGATCGAATACCTCTGTCTGTGCTATGGAAAATATCTATTATGGGTACCTTATTTTGGAGCAATGTAAAATTATGACCTTTTGACAGAACAAAACGTTCGCTGTCTGTTAGCGGGTGGCCGGACACATTGATCACTACTCTATGTGTATCACTGACAATATTGTTAGATTTGGGGTGGCTCACCAGTGAATCAAACTTGCGTTTTAATCTATCACGGGAAGCATTAAAAACCTTTCGTTATGACGTCGATGAAATGCATAAAATGGTGTTAAAATTTTCAGTCTCTAATACCTGTACTGATGATGCCTGTGATATTCAGGCAAAAATTCTACAAATAAAGAATAATTTACGTGAGTTAATTCCGTTATTATAATAGTAAGTAGTAACATAATTATAATATATTATTTATTTGATACACTTTTAATCGTCTACTTCTAATTTAATAATGTTTCCATATGTATTCAAAATATGCATTTAGATTTAATATGTTATAAATGGCAGTTTTTCCGAAATGTTGGTAATTCCCATTGGTTTTTAAAAAAATTACAAAAAGTCAAAACGACGTATAGGGAAATAAATTAAAAACACTGTTTATTTTTGAAGTAAAACTTTAATTTAATTCCAACATTCTAAAATGTTATTTTTCTTGCTTTTCTGTTCGTAAAATCATCGATGACATTGTCGAAGTCTATTTCATCACTCAGTTGCTGTTTTATAGACAGTATGGCAAGATTTCTTAAATGCCAAAAAAGTGCTGCCGGGGCCGTATCCCCCCCCCCCTTTTATGAAGAATTCCTTCATAAAAAGAGCTTTAAGTAGTCGTGCTCCAGCATCCTCTTCAAATACAGAAAAACCTACGTATATACCTGCCCTATGTACAAGGCGTTAGCGAACGCACAGCTAAAGTGTTAAAACCACTAAATATATGTGTGGCCTTTCGACCCGTCAGAAAAATCTCCACATTCATCATGTCTCCGAAGGACAAGCTCCCACATCTCAGCTATCCAGGTGTCTACCAGATTCCCTGCTCGTGTGGGTTATCATATTCAGACAAACAGGAAGATCTGCTCTGATCTGGTTAGAAGAACACAGATCGTATATCCAGTACCTTGAACCTGAACAGTCTGGACTTGCAGAGCATGCCATCAACACTAGACATAGAGTTCAGTGGAACAAGACAAAAGTCATTCACAAAAGTCGGTTCCTAATGGAACGGCACAAAGAAACATGTGAAACATTGCTTCACTCCCCTAACCTAATCCGATGGTCTACGTCTTTCCCCCTTGTGGGAGATAGTATTCTATAAATCAGTAAATCTTTCCTAACTTGTAATCGTATACACACATATTTATATAGATTTAAAAAAAAATAAATAAATAAAAAAAAAAAAAAAATTTAGGAAATTTAACCTTAGCTCCTTAGGTGGCACTTTGTGAATATAACAGTTATTGTTTAATTAGCCTTTGCACCTGTACTGATGATGCCCGTGATACTCAGGTGAAAATTCTACAAATAAAGAATAATTTATGTCAGTTAATTCCATTATTATAATAGTAAGTAATGTGTCTACTCACGGTATTTCCTTATTGAATCTTATATGTTACTACTTACTTTTAATGAGATGGTTGAGCTTCATGTCCTTTGCAAAGTTGCTGGATATCTGGCTCATTATTGGTCAACTTCAGTCGAAGATCAGCACACACACACACTAAGATGATTTCAGTACTTTGTTTTTATATGAAGCAGTGATGAAAATCCTTTCTCACAAAGATAGGTTGTAGAAAACTGCATGACGATTTTCAGTGCTTCTTCAGATAATTCAAGAAATTCACTTCTCACTGAAGGTGAGATCCAAAATCGAGCCAAACCAAGATCACGGAATTGCAATTTAAGTCTACTGTCATTTGAAAGCTCAATTAACTGTTCTTTTTTTCGATGACGAAAGGTTGTTCTTGTGACTGCGAGCCTGAAATGGATCGCGAACCCACAGAAATTTATTATAAAAGTTATTCAGAAAATATGTTTCAAAATTCCGTTTCATATTTTTGAGGTAGTCACAAACCCTTTCCAGAAACTCAGAATCAACAAAATTATCATTTTCCACTAAAAAGGATTCCAATGTTGGAAAAGGTGCAAATTGTCTGTCTTTTACATAATTAATCCATAAAACCAGTTTTTTTCTTGAATGCCTTTATTTTGTCGTACGCATCAAGAACAGTTAAAGAATTTCCCTGAAGGAAGAGATTTAGTTCAATTAATTTCAAAAAAATGTCTGAAAGATAGGATAGTGTTGATAACCATGCTTCGTCAACAAGGAGTGATGCAAAATCAGAATTACGTTCATATATAAACAATAAAACTTCATGCCTTAATTGAAATAGCCTTGTTAGTACTTTGCCCCTGGAAAGCCAACGAATTTCAGAATGAAGCAAAAGTTGTATATATTCACTGCCCATTTCATTGCAGAGTACTGAAAATAACCTGTTATTTAACAGTCGAGCTTTAAATAAAATTGACTAGCTTTACAGCATTGTACAGCACAGTTTTAAATTCCTTAGGAGGCTAACACTTCCCTAAGTATGGTACTCAATTCATATCCACACCATAGAAACAATCCCACTATGCCTGCCTGTAAGGGAGCAAGCTCCATCCAAACAGACACCTATACATTTTCCCACTTGATCCCTTTGTGTATTATGTGCATCATTTGTAGCATCAGTAGTCTCGTCTATTTGTAACGCATAACAAGGGCTCTTCTTTAACTCTTTCGATTAACTGAGATTCTACGTCACCTGCCATATCATTAATTCTGTGATCGACAGTATCGTTTGAAAGAGGAATCAAATCAAACATCTTTTAGTAACTTGCTGCCAAACATTGTTTTTACAACATCTTTTATTGCTGGAAGTAGCAAATTTTCACCAATATAATGAGGTTTCCCTGTTTTCGCTATGCGCAAACTTAAGAGATAGGATGCTTCCAGTGCCTTGCTATTAATGGAACCCATGGCCGAAACTATATCTTTCCCATGATTTAATGTCCCTAAGCGTTGCTGAAAAAATTCAATTGGCTTATTTTTTACATCACAATGTTTAGTTTCCAAATGTCATCAGAGTTTCGCAGGTTTCATTCTTTTCCTTGATTGTCATTTCCTGAATATAACATTTTGTATTTATTGCTCAGAAAGATCACACCAGTTTTTGTCTTTTTTTGTTTCAGTCACCCCTATTATGTCAGTCTGATACTTATCTAATTCCTCAGCTAGCTCCATTTCTTTGCCATTCAGGCTTCTTATGTTGATAGTACCGACCTTTAACTCTGGTGATGTTGAGTTGGGGTGTATTTTCAGATTTGTTCTAGTAACTGACTTTTCGCTGTTCGCCCTGGTTCCCTGGCAAAAACAATGGGGGCCTTGTTTAACCGGGCGACACCCCAGCTGGCATGAAATTTTGTCATGTTGTACCATCATTTTTTATTTTGGTTTAACCAATAAGAATACAATTTGATCGGCTAAATCCCAAATTGCCAGCCCATCTTCGTTCGTTCAGTATCCAGGTAGATACCCAAGGTGCACCATGAGAAGGTGAGGATTGGACATTAGGTCAGAAGCCCTGGTCGGTTCTCTGCATTCCTTTAAAGGCTATGTGGAGGTCTCCTCTCAGTTATACAGCTTTGACCCTTAAGCACCCCGGCTTTACTGGATTAATGTGGATCAAATTTTTCACAGAATGGGTTGAGACAGGAAGAACCAAGAGGCCATCCTCATAAACCGTATAAGAGGGAAATGAGCAAGGGGATGAGGAGCAAGTTTTTTGCATGGAAAATTGTGGGTGGTTGGAATGCATTTCCTGCAAGTGTGGTGAGAGTAAATATATTCAAGTCACGGTATGATGAACTGTGGGTGTATAATGGAGAACCTCCCGCAATGAGTCACTTACTCCATGGAGGTCTACTAATAATAATACTCTCAAGGGATGTGCATGATTATAACAGTGCTACTATCAAAAATTTTCCTCCAGATCGGTCTTATCTGTCAGGACTCTAATATTTTTATATCTTATATAAAGTGTCTTTTAAGGCACTACTTATTGTATCAATCTATTATTTTGCTCTTCCACTGTGTTTTTATTACTGTTTAAGTGACCATGCCACTTTAGATTAGCTCTACTCACACATTCCCAAATGCTAACAATCCCAAGTTCTTTCTTTTCTAATGCCATAATTTTTAATACAATTCTAAAATTCATAGCATCAATTCACTCCCCTAATTTTCTCTAAGCTCATGTATCAGTCTACATCAATTTTTTTATTTCTAACTCAACTCTCTACTTCATAACTGTTTGAACAGTTGTCTATTCAATTAGTGTTTTCATTAATTTCTCTTTTATTCCATATAAATTTATTCAGTTGACCCCTTACCCAAATTTGTCATCTTCTCACTAAATACTATGTGTAAATAGCTGAAATATTTACTTATCTATATGTTCTCCATTCAGAACGAAATTGATGTTTTCAATTTTCCGGCCTATTTTCACAGTTTTTGTTTTTTTACGCTGATTTTCATATCATATTTATAACAACAAGTATCCAATTTAGGTAGGGAATGCTTCAGACTTCATATTGTACTGGATTCATTTAACAGTATAACATCATCTTCATAAACAAAAAGCTGAATCTGAATATCTCAAATTTTAATATTGGGCCTCATGCCACTTTCCCTCATAATGCAATATACACACAGATGATCAATAAGAGTGAATAGTGTGCACTCTTATCTCTCACCTAATTTCACATCAAACCATTTTCCTATACTTCCTTCGATTCTAACTGCTGACTTAACTGTTCCAGTTCAAATACAGACTTGTATTCATGTAGTACTATCATAATATCCTATACATGTCAGAAATTTAATGGTGATGAACAACTTTTCACTTGGTCTTGTCATGTGCCTTTTTCAGATCACATCACCATCAAATTCCAGACATGTATCCTAAGTAGGCTTGCAGACGTCCGTATTTTACATTGAATTTTGCTGTTTTGTATTGTACTTGTAAGGACAGCCTAATGTCCCATATTTTAATGAAAAGATAAAATTATAAATGTTATGTTAAGCAATTATAGTTTTCAGTATTCTTTTCAAATAATCCAACTTAAATTGACTTGTAAGCCATAAAAACCGACAATTCAAGGAAATTATGGTGGTGGCATGACAGCGACGGTCCCTTTCATTAGTCGTTTTTTATTTAGTATAAGCATTTTATTTATAATTCTGTACAGATATATTGCATTTGCTTATTTTCAAACAGTTCTTATTTGGACGCTGTGCGGTGTGGTATCGGTAGAGAACGTATTTCAATAATTATTTTAAAAAATATCGCGTTTTTTTAATGTGGGATATTTGGTTAATACATAAGATATATAATTGAAGGTAAATTAATTTTCTTTATTAATTATACAAAGGTAAATTAAATTTCATTTCTTTCCTTAATCCCTTAACGATGCCAAAACGAAAGTGCATTTTTTAACGATAATTATTCAAAAGAATGGAATTTTATTGCAAAAGGAAATCATAATTACCATGACGAAGTTGAATTGCAAAAGGAAATCATAATTACCCTGACGAAGTTGAATGCAAAATCTGTAGACGAATGTTTAGTATTGCACATGTGGGACGATCAGATATTACACAACACATTAACACTCAGAAACACAAACTGAGCATTTTGAGTTCCAGTTCCAAAAGTACTGATACTTATTTTGTAAAACCAAATACCAGCAATGAAAGGAAAGTTACTGCAGCCAAAATAACTATAGCATTTCATTGCATAAAGCATCACCATTCTTTTAATTCTAATGATTGCAGCAACTAACTTGTTCCAATAATATTTTCAAACTCCCAAATAGTCACCAAATTTTCGAGTGCTAGAACAAAATCAACTTCAATTATAAAAAAATATTAGCTGGGTACAGTGCAGAAAAAATTAAAAGTGATTTAGAAGTATGATATTATGGTATCTCGACTGATGCAAGTAATCACAAAGCTGAAAAAAATTTTCCCTTAATAATTCAAAATTTGATATTGCATCTAACCACAAGGTCAGATGCAATATCAAATTTCTGTCTCAAAACATCATTCAATAGATGTCCCGTATTTGGTTTTCCAAAATCTGGCAACCCCAACCCTGAGGGAGTGTACAGGATATTAAGATAGTACTACATCTATAAAAAAATAACTTTCAACATCAGCACTCAGTTAAAACACTGGTGCCGCAGGCCGGCTGCTAGTTAGTGTACAGGCCCAAAACTGTCAGTAACAAGACAGGAGCCTCACAGTCAACGACGCATAATGCTGCTGCTACATACTCTGCCTGGGGAGGGATTTTGAGTAGTGGTATGTTGGGGGGGGGGGGGGGGAAACACCATTTACCAGTCACCAAACAGATGTCCAAACTGATAGCCATTCTGACCTCTTCACATTCCTTTCCACGAAACTCAGCTATCTACAATCCAGCTATCTAAATAGTGTAGTCATCTTCATGTGCAACCTCAACATCATCCACAATACCAACTGGCTCTCCTATTCCAATACCACTGACCAAGCAGGACAAGAGATAGAAGTCTCTGCCATAAATAATGACCTAACACAAATCATACATCTATCTACTCAAATTCGTCATACACCTCTTCACCCTCCAAATCTCTTTTTGACCAGTTCTCCTTCCACCTCTCCTCTCAACAACTGACCACAATCTTGTACGTCTCCTCTCTTATAGAACACCGCCCCCCCCCCACCCCCAACTAGTCCCAACCTTGCATCTTCTGGCACTACAAAGGAGCCAACTGGGATGACCTCTGGAATTTCTACTCCTTTCCTTGATCTGACTACCACCTGCTATGAAAAAAAATTATTATTACGAAAATTATTCTCACGGACATAAAGATCTTCATCCTCAATTCAAATGATAATCCTTATCTGCTTTCCAAGCCATGGTTTAACTAAATGTGTACCACAGCAGTCAAAGAAAAAAAATTTAGCTTATCACAAGTGGCTCACTTCAAGAACTTCAGTTTCATACTCTGCCTACACCAAAGCACCCAACATATGCAAATCAGTCATCAGCAGATCCAAATCTGATTTCTTAAAGGCCAACAGCAAAAAACTTGCCTCCTGTCCAAATGGAAGTCATGACTTCTGGCCCCTCTCTCTAAGGCCAGACCCAATCTGCTCCCCTGCACTTCCACCTCTCTCTCTCTCTCACACACACACACACACACACACACACACACACACACACACACACACACACACACACACACACACACACACACACTACTGTTACTTCACCCAAAGATAAAGCTCACCTCCTGGCATCACTTTTTTACTCAGGCTCCTGCATTGATGTCCAAGGGAAATCACCTCCTATCACACTGGAATACAAGCACCATGTGCCTCCTTTGGTTCTTCAAAAGGAGGAGGTCAGAAAATTGCTAAAAACCTTGGTTGCTGAGAGAAAGAAGTCTTCTGTTCCTGATGGCATCTCTCCACTTCTTCTCAACACTGTGCACCAGAATAATTCTGGTTAACACCAGTCCTGCATCCTCTCTACAATCTATTATACATATCTGCTACTAATGCATAGAAGCAGTCTCATATCCAACCTATTCCTAAAAAGGTGACAAAAGTGAACCATCAAACTACTGACCAATTGCAATCAACTCAGTCCTCTCCGAAATAATGCAGAAATTCATCAAAGCCAACTCTTGCATTATTCACCAATTAATCAGCAACCACTAGTAAAGATTCTGCCATTCAAGATCCACAGCTGACCTCGTAGCTTGCATCACCCACCATTCGACACATGCCACTGGAAAGGTTCGAAGAAATGTGCTGTCACCCTTGACACCTCCAAAGCCTTTAGTCTCCCTACCACCCACTGAGTCATGGTAAATGGATCCCTCTATTTGAGATTCAAAACCTCCTATCCATAGCTCTGCTGACAATAGTACTCTCCACTCATCTACTCATTCAACAAACCATGCAGTAGTACTCTGACATCCCAGGCCACAAGATCATCTACCTTAAATGTTGATAACTTCAATTTTTTTTTATTTATTAGGAGCACAAGTTCTGATCTCCAACCCACGAGCCAACTCACCACACTACACTCCTGAGTATTACGTGTGTGTGTGTGTCTGTCCAAAAAGTTGCTTTGGTGCAGAACAAATTAGTTCAATCTCTAAACATGCCGTTTGCAATTAAGATGAGCATAAGAAAGTTCTTTCCCTTGTGAGAAGGAAAAAGAGATCTTCTGAAATATAAATAACTAACCCATAATACACTGGTAACTTAGTAAATGACTATAAGAAGAGGACATGTCCATTGAACTAATTATGTTGATAAGATGATTCATTTACACACAGTATAAATTACATGTGTATTCATTTCTTTCTCTTTTGTAATTTATACTCCACTTTTTTGTTTCCTAAGAATTTTTCATTATTTAGCAATTATTGTTATGATTAGCATACATGTTTTTATACAGTAATAAATCATAGACGTGCTATTATTTTGTTCGAGATCACAGGTGCAGTGCTTTTCTTGTAAAATATAAAAAGATTCATTCACAAGAATAAACGGATTTTTACTCCCTACATGTATTCTCTCCAGACTGGAATGAAAATGTCACTTAAAAACATGTCTCCCCCGACACATCATACACTGACAACAAAAACAAAATAGAAGTTTTATTTGCTAAATACAGTACAGAGATCATTAAAATCTATGTACTATATTTAGTGCTGATTAAAGTAATTGGCATAATTACATAAGACAATTACAATGAAAATGATCCTATGTAGTGAAAAACACCTCCCATTTTACAGACACTGCACAGATGAAAGTGGAAACAAAGTAGGAGTCGTCAGTACTAAATACAGCAATCACAGTACCTAACACAGTAATCCTAATAACGTATTTCAAATTTTCAGTTGCAGAAAATATGTGCTCACACTTGTTCATAATTCAGTGTGTGTGTGTGTGTGTGTACGCACACATAGGATAAAATTGGATGTCATATTGGAAAGAATAGTGTGTAAGAAAGTTTGTCAATGACGTTTGTGAAATACACCAACATCACTTAAGAAAAAATAGTTTGAAAATAAGAACCCAATCTTGGAGATTCAGTGGCAAGCGCTGAAGAAAACACTGATTGATTCAGCCAGAGGCATGGTGAGATTGTCTGTAAAGATAGAAAATTCAGAACTCCATGGTGGGCACAGGAAGTTAAAGAGGCAGTGAAGCAAAAGAAGAACGCATATCAAAAGTTACTGGCAAGTAAGTCACATTGTGCTCTTACAGAGTACAGAGAAAAATGTAAGAAATTGAAGCACTGTGTAAAACTAGCAAAATAAAAGTCATGGGAAGCCTTTGGTATGAACAAAAAATAAATATTAGGAAGGTTGCAAAATGTTCTGGAGGCTACTGAAAAAGCTTAAAGAGTGCTGTAAATTGAAAAAGAGGAAAGAGTGCTGTAAAAGGAATCAGAGATAATACAAGTGACAAAAACTGAAGATAAAGATATTCTAAATGTTGACTTTGAAAGATTGCTAAATAAAGCAAGCAGTCAGCACAGTGGTAGAAAACTCCCAACAGAGTGCAGTCAGGAATACATATAAATACCTGAAGTAGAAAAAGTGATCAAAAAACCTGAAATGAAGGCAGCTGTAATAGATGAAGTTTGATGAGAAATGCTCAAATATGGAGGTATAAAAGTTTTTTATAGTAGTAGCACTGCATAATTCATAATTCAGGATAAGAGAGTTGAATTACAGATTATTCGAACACAGCGCTCTTACCCTGCATTATGAATCATACAGTGCTGCTACTATAAATGCTCTTTACTTTACGCAGATGATGTTATACTTCTGAATAAATCCAGTACAAGCCTGCAAGATTCCTGAGTAAATTGAATAAGTATTGTAATAAATTTGGTATGAAAATCAGCAATAAAAAGACAAAAATAAAAATTAAAGGCAAGAGGCAGAAACATTGAAATTGTATCCTGATTGGCGAACCTATAGAACAAGTAAAACATTTTGCTATTTAAGCACAATTTTTAGTGAAGATGGCAAATTAAATATGAAAAGCTGTCATGGTAGGAAGTCAGATAAATAAATTTATATGGAATAAGAAAGAAATTAGTTAAAACACTAAATTAGCTGTATACAAATAGTGTTCAAAACAATTATGTTAACTTATGGATCTGAGAGCTGGGTTAAAAATATAACACTTGATCAAAGACTGGCGACATGAGAGTTCTGAGAAAGATTACTGGAGTGAACAGATGGCATCAGTGACAGTATCATATTAAAAATGAGGATATTAGGAAAGAACTCAACACACTGTTGGAATTCAGGAAAGTGTTCAGAACTATGCTCAGTTGTTATGGTCACTTAAGCAGAATAGAAGAGGAAAGATCAACAAAACAAGTGTTCTTTGCCAGACCGATAAGAAAAAGACCAAGATGTAGGTGGATTAATATAATAAAAAGTGCCTTAGTAGACAGAAATATAAGATCTGACAATGTTGGAGTCTTGAAAGATAACAGATTAATATGGAGGAAAATTGTTGATGGAAGTTAGCAATGGTGTAGATTTTTCATGTAGTACTATCATAATATCCTGAACATCCCCTGAGGGTACATATAGAAATTATGTACCCTCAGGGTAGAAACCGACAATATGTACTTGGATGTACTGCATTTATGTTTCTCACTGTGCTCAGAGGATGCTGGTTGGAAACTATAAAAACATCACCTGCCTCAAAAGTTCATCATGAAAATTATATTAGCATCAAAAAGTGATGTAATATGTAAATATGTACTCTTCTTTCATTACACATAAAGAAAGGAAAAGCAACCAACTTCCATTCCTATTCCTCTAGAACAAGGGTTGGGGAACTTTGTCACCTATTACCCCAAAATATATTTATTTACGCCGACGTTATCCCCTAGATTTGAAAGGGAGAAAATCATAGATTATTTAAATTCAAAAAGGTTTATTGAATCTATTTATACAGAGAATACAATTATAAATATAAAAAGTGTAGAAAAAATACGATAAAATTAATTAATATCCTCATTATGAAAAATACATACATACATACATACATAGCTCATGGCAAAACATCATCATCAAATTCCTGACATGTACCCTCAAGAGGTGTACAGGATATGATAGTACTACATGAAAAATTTACATAATTACTAACTTCCTATCTATAATATTCCTCCAAATCAGTCTATTACTTGTCAAGACTCCAATATTATCATTATCAGATCTTATATTTCTATTGTCTAAGGCACATTGTACCATATCAATCCACCTATATCTTGGTCCTCCTCTGGTCGTTTTCCTGCCAACTTGGCAGAAAACATTTGTTTTGCTAATCTTTCCTCGTACATTCTGTTTAAGTGACCACACCACCTGAGATTAGCTCTGCTAATGCACTCCTGGATGCCAACAATGTCAAGTTCTTTCTTAATATCCTTGTGTTTAATATGATACTACCATTGATGCCATCTGTACACGCCTCTAATCTTTCTCAGGACTCGCATATCTGCGGCCTCTAGTCTTTGGTCAAGTGTTTTACTTCTGACTCAGCTCTCAGATCCATAAGTTAAAACTGGTTTGAACACTGTCTTGTATATAGCTAATTTAGTGTGCCAACTAATTTCTCTCTTATTACATATGAATTTATTCAATTGACTTCCTACCATACCATACCAGCTTTGTTGATTCCGTTGTCTATTTCCACATTTAATTTACCATCTTCACTAAAAATCGTGCCTAAGTAGCTGAAATGTTTTACTTGTTCACCAGGTTCCCTATTCACAACACAGTTGACATTTTCAATGATTCTGCCTATTTTAATTGACTTTGTCTTTTTAATGCTGACCTTCATACCACATCTATTACAACATTTATTCAATTTAGTCAGGGAATCTTGCAAACTTGCAGCGGATTTATTCAGAAGTATAACATCGTCTGCAAAAAGCAAAGAGCTGACATTAACATCTCCAATTCTGATATCATGTTTAATACCACTTTCCTTCATAATGTGATCCATATAGATAATGAATAACAGAGAGGATAATGTACATCCTTGTCTCACACCAGATTTAACATTAAACCATCTTCCACTACATCCTTCAATTATAACTGCCAACTTACAACTCAAATACAGACTAAGTATTGCTTGATATAATGCCCCATTGGCACCATATAACTGTAGCGTATCGAATAGCTTCTCTCTTGGCACCTGTCATATGGCTTTTCCAGATCGACAAAACTTAAATACAGATCTCTCTTATATTCCCATGCTTTCTCGACTATTTGTCGTAAAGTGAAGATCTGATCCTGACAGCCTCTATTTGGTCTGAATCCAGCTTGTTCTTCACCAAACTTTTCTTCCACAATTCTTCTCAACCGTATCTCAAGTATACTTGCATAGATCTTGCCAGGAACACTCAGTAGGGAAATATCTCTGTAATTCTCACATTCAGTTTTATTTCCCTTTTTATATATGGTCACTATTAGAGTTCTACTCCAATTATCAGGAATTCGTTCCTCTGTCCAGGCTTTCTGAATTATACAGTGCAGCCACTGTAAGACTTTTATACAACCATACTTCAGCATTTCTGATCGAATATCATCTACTCCTGTTGCCTTTCCATATTTCAAGCCTTTGATGGCTTTTCCTACTTCAAGAATGGATATGTATTCCTGACTGTATGCCTGTTGAGTGTTTTTTTACCACTGTGCTATCACTGCTTGTTTCATTTAGCAATTTTTCGAAGTAATTAATCCATACTTCAAGGATATCTTTTTCTCCTGTTTTCATGTCACCTTTATCATCTCTAACTCCTTTTACAGCACTCTTTCCATTCCTAAGCTTCTTCAACAACCTCCAGAATATCTTACTACCTTCATATTTATTTTCTATGTTTTTTGCCAAAGTCCTCCCATGACTTTTGTTTAGCTATTTTGACACAGTGTTTAGCATTCTTGCATTTGTCTCTGTATTCTCTAAGAGCAAAAGCTGACTTATTTGCCAGGAACTTTTGATATGCTTTCTTCTTTTCCTTCACTGCCTCTTTAACTTCCTTTGTCCACCATAGAGTCCTGATTTTTCAATCCTTGCAAACAACCTCATAACATGCCTCTCTGGCTGAATCAATCAGGGTTTTCTTCAAGGCTTCCCACTGAATCTACAAGGTTTGGTTCCTGTTCTCAAACTCTTTCATTTTTTCTCCAATAATTTTTGTATATGTTAGTCTACAGTTCACATCTGAAAGCTGCCCAACTTTTATTCGCTTTAAAACTCTCTTACATGTTATTCTTTTTGATTAGAAATTCAATTTTATCCTGCTCAAGACTAAATAGTGATCACTTCCAATTTCAAATCCTCTGTACATTCTGGTGTCCTGCACCAGGGAGAAAACATCACTATCAACAATAACATAGTCGATGACACTTTTCTTATTCCTTGCCTCTTCTCTCCATGTGAATTTGTACACATTTTTATGTTGGAATATGGTGTTAGTAATAACCAGTCCAGGTCGTGAGCAGAAATCCAACAGGTATTTGCCATTATTATTAGCTTTGCTCTTTTCTCCAAATTTTCCCAAAATATTTTTGTATGTCTGACAATCATTTCCTACTCTGCTATTCAGATCCCCAACAAGGACCAACTTTTCCTTTTTCATTGTGTCAGTTGCTTTTTCTAAAGCCTCAAAAAATTCCTCCAATTCTGCCTTAGTAGAACCTTCTGTGGGACCATAGGCACAAATAAGTCTCATTGTCCAGTTCCCCATTCTGATATTTGCCCACATCACTCTACTTGAGACTGCCTGCCATTCAAGATTAGCCTCATATTTTGTGTTGAATACTATGGCTACTCCTTCTTTTCCTTGATTGTCATTTCTTGAATATAACATTTTGTATTTATTGCTCAGAAAGATCTCAACAGTTTTTGTCTTTTTTGTTTCAGTCACCCCTATTATGTTGATCTGGTACTTATCTAATTCCTCAGCTAGCTCCATTTCTTTGCCATTCAGGCTTCTTATGTTGATAGTACCAATCTTTAATTCTGGTGATGTTAAGTTGGGGTGTGTTTTCAGATTTGTTCCAGTAGCTGACTTTTCGCTGTTCGCCCTGGTTCCCTGGCGAAAACAATGGGAGCCTTGTTTAATTGGGTGACACCCCAGCCGGCATGAAATTTTGTCATGTTGTACCATCATTTTTTATTTTGGTTTAACCAATAAGAATACAATTTGGTCGGCTAAATCCCAAATTGCCAGCCCATCCTCATTCGTTCAGTATCAAAGTAGATACCCAACAGGGTGCACCACGAGAAGGGAAGGATTGGATATTAGGTCAGAAGCCCTGCTCGGTTCTTCGCATTCCTTTAAAGGCTATGTGGGGGTCTCCTCTCAGTTATACAGCTTTGACCCTTAAGCACCCCATGGCAAAGACACGATGTTAAAAAAGAGAATCATGATGTCATTATATATTAACAGAATTGAAGAATTTAAAATATTTTAAGTTAAAACTTTGAAGGAAAACACAGATCTAATCCAAGAAGTTGGAAAATTAAAATAAGAGTTAAAAATAAAAGTCTTAATATGTTATAATAAGGAAAAGAAACATATATATCATTATAAATTCAGATCTAAGTTCGTAATCCAGGTCACAGCTTCAGGAGCAGCTTGTAAAAAGTCATTCCAGTCATTCTGATAAGCACGGAATATGCATTCTGTTACAATATGTTGCATAGTCTGTCGTGGAGCACCACAGTCACATTCTGAAGAGGTTTGTCTGTTCCATTTATAGAGGGTATCTCCACATAGGCCATGATTTGTCTGAATTCTATTTAGTACCGTCCATGTTTTGCGAAGTAGATCTGATCTTGTGATGATTTGATCACCTTTAAAGATGTTATGCAAATGTTCTTTCATATTTTCCTTCCATGTTTCTTCCCACTTTGATAAAGGATTAAAATTATTTAGCACTAGTTCTTCTGCAACTTGTAGTGATGGATGGCGAAATTTCAATCTATTGACGTTAAGAGTTGGGAGATCCTGATGAATAGGTAGGTTCGGATTACCAGCAGGATCTATGTAGTTCTGTAGGAATAATGCCTGCTAAAAGAGATAACCAATATGTTGGGGTCGATCTAATAGAGCCTGTAATTAATCTTAAGGTATTGTTCAATTGAGAATTGATAATCCTTGTGTGAGGGCTATTTAGCCACAGAGGAGCACAATATTCAGCACTTGAGAATACCAAAGCAAGGGCTGTTGTCCGAAAGGTACAGGCTCTAGAACACCAGGTAGTGCCACAGAGTCTCTGTAGGATATTATTGTGTGTCCTTAGTTTATATGCCAAGTTTGAAAGATGTTGCCGGAAAGTGAGAGAGCAGTCAAGTGTGACTCCCAAGTACTTAGGGAATGTATTATATGGAAGTATAGTGTTGTTCAATTCAATTTTTAATAGAGATTAATAATAATGTTGTTCATTTCAATTTTTCATCTAAATAATAACTTCGCAAATTCACATTTGCCAAGTTATTATTTAGATGAAAACAAGATATTACCATTTTGCTCCTATTTAAACAGAGTCTCCATCTTTTAAAATATTCATCCAGAATAGTTAAGTCAGCTTTCAGAATTTCTTCTGTACGAAATATGCATTTATGCTGTGTAGTTATTGCTATATCATCGGCGTAACAAAATTTCCTTGACGTAGTGATGGGAAGATCAGATATATAGAGATTGAATAATAACGGAGATAAAACAGATCCATGTGGCAGTCCATTATTTAACTTCCTTTCGCTGCTAGTTTTATTACCTATAGTCACTATAAATCTTCTATCTCTTAGCATATGGTTAATAATATGGACTATTGTTTTACATGGGATAATTTTATATAATTTATATAGAAGGCCTTGTCTCCAAATGGTGTCGAAGGCTGTTGAGAAATCAACAAATGCAATGAATTATGAAAAATCAATAAATGCAATAAATTATGAAACAAAAGGATTTCTTTGAAAACTTTTTCACTTCAGGTTTTGGAGAAATGATGTTGTTTCATTTTTGATACAATAACATCAAAATTGGGGCATTTTGATGTCAGAGCAATTTGGATACTGTCTCCGGGGTCCAGTCGATTTCTCTGCTTTGTTTTCATGTTCATTAGAGTGGAAAATCCTTGTTCACAAAGGTAGGTTATTGCAAAAGGTAGCAACTTTTTTTTTGACTGCCTCCTCATGTGCAATTTTGAAAGCCTTTGCAGCTATTGACATCCAAAAATATCACAGATCTGCTTTGTTTTCAAATTCAATAAGTGCTTCATTATTGGATCGAAGTTCAAGAAGTGCCTCTGCCATTCCTTGAGGCTCTTCTGGTACATCAGCAATTTCACATTTAAAGGGATCTACAAGCCAACTGACAGTATGTGAATCAAGATCTGGAAAGTAATCAGAGAACCGCTCTTTGAGTGTGTTAAGATGCCTTATAACTGTATCCTTGATGTCGTCAAAAGTAATATTTTCACAATCTTCCAAAAACAAAGCTAACTTTGAAAAGGCAGTTATCTTGTTTTGTTCTGCTTTCTGTCTCCAATATAAAAGCTTTGATCCAAATGCTGAAATTATATTGATGTTTTTTCCTTGCAATTCTTTGTTCAATGCATTCACATACTCAAAAATATCAGCTAAATATGCGAAATGTGCAATCCACGAGGAGTTTGTAAACTTATCTGTGAGAACATGCTTTTGATCAACCATAAAAATTTCAAGTTCAGTTTTGAGAGAACACACTCGGTACAGAACATTTCCACGTGAGAGCCACCTCACTTCTATATGATAAAGTAGGTCTGTATGTTCAGCCTCACCATCTTTACATAATTAACGAAATAGTCATGTGTTTAGTGCATGTCCTTTGACAACATTGACAACCTTGATAACATCATGCATGATGGCTTCCAGTGCGGGTTCCAAATGTTTCACAAGCAGTGCCTGGCAATGGATCATACAGTAGTTAACTTCAATTTTTGGATTATTCTCTCTAGCCAAAGCTGAAAAACCACTTACATGACCCAACATAGCTGGAGCTCCATCAGCAGACACAGCAAAGTCTTCCCACTTTAAATTAACGTTATTAAAGTATTCATTAACTTTACTGAAGACATCAATTCCACGAGATTGCAACTCGAGAGGAGAACAAAACAACAATCATTCTTCAATTGCATGTAAACCTTTGTAGCAAACATACACCATCAGCTGGGAATTACTATTGACATCTGTAGTCTCATCAAGCTGAATAGCAAGCATTTACTCTCTTTTATTGAAGAAATTATTTGTTCCCTTACATTTTCTGCTAAAAGAGAAATTCTTTCTTTCACAACTTTTGCAGACATGGGCACTGAATTTAGTTTCATGGCTTCTTTCTGACCACACATAATCTCTGCCATTTTCAAAGCTGCTGGTTTAACCAATTCCTCACCAATAGTATATGGTTTCTTGTTTTGGGCAATCAACCAGGCCACTTCAAAGCTAGCCTTTGATGCTGAACGTTGATCGAATGTACCTCTCAAGTTGCTGTCCAGTCTTTGTCTTTTGACAGACATTTCCAAATTTACAAAGTATTCCCTCGGTTTCGAAGACAGATGTGGGTGCAAATTATCCAAGTGTTTCTTCGATTGACACTTTTTGAAAGATTCTGCAGTCAGTACTTTCAAACAGACAACACACTGTGGTTTCATTATTCCTTTGTCTTCTATTTGTGTAAACCCATAATTAAGGAACTCTTCCTGGTATATTCTTTTTCTAGTTGATGTCATCTGAAGGATAAAAAAGACAGTGAGGAATTTAAGTTTTTTAAAGTTCATTTAAATTTACAATAATTTAATTTTTATACGTGGCACTAAGACATGTCCTCAAGACGAAGGCAGTATTTAATTATTTTATTGACCATTGAAAATTAATCGAGCAAGGAGAAAATATATTCATCAAATTATCGAACTAACATAAAACTAAAATACTGTGAATGAAAAATGAATGAAACTCTTACACTTAAAATAGAACTATTGAAATAAATTAAATTAAATAACTACTTAAATCGACTTAAACAAAGCAAAAACACGTGTCAAAAAATAAGGTTAAGGCAGGTAATAGACAACTGACAAATAATATCTGTTTAGCACCTCGACAACTCCTTAGCAACCAAATTGTTTGGAGTTCAACATGGCGTGACGTCTCCTAAACAGGTATATTACATTGGCCAGATGCAGTGTTGAAAGAAGAAAAATTTCTGTCGTATAGTTCGCCCACCGATTAGAGATCCTTCGACACTTCTGCGCATCTCAGAAAAAGGAGAATCCATTCCGATAACAGGGTAATCAGTCCGTATTGTGGGATGAGTTGTTTATTATTACCAGTCAGAAAATTAACTTCTCTTTTATGATTATTGTAGTTAACTATGTTGCTTGTATAACATTTGGAAAAATTTTATCTATAAAGCACGTGATTTCGTGTGTTGGCAACCAATTCGGATGTCCTTCATTTCTTTCTCCCCTTCAGCATGAATCGACTATTCTTGGAAAGACGCGAAGCAGGTACCTACAAACGGTGGGCAAACTATAACAAGTAACGCATTTTTTATATAATTTTATTTATGTTTATTGGGTCCTCACTACCTCCAAGAATTTCATTTTTACCCCACTTGGGGTAATTTACCCCAGTTTGCCGACTCCTGCTCTAGAAAGAGAGAAATATTTATTCTGATGGCAACATTTTCTGTAAATTCAGCATGAATAAAAGCAATATGATATAAAAATGATTGAATTTAGATAATTCATGTAAAAAATCCATGTTTAAAAGTGGGATAAGAAATGATTTAACATAATACATACCTACAGGAGAAAATTTTGCATGATCTTTACCAATGCCTTTTACACAATGCACTTTTAAGTCAATTTCCTGAAATAATTATTAAATGTTTACTTCTCATAATTAAATGCTTATTTGTCATAATTGTTAACAGATTTTTAATGACTCATTCATTTATTAATGTGTGTGTCTTCAGCTTGTCCAAGGTTCTGAATAATGGCAAAAAAAAAAGCTTTATGCATACCTACAACACACTAGTATTATGGAGAAGCTAAAGATAGGAAGCATAGATACATTGAATATTTGATACAAACCTTAATAGCTGATAACTTTTTTTTTTTTGTTCCTCTCTTCCAGCGTAATATTTTGCACAGTGATTCATATTTCATATTTGTATTGGTATCTGATGTTACTTGACGGTTAGCTAATGGATTTGGACTAACTGTTTGAGTATGTTCATGTTATTAAACTTGAATAATCAATCATTACATGTCATTACATTACATTAATTTTAATATTTTTTAAGTTCTGTTATTGAAGGCCTGAAGTGGATTTAAATTCTATGTTTGACTCTACAGCAGCGTGGTTAATGGATTACCTAGTCCTTATGCCACTCATGGTACTAATATGTGATAGTTTTATGGTATTCTGTGGGTAGGATTCACATAAAAAAATTAGAAAAAAAAAAGGAATTAAATTAACCTTAAAATCACAACAACCATAACAAAGAACCTATTATTATAAATCTAGGCATAAGCATTAAAAGATTTGTGTTGTTAGATATAAGATAAATATTTAAAAATTAAATTTTTTTTTAATATTTTTCTTTATGAGAGAAAGATGAAAGTGATGTAAAAATAGTCATCATCGTCATCAAATTCCTGACATTTACCCTCAAGGGGGTGTACAGGATATGTAGTACTACATGAAAAATTTGCATCATTACTAACTTCCTACCTACAATTGTCTTCCAAATCAATCTGTTACCTGTCAAAGCTACAACATTGTCAGATCTTATATTTCCATCTTCTAAGGCACTTTTTCCCGTATCAATCCACCTATATCTTGGTCTTTCTCTGGGTCTTTTTTCTGCCAACCTGGCAGAGAACACTTGTTTTGCTAATCTTTCGTCACCTATTTTGTTTACGTGACCATACCACCGGAGATTAGCTCTGCTAAAGCATTCCTGGATGCTGAATAATCTTTCACGCCCCTAATCTTTCTCAGGAATCTCATATCTGCGGCTTCTAGTCTTTGGTCAAGTGTTTTACTTCTGACCCAGCTCTCAGATCCATAGGTTAAAACTGGTTTGAACACTGTCTTGTATATAGCTAATTTAGTGTTTTGATTAATTTCTCTCTTATTCAATATAAATTTATTCAGTTGACTTCCTACCATACCAACTTTGTGGATTCTGTTGTCTATTTCTATGTTTAATTTACCATCTTCACTTAAAATCGTGCCTAAGTAGCTGAAATGTTTTACTTGTTCTATAGGTTCTCCATTCACAATGCAGCTGATATTTTCAATGCTTCTGCCTATTTTCATTATCTTTGTCTTGTTATTGCTGACCTTCATACCATATCTATCACAAGAGTTATTCAATTTAGTCAGGGAATCTTGTAGGCAGATTTATTTAGAAGTATAACATCATCTGCATAAAGCAAAGAACTAAGATGAACATCTCCAATTTTGATATCAGGTTTAATACCACTTTCCTTCATAATGTGATCTATATAGATAATGAATAACAGAGAGGATAATGTACATCCCTGTCTCACACCAGATTTAACATTAAACCATCTTCCAGTACATCCTTCAATTATAACTGCTGACTTACAACTGAAATATAGACTAAGTATTGCTTGATATAATGCCCCATTGACACTATATAACTGCAGCGTATTGAATAGCTTCTCTCTTGGCACCTTGTCATATGCCTTTTCCAAATCGACAAAACTTAAATAAAGATCTTTGTTATATTCCCATGCTTTCTCGACTATTTGTCGTAAAGTGAAGATCTGATCCTGACAGCCTCTATTTGGCCTGAATCCAGCTTGTTCTTCACCAAGCTTTTCTTCCACAATTCTTCTCAACTGTTTCTCAAGTATACTTGCATAGATCTTGCCTGGAACACTCAGTAGAGAAATACCTCTGAAATTCTCACAATCAGTTTTATTTCCCTTTTTATATATGGGTACTATGAGAGCTCTATTCCAATCATCTGGAATTCGTCCTTCTGTCCAGGCCCTCTGAACTATGCAGTGTAGCCACGATAAAACTTTTATACCTCCTTACTTGAGCATTTCTGGTCTAATATCTACTCCAGCTGCGTTTCAACATTTCAGACTTTTCATGGCTTTTTCTATTTCAAGTATGGATATGTATTCCTGATTGCATGCCTGGTCAGTGTTTTTTTTTTTTTATCACTGTGCTGTCACCGCTGCTACTTTCATTTAGCAATTTTTCGAAGTAATTACTCCATACTTCATGGATATCTTTTTCTCCAGTTTTCATATCACCATTATCATCTCTAACTCTTTTTACAGCATTCTTTCTTCCATTTCTGAGCTTCTTCAACAACCTCCAGAATATCTTGCCACCTTCTTGATATTTATTTTCTATGTTCTTACCAAAGTCTTCCCATGACTTTTGTTAAGCTAGTTTTACACAGTGTTTAGCTTTCTTACATTTGTCTCCGTATTCTCTAAGAGAACAAGCTGACTTATTTGCCAGGAACTTTTGATATGCTTTCTTCTTTTCCTTCACTGCCTCTTTAACTTCCCGTGTCCATGAAGGAGTTCTGATTTTTCTATCCTTGCAAACAACCTCAACACATACCTCTCTAGCAGAATCAATCAATGTTTTCTTCAGAGCTCATCACTGAATTTCCAAGGTTTGATTCCTGTTCTCAAACTCTTCATTTTTTCTTGAATAATGCTTGTATATTTTAGTCTACAGTTCACATCTGAGAGCCTCTCAACTTTTATTCATTTTATAACTTTCTTACATGTTCTTCTTTTCAATATATAATTCAATTTTATCCTGCTTAAGAGTAAATGGTAATCACTTCCAATTTCAAATCCTTTGTGCACTCTGGTGTCCTGCACCAGAGAGAAAACATCACTATGAACAATAACATAGTCAATGAGACTTTTCTTATTTCTTGCCTCTTCTCTCCATGTGAATTTATACACATTTGTATGTTGGAACATGGTGTTAGTAATAAACAGTCCATGTCCTGAGCAGAAATCCAACAAATATTTGCCATTATTATTAGCTTTGCTCTTTTCTCCAAATTTTCCCAAAATATTTTTATATGTCTGACAATCATTTCCCACTCTGCTATTTAGATCCCGAACAAGGACCAACTTTTCCTTTTTCATTGTGTCAGTTGCTTTCTCTAAAGCCTCAAAAAATTCCTCCACTTCTACCTTAGGAGAACTATCTGTGGGACCATAGGCACAAATAAGTCTCATTGTCCAGTTCCCCATTCTGATATTTGCCCACATCACTCTACTTGAAATTGCCTGCTATTCAAGAAGTTTAGCCTCATATTTAGTGTAGAATACTATGGCTACTCCTTCTTTTCCTTGATTATCGTAATTCACAATTGTCAAGTGTAGTCTTGCTGCACTAATGATGACATGTCAGCCATTTCTACCTAACCTCTCGTTTACTGTTTACATGAAGTGAACCAACAGTGGTTAATAGGTGATTGACAGCTGACAGAGAGTGTGCATGGGTACCAGAAGAAAACAAGAAGAGAAAGAATGGAAGTCTGAGAACACAGACCAGAGAATTTTGTTTTAGGAAATTTTTTAAGAGAGCGTGACAGTCGGAATATATTAATAGAGGATTCCAAAAAGGGTATCTTATAAAGGTGAATCTTTAAATTAGAGAAGTGAGACTGTCAACAAGTGAATACTAAATGAAGAGGATATATTAAACAGGCATTGTATTTCAACATTCAACGAAACGCAAAATGGAACGTTTCTTCTTCTGTCTCAGGGATGCAGGTGATGCTAATTATTTTATCGGAACAAATTACAGAATTATTGAAATATGAAACTATAAAGTGGCTTTAATGAAGAGGCTCTACTTTGATACAATGTTTATAAAGTAATAAAAGAAATTGTTTTTCCCTTGTAAAGAATTACTGATTTGTGTTTCTTGTAATAAAATTGTCTAAGGTAAGAATATTTATATTCCAGCGAAACAGTGAGGATGACTGGAACTACGTATGCTAAATAAACTGCATAATTTCATGGAAGTTAAGTAGAAGTTTTATATTTTGACAAAAAGCCTAATAAAAAACTGACTTTAGCGAACATTTATTGTTTGTAGGAATTCATTGTGAAAAAAAAAAAAAGCTTAACCTAGTAGACTGACTAACTACATATGAAATAAACCAATAATAGAACGAATCAGTGAGAGAATGAAAATATTCCTTTAAAGGTAAAGGATATCTCTAAGGTATAGATTTAATTTAGAAGGCTTTGGATTCACATAGTTTTGTAGTTAATAATTTTATTTACAATGTATATAGTGTTTTCATCATCATAATGCTATTTAAGGATACAGACTGGATAATGAGTTCTGGTCTCATTATCCATCTAATATCCTCTTTTGAGGTCTACCTGGCATTCTCTTTCCAAATGGTTTATATTTTATTATTTGTTTAGGATATCGGGTGTTGGCTATTCGGTTTTACATTTTCTATCCAATTTTGTTTGTAAGTGTGTAGTTTTTCTTCTATTGATTTTATTCTTAGTTCTTTTAAAATATCTTCATTCCTTTTTTTGTCTAATAATGTGTAATTTGCAGTTTTTCTCAATCTCATTTCACTTCTTTTTATTCCTTGTTTATTGCCCAAATTTCACTGCCATATAATAACAACATGAGCGCTGCTAAAAGTATTATATATTTTCAAGTCTGTTTCTTTTTGTACAATATTTGGATTGAGTATTCTATTTATCACGCCTATAATCTATAAAAATTTTGAAGTTTTTAATTTTATGTCTTTTTCTCCTTCATATGATATTTCACATCCTTGATAACTGAAAGTATTTATGGGTTCTATTATTTTATTATTAAGAACTATTTTACTTCTAACTGGAGTTTGTCCATAAAATGCCACTGTTTGAGTTTTATTCATGGATATTTTCATTCTAAACTGTTCCATTATAATGTTTAAATTATATACTGCTCTTTGTTGGGTGCTTAAGGGTCAAAGCTGTATAACTGAGAAGAGACCTCCACTTAGTCTTTAAAGCAGCATTTCTCAACCTTTTTGCCCTTGCAGAACCCTTGAAATAATATCCATGTTATAGGGAACCCCTACATAATAATTATTATATATCATTGTTAGTATCTTTGCCCTTGCGGAACCCTTGAAATAATATCCATATTGTAGGGAACCCCTATATAATGATTATTATATATCATTGTTAGTATCTTTCTTTATTACCGTATTTTCCGGTGTAGTGTATAAGACGCACTTTTTTACCTTAAAAATTCATCTTAAAAATGGGGTGTGTCTTATATAATGAAAGTAAAGATTGTTTCCTCTTTTCAAAGTCATACGCCCTCCCTTTTATGTTCCAAGATCTTTGTAGGCGGTTAATAGTGCAATCAAATTGATGCGTGACCTTCATGTGACTTCTAGCGCGTCATTGGCTAAGAACGGGGAGTCCCTATTCAAGTTTGATAATATCTTATCCGAGTAATCAGTTACTGATGTTTATCAGTGTTGAGTTGATGTGTTGAGATATTTTGTGTTCAGTTTGATATTTCCCCCGTAGATTTTAGTGATGGAAAAAAACAGGCGACATTCATATACTTCAAGTTACAAATTGCAGGTTGTAAAATATGTGGAAGAACACGGGAATAGGGAAGCTGAAAGACATTTTGGACCTCTGCCTACAGAAAACATGATTAGAACTTGGTGTGGTCAGAAGGAGATTTTGTACAATTTGCATGATGAAAAGCATGCGGAACGTGGAAAAATTGCGAAGTGGCCAGAACTAGAGACCAAAGTTTTGAAATGGGTGCAAAAAAATCGGCAAAATGGCATTGCCATTTCAACAAAAATCTTTCTTGAAATGTGGAATTAGCAACACCCTTGATGAAAGTGAATATCATTTCTTATATGAAGATGATGATGATGAACAAGAGGAAGAAGAAGGAGAAGAAATTAATGATGATAGAGAAGAGTCAGATGACAGCGACATGGGTTTTGCAGGTTTCTGAAAGGTCAGTTTACTATTAAAAATTATCTATTATTTTATCCATTTTTATTTAAATCATACTTTAAAGTTTAGGTTTTTTCCAGAAAATTGTATTAAATTTCTTGGGTGCGTCTTATACACTGGAAAATACAGTATTTATGAATTTAAAGATCATGAGGAAAACAAATAATAAGTGCTATAATAGCTTTATCGTTTATTTGTAATTTTCAAAATAATAAGATAAATCAAAGTAAAATGTCATATAAACAAAAATATGTGCCAAAGAATTGCTATTTTTGAAACAAATATGAATAATAAAGTTTAATTTTCTAATGTGAAACCTGTGCTTGTCTTTTGGTACACAAATACTTAATTAGGGATCAGATTTTAGATAAACATGGATTTCATCTTTAACAGAAAGGAGACGATTTCTGTCTTTGCTCCTAATACTTTTCAAACAAGAAAAAGCTTGCTCACACATGTAAGACGTTGAAAACTGCAGCAATATATTTATTGTTTTCCTATGAATAGTACAATACTCTTCTTTAACAGAAATCTGGAACTTGTCCAGGGATAGGTCAGTAAATCTCATCTTGAATGCATGATCAGATTGCAGCCCATAAAGTTCTTCCTCTTCTCTTAAAGTCAAGTTCTCAGGATGAGCAAAAGATTCTGAGTATGGATCTCTCACCCAATCATACATTTGTGTTGGAAGGGACAGAAAATAATATTCAATTTTTATCATCAGTTCTTCCAGGTGGGTTACAATAAGACTTGAAATTTGATGATATCCTTCTTTACTTTTAAGCCCCACCAGTAATCAAAACATATCACGATTCCCTTTTGCAACATGATTTTTCCAAAGATTCAGTCTTCTTTTAAATCCAATAACCTTGTCACTTGAAGTTAATATATTTTCTCCAGGGCCCTTCAGTGACTCGTTCAGTATATTAATGTAATGAAAAAGGTCAGCTAAATAGGCTAGCATCTGCTCCCACTTTTGATCTTCAAAACACTTGGCAAAATCTTGTTTATTGTTTTCTTGAAAATATCTTTGCAATTCATCTTTTAGCTCAAACACCCTATTTAGAACTTTTCCTCTACTTAGCCACCAGATTTCTGTATAGAGCAAAACATTTATATGCTCTTTGTCCAGATTTTTAAACATTCTGGAGTGAACTGGCCTTTGTTTAATGAAGTTAACCATTTTTGTGGCATCATCAAAAACTTTTTTCAGTTCATCAAGAAATACATAGGAAAACAGGGAGAAAGAGAGAGAGAAAATGGAACAACTCCACTACACAGTGATTGTTGTTTACATCGCGCAAAGCACTTATGTAACCTTATTCACCATTCAGAGCAAACTATCGATATATCGAATTGAAAGTGTGAATATATTTTCACGTAGGTTAGCACGTAACTCAAATGAAATTGGTCTTGAAACAATAAAAATACTTAATACATGCGACGCTATCATTAAAGGTATTACTTTTTAAAAAAAATTGGTGAAATTAAAGAGTCGAGAAAATTAGTTTATAAAACAGATTCAGTTATGTTAGTAATATAATATTTAGTAAATTAATAAAAATATAATAGAAAAAGTATAATAAAAAGAAATAATCATGAAAAATCGGGTGCCCCCCCCCCCCCGTTAATGCATAAGTACCAAATAATGTAATTAATAATATTATTTGAACATAATTATTATTTACTTGAGTCTAACTTTCATAAATACATAACACCTTAATGCACAATTTGTAACGATATAACTAATAAATTGATGAAATAACAAAAATCGATTGCTCAAACTATCGACTGTGACCTGAAATAAAGGAGTAACCTTCTCAAAAATTATGATCACCATAAAGTGGAGTTTAGCCAAGAAAACATACAAACTTTCATATTAATGAGTGAATACGTACCTACACACAAGAAAATACAGAGGATTGATAAGAGACTAACTGCGCTTCTCGCGTTTCTTGCTTGCACTGACTCATAAGCGATACTAGCTAGCGCTAGAACTAGCTTCAGTTGCCGTATGATAAGTATATCACAGACAGCATTGCCTCACATCCTAGTGGGAGTTAATATAACTAACGCGAACTCGAATTTATTCCTTTCAGAGAAGGTTTATTATTTTCTTCCACTGTTTAATTTCATTTATTTGCCACTGCTATTCATTATTATTTCTCACGGAACCCCTAGCAATGTCTCGCAGAACCCCGGTTGAGAAGCGCTGCTTTAAAGGAATGCGGAGAATTGACCAGGGCTTCTGACCTAATGTCCAATCCTCACCTTCTCATGGTGCACCCTGTTATGTATCTACTTAGATACTGAACGAACGAGGATGGGCTGGCAATTTGGGATTCCGATCAAATTATATTCTTATTGGCTTGAACCACAATATTAAATGATGGTACAACATGACAGAATTTCATGCCAGCTGGGGCATCGCCCAGTTAAACAAGGCTCCTGTTTTCACCAGGTTTCACCAGTATTTTCACCAGGGAACCAGCAAAAAGTCAGCTAATGGAACAAATCCTGAAACATATCCCCTACTCAACATCAACAGAGTTCAAGATCAGTACTATCAACATAAGAAGTCTGAATGGAGCTAGCTGAGGAACTGGATAAGTACCAGATTGACATAATAGGGGTGACTGAAATGAAAAATGAGATCTTCTGAACTATAATTAAAAAATGTTATATTCAGGCAAAGCCAATCAAGGAAAAGAAGGAGTAGCTATAGTATTAAACACTAAATACGAGGCTAATCTTCTTGAATGGCAGACAATTTCAAGTAGAATGATGTGGGTAAATATTAGAATGGGGAATTGGACAATGAGACTTATTTGTGCCTATTGTCCCACAGAAGGTTCTACTGAGGTGGAAGTTAGGTATATTTATTCTTTGTAATATATCAAACAGTATATGGCGTTTTAGTTTCATTAAATGTATATTTTTTATTTGGTCTCGAGTTAATCATTTCCCGGATTCTAAAAGTAATAGAGTTAAAAGTCGTTTGCACCAATCGGATTGAACTCTTGTATATTTACTTAATACTCGGTGTAAAAAGAGTGTCTTTACAGAGATATAACATAAATAGCACACTGACAGGAATTATAGCATAACTGGAGTAGCTGACATGATTAAATAACACGATGCCTTAAACTTGGATACCATTCTCCAGTGTGGTGAAGATAATCTGCTTCTCAATGCTGTGAAAACATAGTGCTGTCTGATTTATCCCAACAAGGACCTCAAATTCACTCCTCTTTATTTATGATAATATTCATCTACAAAACAAGATTTTGTAACTGCAAGATCTTGCAGTTACAAATTTGCAGACTTGCATTTCTTGACATAAATCATATCTACAGCATCCTAAAAACTTGTCTTTTTTTTCCCCCCCCCCCATTCTAGACATGACCTCTCCTGGACAACACTCATAACAGACACATTTGGTTTATCTTTATAATAAAGATATAAAATTCTAAGCCTTGCAGAAGTCCAACCCCATGTTCGAGGCATTTCCCCACGTACAAGGCGAAAGTGGCAAGAAGGGTTTGCTTTGTAGGGTAAGGTGCCAATACGGTAGCATGAAATTTATTTATTTATTTTATTTATTTATTTTTTTAAGAGTTGGATGGTTACATCAAACCCAGAAAACTTTCTAGTATCTTATCCAAGTTTTCTTTTGTCAAATCCTGCTACCACTTTTTTTTTCACTTGGATTGTTACATCAAACCCTGCAGAGAACCCTGAAAATTGCTGACTAACGGGGCTCTGCCACACCCAATTCCATGAAGAGCGTTCTGATCACAAACTTATTACTGTGTCTGGGGTAGCCGACACTTTGAGAATTGCAGTCGGGGATCTCGATGAGAAATATGCTATAAGAATGAGAACTCTCAACATACTTCAGCTAAACATCAACGGCACCAAAAAAAGATGGAAGAACTTGAGAACATTTTATACAAAAATAGCATCCATATTGCATGCTTACAAGAAGCGAAACTAAATCAGAATATGAAGTTTCAAATCAAAGGCTATTCAACATTAAGGAAAGACGGACCAGATCATTCTGGCGGAGGTCTAGCTATACTCCTACGGACTAAATACATTAAATATAAAGAAATCGTACACATTATTACAATGGTCAATGCATATAACACAGATATAAATACAGAACTACTTCAACAACTAAGTCAAACAACATCAGATACAAAGATCCTTCTAGGAGATCTAAATGCAAAAAGCCCAACCTGGGGCTCCCCGCAACTAGATCGGAAAAGAGCACAAACAGAAGACATAATTGATGATCTAAACCTTGAGATCATAAACAACAAGCAAAATACATATCTGTCAAAAACAACAGGCAAAGAATCAACATTAGACATCACAGCAGTAGATTATGAAACTGCGAATCTTACCCAGTGGAAAATACTAAAGAATGGCATCAGCAATCACAGACCTATTATCACAACCATTAATTTGCAGTTAGACCAAAAACCACAGACAAAGAGATCTTGGAACTTCAGAAAAGCAAACAGGCCTAAATACACACAACTATTAGAAACATATTGCACTAGCACACTCACTAGTAAAGAACTTGATCAGCAACTACTAGAACTAACTAACAACATACAAAGAGTTGCAAAAAATTCAATTCCAGAAGACTCGGGAAAAACAATTGGGTTCCATTTTGGAAAGATCATAATATCAATGCTATGATCACTAAAAGATATTATCAACGAACAGTTAAAACAAAATAATACAGAAGACAACAGAAAAAAGTTAATAGAATTAACTCAAAACATAGAAGATGAAATTTCTAACTGCAAGCAAAAAAAGTGGGAAGAATTCTGCAATAGACTAGATCCAAGAAAAGACACAACACTGGAACATCATCAAATTATTAAATGGTGCAACACTTCTGGATACTGATCACTCTTCAAACACAGTATTGGTTCCTTGGCAAATTTACTAGCCAAACATTACTCCAATGCAAGCGAGCTGCAATACAACAAAGAAGACAAAAAAGTGCAGGAAAATTGCAAATCATCTGCTAATACAATCCAGAACCTATCCTTCTGAAGACATTTTTACTCAGGACCTCATAATAACAGAATTAGAAACAGCAATTAGTCAAATTGATCCTAACAAATCACCCGGAATTGATCTTATCTTTGGACCTATGATTAAAAACAGGAAAAATAGCCAAAAACTGCCTTCTGTTGACTCCTTTAATTTTTTTTTTTCAGAACTCACATAAGTGGTCTCTAGTCTCTGATCAATTGTTTTATTTCTAAATCTCATTGGTTTGAACACTATCTAGTTTGGTGGTCTGGCTCATTTCTCTCTTATTCCATAGCCACTTATTCATTTCACTCCCCATCTTACACAACAGAATTAGTGAAGCTTGTATCTCAATATATGCAGTCATAACAAAAATTGTGCCCATAAAGAGCTGAAATATTTTACTTGTTTTATAAGTTCTCCAATGATAATGAAAGTAATGTTTTCCACCTTCCTGCCGCCTATTTTCACTGTTTTTTTTTTTTTTTTTTTTTTTTACCTATACAGCCCTTGAGGATACATATCAGGAAATTCATGAGAACAATGTTTTTTTTTCTTTCTTTTTCTAATTTTTACAACAAATTTGTTACAGCAGTTATTTGTATTTACTTAAGTCCTAAACACTTATACTGAATTTATTTAGGAGTATAATATTATTTGCATAAAGTAAAGAGTGGAATAACAATACATGCAAGAAGGGAACATTTGTCTATTAAAAGCACACTTTCAATTTATTCTAAAAATAAATGATACTATACTATGTTTAGTATAGCATAGTCTCCTCTTATACTATGTTTACTGAAATACAATTGTGCATTGTGTATTATTCATTCCATATAAATTATATGTAGATGCAGTTAAAAAACAATTAGGATGATTAATTACATATACTGTACTTTGATTCATATATCAAGGATCATCATCATCAGTGTAATACAGTTGGAAATAATTTTCTTGATTTCCAGCTGTATTATACTAATGATGATATATGATGCATGAATTGAAATATCTGTAATTAATCTATCTTAATTAAATATTTTTCAACTGCATCTATGAGTAACTTATACAGAACAGCAGTTGCTGCAAAATTCACAAAGTATGAAATTCAAGCATTCACAAAATGGATTCCTTCCTGAAAATAGACATCACAGATGTCCATCTATAACGAACATCAATCAGTATTATGTGTATAAAATGAAAAATTCATCAAGTATGTTATTTCAGTGACTATATATATTTCAAGTAAGTGGTAAAATTAATGAGCACATTATCAGGATTTATAAACATGAAACTCTTCACATACATTATGGTCAATTGCTTTGGCTAGGGACCAAAAGCTGCCGTTTGGACAGGCTGATAGTTTCTTGCTTTTCGCTCTTTTGAACTGTTTTGGAAGCAATGATTTTTTTTTTTTTTTTTTACATCTATTTCGGGCTTCAGTATAAGATCTAAAGGAGGATGCAGTTCTTGATTTGAGCCAGTTGTGGTATGTTTGGTTTTTCATTTGTATAGCCTTGGCACATCTTTTGGAGATCCAGAATTTAGTTAGGGAATGGTGGTTCAGAGTAGTGTGTGTGGGGGGGGGGAGAAGTATGTTTCCATGCAGTGAGGATTACTGTGGTGTGATAAGTTGAGTGCATATATTTGGATTGGAAGGCCTGGAAACAATAGTCTAACTATGGGAATGTGGCATAGAAGTCGCAGAGGCTGTCCCACTTGGCTCTGTTATAATGCCAAACTACTCTTGTATGCGAGTGGCTGAGTAAGCATTGTTGCATGGGGAGAGATGAGCACTAGATTGTGGTCAGAATTACCTACAGTGCCCCCCCCCCCAACATTCACTGTGTAGTGGAAGGGTCATTGATGAAGAAGAGATCTAGGGTGTTTGGGGAGTGGTTCGGGTTATCTGGTATTCTGGTTGGCATCTGAACAAGTTGTGTACGGTTGTTAGTGAAGGTAAATGTTAGCACCTCTGCCTGCAAGATCTGTACAACTGGAGGAGAAAATCCAGTTGGTGTTGTGGACATTAAAATCTTCAAGGAGGACGATTTCACTGTTGGGAAAGTGGAACTGGAGAAAATCAATTTTTAAGGAGAGCAAATTAAAGAGGATCAAGGAAAAGAAGGAGTAGCCAGAGAATTCAACACAAAATACGAGGCTAATTTTCTTGAATGGCAGTCAGTCTCAAGTAGATTGATGTGGGCAAATATAAGAATGGGGAATTGGATAATGAGACTTATTTGTCTCATTATCCAATGGTCCCACAGAAGGTTCTACTAAGGTAGAAGTGGAGGTATGTTTTGAGGCTTTAGAAAAAGCAACTGACACAATGAAAAAGGAAAAGTTGGTCCTTGTTGGGGATCTAAATAGCAGAGTAGGAAATGATTGTGAGACATACAAAAATTTTGGGAAAATTTGGAGAAAACAGCAAAGCTAATAATAATGGCAAATATCTGTTGGATTTCTGCTCAAGACATGGACTGGTTATTATTAACACCATGTTCCAACATAAAAATGTGCACAAATTCACATGGAGAGAAGAGGCAAGGAATAAGAAAAGTCTCATTGACTATGTTATTGTTGATAGTGATGTTTTCTCCCTGGTGCACGACACCAGAGTGTATAGAGGATTTGAAATTGGAAGTGATCACTATTTAGTCTTGAGCAGGATAAAATTGAATTTCATATTGAAAAGAATGATATGTAAGAAAGTTTTAAAGGAATAAAAGTTGAGCAGCTCTCAGATGTGAACTGTAGACTAAAATACACAAAGATTATTGAAGTAAAAATGAAAGAGTTTGAGAACAGGAATCAAACCTTGGAGATTCAGTAGCAAGCCTTGAAGAAAGCCCTGATTGATTGATAGAGAGGCATGTGGTGAAGTTGTCTGCAAGGATAGAAAAATCAAAACTCCATGATGGACACAGGAAGTTAAAGAGGCAGTGAAAGAAAAGAAGAAAGCATATCAAAATTTCCTGGCAAATAAGTCAGCTTGTGCTCTTAGAGAATACAGAGACAAATGCAAGAATGCTAAACACTGTGTAAAACTAGCTAAACAAAAGTCATTGGAAGACTTTGGCAAGAATATAGAAAATAAATATCAAGAAGGTGGCAAAATATTCTGGAGGTTGTTGAAGAAGCTTAGGAATGGGGGAAAGTGTGCTGTAAAAGGAGTTAGAGATGATAAAGGTGACATGAAAATGGGAGAAAAAGATATCCTTGAATTATGGAGTAATTACTTTGAAAAACTGCTAAATGAAACAAGCAGTGATGACAGCACAGTGTTAAAAAACACTGACCAGGCATGCAGTCAGGAATACATATCCATACTTGAAGTAAAAAAAGCCATTAAAGGCTTGAAATGTGGAAAGGCAGCAGGAGTAGATGATATTCGACCAGATATGCTGAAGCATGGTGGTATAAAAGTCTTACAGTGGCTGCACTGCATAGTTCAGAAAGCCTGGACAGAGGGACGAATTCCCGATGAATAGAGTAGAGCTCTCATAGTACCCATATATAAAAAGGGAAATAAAACTGAATGTGAAAATTACAGAGGTATTTCCCTACTGAGTGTTCCTGGCAAGATCTATGCAAGTATACTTGAGAAACGGTTGAGAAGAATTGTGGAAGAAAAGCTTGGTGAAGAACAAGCTGGATTCAGGCCAAATAGAGGCTGTCAGTATCAGATCTTCACTTTACGACAAATAGTCAAGAAGGCATGGGAATATAACAAAGATCTGTATTTAAGTTTTGCCGATTTGGAAAAGGCAAATGACAAGGTGCCAAGAGAGAAGCTATTCAATACGCTACAATTATATAGTGTCAATGGGGCATTATATCAAGCAATACTTAGTCTTTATTTGAGTTGTAAGTCAGCAGTTAGAATTGAAGGAAGTACAGGAAGATGGTTTAATGTTAAATCTGGTGTGAGACAAGGATGTACATTATCCCCTCTGTTATTCGTTATCTATATGGATCACATTATGAAGGAAAGTGGTATTAAACATGATATCCAAATTGGAGATGTTAATGTCAGCTCTTTGCTTTATGCGGATGATGTTATACTTCTAAATAAATTTGCTACAAGTCTGGAAGATTCACCGATTAAACTGAATAACTGTTGTAATAGATATGGTATGAAGGTCAGCAATAAAAAGACAAAGACAATGAAAATAGGTAGAATCATTGAAAATGTCAACTGTGTTGTGAATGGAGAACCTGTGGAACAAGTAAAACATTTCAGCTACTTAGGCACGATTTTTACTGAAGATGGTAAATTAAATATAGAAATAGACAACAGAATCAGCAAAGCTGGCAGCATGGTGGGAAGTCAATTGAATAAATTCATATGGAATAAGAGAGAAATTAGTCGGAACACTAAATTAGCTGTATACAAGACAGTGTTCAAACCAGTTTTAACTTATGGATCCGAGAGCTGGGTTAGAAGTAAAACACTTGACCAAAGACCGCAGATATGAGAGTCCTGAGAAAGATTAGAGGCGTGAACAGAAGCATCAATGGCAATATCATATTAAAAGCGAGGATTTTAGGAAAGAACTTGACGTTGTCAGCATCCAGGAGTTTGCAGAGCTAATCTCAGGTGGTATGGTCACTTGAACAGAATGGGCGAAGAAAGATTAGCAAAACAAGTGTTCTCTGCCAGGTTGGCAGCAAAACGACCCAGAGGAAGACCAAGATATAGGTGGATTGATACGGTACAAATTGCCTTAGAAGATAAAAATTCTGATAATGTTGGAGTCTTGACAAGTAACAGACTGATTTGGAGGAAAATTGTAGATAGGAAGTTAGTAATGATGTAATTTTTTTCATGTAGTACTATCATATCCTGTACACCCCTTGAGGGTACACCTTGAGGGAATTTGATGATTATGATGATGATGAAAATTAAAGAGCTCAGAGTGGTTGGTTGCATTAGTGGAGCAATAGAGCCAGCAAATGAATTCGAATGGAAAAGGAATATTTTGAACCCAAGAGTGTCAAACTTGAGTATTTCTAGGCTGGGTGGTCTCTGGCAAGCTATATTAGAGTGGATGTATGCGCAGACACCATCCTTGGGTTGAAAGGAGTTAAAGAGTGTGCAGTTTGAAAGAGTGAGTGATGAATAGTAGTGGGGGAGGTGAGATTTGAGTTTCTGCCAGAAAAAGGAGGTGGGGTTTAGTAGACTGAAGATGGTAGTGGACACTACTAAGGTTGGAGTTTAGGCCACAGATGTAGGTGAAGTGGATATGCAACATTCTGTGAGGCATATATTTGATCACAAGGGTCTTGCATGTTTCCTATGCAGTGCCTGCATATCTCCATGGTGGTGTTAGATCTCGAATGAGGACTCTTTCAAGAAAAGAATCATTCATT
This sequence comes from Typopeltis vanoorti, assembly GCF_054136105.1. Taxonomy (NCBI): domain Eukaryota; kingdom Metazoa; phylum Arthropoda; class Arachnida; order Uropygi; family Thelyphonidae; genus Typopeltis; species Typopeltis vanoorti. The sequence continues at coordinate 16,638,409 of NC_143559.1, read as the reverse complement.
CCAGATTTAACTAAAACACAATATTAAGTAAGAAAATACTTGTACTGTTGGCAAAGTAAACATATTATATGAGAGAACATGTCACATTTTCTTTAGAAAATGAAAATTAGAAAAAGATTGCATATCTAAACATAAATGTATTGTTTAAAGCTTTAATGTTAAATTATGCTCTATACAAGAACGTGTATCTAAGTGCTAACAAAAGTCCAAAGGTTGCTTGCTGACCTCCGCCGATGACGTAAACTCCGAGGCAGAGGCGTTTGTGGAAAGCGAACGGAATTCGAGTTCCACAAAAAGAGCGCTCATTGAGGAGCAGAAATGTGACGCCACTTTGTAAGAGCGAATAGGGAGGTGCCGTGAATAGGATTTAAAGGCAGAAAGAGGGTGCTATGAAGAAGGATAAAAGCGAGTTCAGGATTCCTTGAAGCTCTCTCTCAGTCTCATTTTTTTTGCCTTATTATTGTTGCCTGTTCCTGTGTTCTCAAGGACCAGCGATGCCGTTGATCGAAAGGAAGCTTGACAACGACGAGCTGCAACCTTTCCCTTTCGCCGTTGCTGACTGAGATGATGGCAGTTTTCCAATTCGGGCCATCTGTAAAGGTTTTTCCGATGTGAGATAGCAAAGAATTCCCCTTTGATGACGGTCGAGCCAACGACAGCAAACCATGAGATGAGCGCGTGTCCAGCAAAGAAAAATGCCCCATTTGTGACTAGCATGTGATTTCCGAGTGGCGGCAACCTACCGTAACAGAAAGATATCCTCACGCAAAGGACGGACGAAAGAATCACGATATCATCACGTCAAGGTGGTAAAGTACTAAAACCTATGTAATAATTAGTTTTAGATGACAGAAGGAACAAGAATTTTGACTAGGAGGAAAGAGAACTTTATAGTGACCATGTGCAATGATTTATTGACTGTATTGAACTGGTAGTCTGAGAACTTATGATTGTGCAGTTCCTAATCTAATGTGAAGAAGTAAAATGATAGAAAGTTTAGTTTAGAAGTTGACTTATGTTTTGTGCTATGTGTGGATTTAATTTACCCATGGAATGTGAATAGCATGCTCGTCAGTTTGAACATTTCTTACTTGCTTAGAAATTTACTTAGTGATTTAGTAAATGATAAAAATGTGATTAGCCTTTGACAAGTTAACTTAATTGCAATCTCTTTGACCACTTAATAAACATGTTTTTCTATGTAAGCCTGAGTTTTATCTGAGCATGAGACTGATTTTACCACTCATAAAACTACGGACCTATGCATAAGGGGAATATAAAGGAAGCTAAGAGCTTTTAGGCCATGACTGTATGCTAAGATTACTTTAAGCTACTTAATTCTTTTAATAAGATTAGGTAACACTTAACCTCTGGGAAGGTTTCTTTTGGACAAGAATTTTCTGTTCTAAAGTTTTGACTGGCACAGCTAAAACAAACAAATATCGTCAGAGCTTGAAAAGGGAAACGGGCCCCAGAGAGATAGTTTAGAGATTTATCCTTAGTTGGCACAGGAAAGATAATAGCAGTAAATTTATAGAAAACCAACAACGTAACAGCGGCTACACTTGATTTTTGCACTAATTTAGCTTGTTTGTAGTCTTATGATCCAAATGTTTTCTCCATTTTGGCATTTTTCTTCTAGTTGTTTACAAAGTTGATGACTTTGTTCCCTCAGGGCAAATGTCAGGTCTGGTCGAGCATGTATCTGTGATTGAGGACAAGTGTCTGTTAACTTGTTGTTGATCGCTATTATTAATTTAGATGTACTTGTCAGCATGTTACAAGTCACCTTTACGAGGATGGAAAGCTTGTTCTGTCCTTTCTTTGATTTATGGGTCTGAAACGATTGAACCTGATGTTTTTAGAATCAACGTTGCATTCTTCTGCTAATTTGATGTCTTCTTTTAGTGATTTTCTATTTTTTGTTGGAAAGTTAAAAATAACAGTGCTGAATTTTTGATTTTGGCCTCCATCGAGTCATGTACCATTGATGCAAATAAGTTGCAGTGTTCATTTCTATCAGTGATTGTCAATTAGTTCAGCTTAGCATTCAGTGCTCATATTTTGGAGGAAAAAGTTTCATACATTAGGTGTAAGAGTGAAATTTCTAACACTCTTACCTAATGTGGAAATATAAAGCTCTCAAATTTCATCTAAATGTAGAGAGGCTTTGTTAATATACCTTTAGACAAAAATCATTAACAGGTGCTTAAGAATCTAAATACAGAGTGAATCATAACAATAGACAGCAATTCTTAATTATTAAAATAATGGTGTCCACTAGCATCATTAAACTTGCAGATTGAACAATAATAATGATTAATAAATGACAACAATATAATAAATGGTAGATATTTGGCATTTATTATATTAAAAATATAATGAAGAAACATTTACATGAATAATACTAACATGTCCTGGTCGAAGTTTAGATAGTAAAATATCATCATGAATAGGATGAATATCATCTTCAGAATACTGAAAAAAAAAAAAAAAAGGAAAGCATACTTAAAAAACTAATGTAAAAAATACAGTGACGTGTAAATTATACATCAATATAGACATAATTAATAAATGTGTGAGGGTGTAGCCAAGAGACCTTACATCAAATTGATATAAATACTTTTACATGTGCAATTTATTCTGTGATAATCCTTCCTCATTTCTGAAAAAACAGTGAAATCTAGTCCACTTAAATATTAAGTAGGAGATTGCATTATGTATTCCACCTTGACATCGTAATGGATAATGCATCTTGACTATTTGGATAAATTCAGATAAACTAAGGCCACAAAGCTTTAGTTACCTCTTCAGTAATTATTATTGAAATCTTAAAATAATGTAGCACATGCCTAGAGTAGTTCTTCATGATTTAAGTATCACAGACATTTATTTCTCATAACTAAGCAGAACAATCGTCAAAATCCTACTTTATCAACAACTTTAAAATGCAATTGTATTAATAAGCGATAACCAATATTCTATTACTGACTGATGAGTTCTGGTGATTCACCAAAATAACACAATAACATTTACTGTGATCTTCTGCACTGTTCTTGTATTTCTGCATTCAATTTTAGTAGTTATTACTAGTATCTATGGTTACACGAAACGTGTAACCATAGATACTAGTTTGGTTTACAACGTTTTTTATGTTCCTTTTAATTTGTATTTACTAACTTTCATATCTCCATAATGCCTTGAAAAAGCCAGACAGTTTGCTGGCGAAACTGGTAGGTTTGAATAAATGTTTTTATTGTAAAATACTGGTCTGTATTAATAAAACTGTATTTCTAATTTAAATAGTTTCTATCAAACTCAAAAATTTTGAGCATAGCTCAGATGAATGAGTATCAGCAGATCTCCCAATTCTCATTCATAAAAAATAGTGCTATTACAGAGAGGATCATTTCAGAATTCAGATTCTTTAACCAGTGACAACTCATGACTTGAAACCATGGGGTGCTGCAACTTTCGAAATATACATACACACTGTAAGTACAGTGCATACATGTTTGGATAAAATATCAAAATTACGGTAAAAATTAAAAAAAAAAAAAAATTAAACATGAAAAAATATTGTTTATTATCAATAAAATTATACAGTTTAGTATAATTCAAAATTACTTAAAAATAAAATCCATTATCATAACCCCAATAATGTTCTAAAATAAAAACAATAACAAATGTTATGTCCATATATTTAAAGAAATGGAGTAAACACGATAAGCACGCACTATGAACACTCTACTACTGGCACAAACTGCATATAAACAACAGTAGAACTGTGTGATGTACAGTGCCACATTACGCTAATAGCTCGCATCTCACTATGACGTGCATATGCTTGCGCGCATAGCAATATGACACTGTGGTAAACGCAGTGCTGCTAGAGTCCTTCGCCCTCCAAAGTGCTACAAGATGGATTTTTATTATTTTTTATACAAAATAAGAGAATTGTATAGGATTGTTGATGATAAAATTAAATATTACAAGCAAATATAAATAAATTAATAAATATATTTATATATCGAGATAAATTGGGGGTGCTGCAGTTCCGCAGTGCCTATGTCTTTCACACTGGTGTCCAATCATACAAAACAACACTACATAGATTTAGCGTCACTCTTTAAGTACCATGCTTGAATATATTTATTTCAACAGATTGAATTTTGACAAGAGAATCCATAATTGCTGAGCAAAAATAATTCCAACTGATTACTCTTCTAGTGGATCAGATGTGGATTTTCTAGAATAAAAAGTTACACCACAACTGTCTTTTATATAAGATGTGTAGTAAAATGAAAATAAAGCAAATTAAAGAAATAGCTGTCAGCAGTGAATGGGGAAATGGTTGGGGTATTTGAAGGAAGCAGAATACGACTGCATACACAAGGTGTAGAGAATAAATCATTCATGAGTTAAATGGATGGGCAACATCATTAACCACCCAACTGGCCAAAGTACATCAAATACTCAGACCGCCTTAGGATTTTTCACGGATCAAAAAGAGTGGCATTCTGCCTTTTATCATGTAATTACCCTCCTTTGCTGTAAAAACCCTTAATAGTGATTGTAGAGCCATTAGTGGGTTAACTGTAATGAATGACTATTGTGTTACTTGACTTTAAGTATATCATCATACTTTAAATTTCCATCAACGTCCTTCAATATTTGAACTTTTTGCTGCATAATTTATTTACTGTCCTTCCCAAAGATAAAAACCAATTTCACATGTGTGAAAATAAATAATCTATTCTAAAATGTAAGCGATCACTTTAGCAATGAATTTATTTAGTAATAGTAAATTTGCCCTTTTATTCTTCACATCAATGCCATGGAACAAGACAGTTTATGTTCTTTCTTTTTAATGACAATATTATTGCTGACAACTCCAAGTAGGACTCATCACAGGATTGCAGAAATTAATTTCACACTTTCAAATGCCTGCATTGAAAATCATTATTAAATATTTATACATAGCAATGTTTTCAAATAACATTTATTGAAATAAATATAACTTATCTTTACTCACAAAATACTATTTTGCAAGTAAAGATTTAGAAACAAGTTGCACTATTCACTTTCCAATTGCGAGACTTTTAAAATCAAAAATTTACATCCAATGATATTTCAGTAGAATTATAATTAATTCCATTATTATAATTTTAATTAATACGTCTACTCACAGTATTTCCTTACTGAAACATTTAACCACTGTAGATAGGATATGGTGAAAATATATGTAGCATACTCTATACAGACTGATTCAAAATTTATGCTCATTTTAAAGATTTCCCATTGCACGGTGCCTTCCCATCCCCTGCTTCTGGAAATCGATGATTAGTGTTAGTGCATCTTCCATGGAGTCAGAAGACTCATCGTGGATTATAAATAACTACTCTATTTTCTACTGGTTTGAAAGTTTCCACAGACAGTATTCAAAATCTATTACAGTAGTCTCTCCATATCCACTGGAAATACGTTCCAAGACACTTTGCAGATACTTGAAACTGAGGATGGTACCGAACCCTATATATATATACTATGTTTTTTCCTATACATACATATATACCTATGATAAAATTTAATTTATAAATTAGGCACATTAAGAGCTTAACAACAATAACTAATAATAAAACAGAACAAAATTATAACAACATATACTGTAATAAAAGTTATCTGAATATGAATGTGGGTGGAAGCCTGTGTAGCTCAGTGGATGTGGCATTTGCACACCGCAGCGCTTGGCCGCACGAAGGAAGAAGACTTGGTTTCGAGTCTAGTCGGCGACTAGAGGAAATTTTTCTAAGCCTTTTTTCGACCGGTTCCCAAATTAGTCAATCTCTGGCACGGGCAAGTGGGTTTTTCCTCCCGGAAACTCGGTTTTTTTTGTCCTATAAACTCAAGAAAATCGACCGTAGAACCCACATTATTTCAGCATTAAATATATTGTATTAGGGTTAGGGACCACGAGATGGCGGCACATTTGAGCTGTCTCTCTTCACTGTGTACCGTTTAATTAGTGATAGCCTTGGGCCATCTATCTCTGATTGGTACCAGTGGAGACTGAACTGCCCACTCAGTCTCCAAAAGTTAGATAGGGCTAAATGGCCTCGCCTACTCCTGTACACGGGAATAAAAAGGTGTTAGCTGATTTATTTTTTTATTATAGAATGTGGGTGGAATCTTAGCAACCTCAGCATATATTTTTCTTTTTATTATTTACTTATTATTTTGTGAAGTCAAGAACTGTCACCTTTTTCACTTAAAAGGAAGTACTTTACGGTTTCTCTTTGGCATATTCAAATTGCCAGCATTACTACTCTTGTGCTTTGAGGCCATTATTAAAATAAGGATTACTTGAACACAAGCATGCTGATACTGTGATAGTGGATCTGTAACCAAGAAATACTCGGAACAGTGCGCAATTTAAAAGTTATGAATTGTCTATTACTAAAAGAAAGAGCCATATGGCTTCATTTCGGCGATGCAAAATTACATAGGCCAAGTGGATATTAGATCCAACATTATTTCCAAGCTGAATGTTTGTAGAAACTATGAAAGTTTCATAAGCTGACCTGAGAGTTTACGAGAATACAATCCTTGCCAGCCCCGGGTTACCTTAGCTACTTAAGTCAAGTCGTGCAAGCTAAGGCAACTCCGAGTTGCTGAGGATTGTATTCTCGTAAGCTCTCAGGTCAACTTATGAAATTTTCATAGTTTCTACAAACATTCGGCTTTGAAATAATGTTGGATCTAATATCACTTTGCCAATGTAATTATGAATTGTTTATTTCTGGAATTTTCCATTTAATATTTTCAGACCGGGGTTGACCGTAGATAGTGAACCTGCAGATAAGGGGGGGGGGGGGCTACAGTACCTCATTTTACCATTTTAACAAGAGAAATAATGCAATAACATTGCTATATCTGCCAGATGTTAACAGTGATAGAATTTTACAAAGATTATAACATTGACAGAACTGAACTGCAGGACAACTGTGAGGCTAACAATTTAGTGGTGACATTAGACATGGATTTTAAGTTCTAAACACATTATTGCAAAAGTAGGCAAAACAGCTCCAAGGATTACTTGAATGTTGAAGAACACATTAACAAATAAAGGTAAGGAGGTTATTATCTCTCTTAATCGGACTTGGACACGGCCACATCTAGAATGCTGTGCACAGGTTTGGCTGCCTGGATTTCTTAAGGATAAGGACATGGAGAAGATGATCCTGAAGCAAATGGCCAACATGGTGACAGGTTGATTGAATGCTCCCTATGAGAACAGACAGAAGGTGGAAGAGTTGCAAAGTTAAGCTGCATGATGGAAATGCATTAGTTACTGAAGAGGTTTTATAAGACTGATACAGAAAAAAAAAAAATGTCAATACATGACATGATAAGAAGGAAGAGGATATCTCTAAAAGCTGTATATGAATATATTTAATATGAGTGTGATGACTAGATATTTTTCTTTGCGAGTGTGCAATGCTAGAGGTGGTTGAGAGTGCTTTTTCATGAATGTGTTTAAACAGAGGTAAAATAGGTACTGCAAGAAAAATAGTTAGTATGGGCCTCCTACCATGAGTCTTCAGACTCCATGGAGATGCCTGTGTAATAATAATAAAAAAAATCACAGTAACTAAGTTATGATCTTAAACCTTTCACAGTTTTATTTGAAGTGAACAGAGGTTTACAATCAGTGATCTCATTTTGTCAGTACAAAATTAATGATGGAAAATCTCACATAAAAAGATTTTTTTAATAGTATAATTTTCGACTGTGTATCACAGGCATCTTCAGTACATGGTAAGCTCAAATTAAACAATAATTGACAATTCCAAAAAGCACCACCTAAGTAGCTAGTGTAAGATAATTAAAAAGGTCAATACAATTTCCTAACAAAAAAAAAACAAAAAAAACTATATATACAATAAAAAGTTAGGAAAGATTAGCTGATTTGTAAAGTACTGTCTCCCATAAAGGGGATAGACATAAATCATCAGATCTGTTTAAGTTAGGAGAGTGGAGTAAAGTTTCAGATGTTTCTTTATAAAGCCGTTCTATGAGGAACTGACTTTTGTGAAGGACTCGTCTTTTTCCAATGAACTCTGTGTCTGGTTAAGATGGCACGTTCTGCAAGTCCAGACTTTTCATGTTTAAAGTATTCAATATAAGACTGGTGTTCTTCTAGTCAAATAGAGACAGATCTTCCCGTTGTTCCAAAATAAGATAATCCACAAGAGCAAGAAATCTGGTAGACACCTGGATAATTAAGATGTGGAAGCTTGTCCTTAGGAGAAGTGAGAAAGGTGGATATTTTTCTGACCGGACGAAAGGCAACAAAAATATTCAGTGGTTTTAAAACTTTTGCTATACGTTCACTAATGCTGTGGATCATCTTATTTCAGATAAACAGGAAGATCTGCCTCTATTCGACTAGAAGAACACCAGTCTTATATTCAGTACCTTAAACCTGAACAGTCTGGACTTGCAGAACATGCCATCTTAACCAGACATAGAGTTCATTGGAAAAAGACAAGAGTCCTTCACAAAAGTCTGTTCCTCATAGAACGGCTTTATAAAAAAACATGAAACTTTACTCCACTCTCCTAACTTAAACAGATCTGATGGTTTATGCCCATACCCTTTATGGGAGATAGTACTTTACAAATCAGCTCATCTTTCCTAACTTTTTATTGTATATATAGTTTTTTTTTTTTGTTGTTAGGAAATTTATTGACCTTTTTAGTTATCTTACACTAGCTACTTAGGTGGCGCTTTTTGGAATTGTCAGTTATTGTTTAATTTGAGGTATGTAGTGAAGATGCCTGTGACACACAGGCGAAAATTATACTATTACAAAAATCTTTTTACGTGAGATTTTCTGTCATTAATTTTGTATTTATATGTCTACTCATGGTATTCCCTTACTAAGAGTCATTTTATCAGTATTAGTACAATAGCAGGGCATAATAGATAATCCAGAACCCCATCTCTGGGGAGACAAATACAGAACTTTTTTCAAGCCTCAAATAAGCAAGAGGATGGCAAAAATCCATTTTCCAAGTGGGATCTAAACCCACAGCCTGCTGGATGGATGGCACATAAGCTATCTGCTCAGCCAACCAAGCCAGCAATATTCTCTGGTGCAACCACCATTCACAGGTTTCAAGAATTTCATTTCCCTTACTGAAGTGAAGAAGAAAAAAAAAAAAAACCTTTAAAGTTTATGATTTATTCCCAAGTGAGGTGGTACTTACCTATTAACTATCCTATTTGTGCTCTGTGGTATACTCATACAAGGTAATCTAACTTTATCTAAAAGAGATCTAACTTTATCAGTTATCCTTGTCTTTTACAATTAATTCCGTCTCTCTCCAGCTCTCCCAAACAGCTATATTTTTTCTTTTGCTGTCATTCTTCACCATGTTATTTTAGGTCTTCCTCTTGATCTTTTTCTTCTCAAGATCTATGTCAGTGCTTATCTTGGAATTTTTCCTCCATCGAATTCACAGAACATGACCAATCTTCTTCCATCTGTGTCTTATTTCACTGGCAATTCTGTTTTTGCTTTGTGTGTAACACATCATTTATTATTATTATATACCATGACGTAAACAGTTTTAATATTTTCAAATGCTCTGTCTGAAAGCTGCCTAATTAATCTTCTTGTTTCTTTGTCAATTTCCATGTCTCTGGTCAGTATAATAAGAATGCTTTCAAAATAAAGACCTTCTATAGCAATATGATTTTATTATATGTATTTGGATGATTTTCATATGCTATTCAATCTCCTGAGAATAGTATTTGCTTCTGTCAAGTGAAGTGGTAGACGAATTTTATTGCTTGGTGTGAGACTACCACCTTGCTTACTGGAGACCTGAAGCAACTTTAAAAAACTCTGTTTGGTCTTTAGACATGGTTTCCAGAGTATCCAACACTTAGCCCACTCTTGGTACTGATGCACACTTGTGAACTGTCAGATGCACTCATAATCCACAAGAAAGCAACTATGTAGCTCAGCAACAGAAGTTTTGAAGACTGAAATGTCAAAATATTCCATACAAATTAAAATCAAAACAACATAAGCATCACATCAAAGTCTGGAGAGCAATAAGTTTTAAAAGAGGTATACCGTGAGTAGACATATCGATACAAAATTAAAATAATGGAAAAAACTCGCGTACAAAGATTATTTAATAGTATAATTTTCACCTGTGTGTCACAGACATCTTCAGTACATATTAAGCTCAAATTAAACAATAACTGAACAATTCCAAAAAGTGCCACCTAAGTAGCTGTAAGATAACTAAAAAGGTCAATAAATTTCCTAAAAAAAAAAAAAATAAAATAAATAAATAAATAAAAAATAAAATCAAGGCATCAGTGAATGTATAGCAAAACTTTTAAAACCACTGAATATTTTTGTTGCCTTTTGACCGTTTAGAAAAATCTCCACTTTTCTCACTTCTCCTAAGGACAAGCTTCCACATCTTAATCATCCAGGTGTCTGCCAGATTCCGTGCTCTTGTGGATTATCATATTTCGGACAAACTGGAAGATCTGCCTGTATTCGGCTAGAAGAACACCAATCTTATATTGAATACTTTAAACATGAAAAGTCTGGACTTGCAGAACATGCCATCTTCACTACACATAGAGTTCACTGGAGAAAAACGAAAGTTCTTCACAAAAGTCGGTTCCTCATGGAATGCTTTTATAAAGAAACATGTGAAACTCTACTTCATTCTCCTAACTTAAACAGATCCGACAGCTTACGCCTGTCCCCTTTATGGGAGATAGTACTTTACAAATCAGCTAATCTTTCCTAACTTTTTATTGTATCGATTTTAAGGAAATTTATTGACCTTTTTAGTTATCTTACACCAGCTACTTAGGTGGCGCTTTTTGGAATTGTCAGTTATTGTTTAATTTGAGCTTAATATGTACTGAAGATGCCTGTGACACACAGGCAAAAATTATACTATTAAATAATCTTTGTACATGAGTTTTCCGTTATTAATTTTGTATCGACTAGAGAGCAATGTTCACTAAGGATGAACTTCTTATCCAACAAATTATTACTTGCAATGACATATGGTTCTACTTGAACAATCAGGACATTTAAAATCTATAACTCAACTCAAGTGAAGGAGAATTTCTATTTTAGACAATATTAGTTCAAGAAAAAGGCTAGGTCAGCATATGATAGAACTGCAGAGGCACAGTACACTTCAAGCTAGTTCAAGAAGAACATTTGGCTCTTGACTACTGAAACTGAAATTCTTGAAGAGAGAGATAGATCAAGTCCACAAAGCAATATTTATTCTGTCGAGCGATGTTTTTCACTTGTAAAAATGAAAAGTATTAAAATATGTGAAAATTCTTTGGTCACTGATATACATTAATAACACTGACTCAATCCAAATCAGGGAGGCATAGCTTAAAGAAACTCAAAGTTGTTTTGAGATGTTTTCTATGCATGCAAAATACAAAAAATTGGCAAAGTTTTTGGGAATTTTGTTACCACAGTGATGCCATGCATGAAGAAAAAAAAATGCAATAATTCTCCATCACAAAACAATTAAGAGTGAACAGAAAATATATCCATTTTGAAATGAGCATTATAATCTCAAAATGGTTGAACTCAGAATGCAAGAGTTGCTTTGCATTGCTTCTTTTTTCCCCCATTTCTGCAATGCAATAACAAAGCCACTAAACATAATCTACAGAATTCATAGTTTCTTGCTATAAGTAAAACAAAACTGATCTAATAACACCCGTTCTAAATAAATAATATTTTCGAAATTGTGCACATTAAATAATTATTTGATATTCAACTATAAATAACTAAATGCAAGAGCAAGTAGAAGAATGAAAGAGAATACATAAATTCATTTAAATGATGTGTATTTAAACTCCTCTAAAAACTTACAAGTTCAGACTGGTTGCCAATGGGAACCCACTTCAACTGCTTTGTAAACACTATCAGATAAATGCAAAAATTAAACTCAGAAAAAACATATTTAACAAGTATATTTGTATACAAATATACTATTTGTATACAAATATAAATTCATAGTGATTCATTAACAACTTTATTAAAACTGAACTGGATATATAACACATTTTATTATAAAATCAGCTTTTATCAAACATTTACTAATGTTTGCTGACTGTCTACTTTCACTACGCGTTATTTCCGCTTCCAATGCAGGGTCCGACTGTCTACTAATAACATTAAAGTTGTTAGTAGAAATTGTATAATAAAAAAGTTATGAAATTATGTAATAACAATTATGCATAAATTATGTCCAAGGTGCAAGAATATAGCATAACATATAATATACTTTTCATTACTCTCCCAGTAATGAAAAGTATACTGTATAGCAGGATTTCTCAAACTTTTCCTACGACAGATCCTGAAATTTTAACGGAACACCTTGGTTAGAGTCGAGTATCATCAGTCTCGTATTCAATGTAAAGCTAAGTGCACACTATTGCCACAGCAGGCTGTATCGCATCGCACTGACCTTGCTTGTGACTGCATGTTTACTAGAATAGATACCTCCATACTTCACCCGCACTCGGAGGTATCGACAAACACAGCGGCTGTCAGCCAGCATGCACTGGCCTTAATAGCACAATCCGCATGCAAAGTGAGGAGCGCCTGATTTTCAAACATGTTTGAACTTGTTGCAGCATTTAAAACCATTCCAAGCTCATATTAATTTTAATAATTTTTCACAGAACATAGTTTGGGAAACGCTGCTGTATGGCATGCAATTTTTTTAATTCATTTTTTATGAAAATCCTGAACAAAAGAGGCTGTTCAACCTAGAGTACATATGCACTACTGAAGAAGGCAAAAAAAAAAAAAAAAGTTGAGGAGAAAGAAGAAACATTGACCCATAGACTGAAATACATGAACAGGGAGAATGTTCTAAAAGACAACAGAAGATTTTTTTAAAAAAAGGACTGAATGAAAAGGAAGAAAATTTGTTGTGCAAGTTTGGAGTTAACTTATGAAGGAGTGCCAAGTAGCTGCAGCATGCATTTTAACAGATTCAGGTAAGAGCATGGAATTATAGATGCCAATTCTATCACAAAAATATTTATAGAAAATACAAGCAGCAGAAACCAAATACAGCTAATTCTCTTTTTACGTATCCTTTTTTTTTTTTTTAGACGATTTAGAAATAACACGGTTTGTTCCAGAAGTTAAACGCCATTTGATGGAAAAAAATTTGGACTTTAAAGTTTTATTGATATAGACAATGTGCCTGGGCATCCTGTTTTAGAACACCCGAATGTGGAATTTTGTTTTCTGCCACCTAATAATATTATTATTATTATTTGACACCTCCAGAGAGTCCAAGGACTCATCAAGGGAGGGCACCAGGTCTACAACTCTGTCTCCACCATTCAATCACAACTGACCACACCAATGCCATCTACAAGAACATTACAATATTTTGGATAAACTAGATAAGGATATACTGACAGTTATTGATGTGAGGAAGAAATTTTCTATTTTGGATTGCATCAAACTTACTAAGTTGGTGTTATCAGAATTGAAACTATCAACTTTAAATGCATGCTGGAAAGCTACTTGGCCAGAATGTGTGAAAAAGAAAAACCTGTACCTTTGCATACAATTGAATATCCCAATATCATCAGATTAGCACATGTAGTTGGTGGAGAAGGATTTGATGATTTTTTGTCTGCAGATATTGAAGAATTGATGGTTGACAATGCTGTTAGTGATGACAAAATAATAGAAGCTGTCCTTGAGAATCTCGATGAAAAAGAAATAAGTCATGATGATGAAGAGATTCCATTCACTGCAGAATTAATTAAAGAAGGGCTTCAAATGGCTAGTAAATTGCAAAGTCATTTTCTTACACATGATCCAAATACTGAACGAGGTGAACAGTTTAAACGTGAACTGAAGTAATGTATGGTGTGATGTGAAGAATTATACAAAGATCTAGTCAAAACAGGATCTCCACAAACTCTGTAATTAATCGTTGAGATCCTCCTCAACGATTAATTACAACCTTCAGAATTATTCAAAAAATTATTCAAACCTTCAAAAAAAGCAACCTTCAGAATTACTGGAAATTAGTGCTAATTTCATTTCTTTTACTGAAGAAAACATTTTGCTATTGCAGCATGACGAAGTGATTTAATTCTAGTCTCATACAAAAGAATGCAGCTACTGTCAAAAAGTGACAGTGAATAAAATTTAACTAATAACCATATGTGCGACTGTATTGGCCTTTTCGAATTTCTGTTTTATTAGTGACACACTATTTTCTTTAAGAAAGAAAATAGTTTGTATATACTTTAAATAAGTATTTAAAATAATAAATATTTCATTAAAATTAAATAGTTTTATTCAATGATTTTTATATGTTTTGTTTGAAAATAACTTATTGTTCGTATCGGATTTTCTGGAACCATTCTTCTATTTTTTTCATATGCACTGTATTCTTTTTTACACAGTTTTCATTTATGCATTATTTTCAGGAACCAATCTACTGTGTAAATGTAGAATTAGTATATCTATAATAAATTTAGTTTAATCCTTTATCCAAGTGTAAGCAAACAAAGTTTGCGCCTGAAGTATCTTCAGGACCGAGGCAACTCGTGGTAAAGGTGGACCAAGCTCTCATCACTCCTTGTCTCAGTATCTCCCATAATACAAAGCACATCTCCTTGCTGACATGTATAATGCTATGCATTAAGGGAATCCTTTATCCAAGTGTAAGCAAACAAAGTTTGCGCCTGAAGTATCTTCAGGACCGAGGCAACTTGTGGTAAAGGTGGACCAAGCTCTCATCACTCCTTGTCTCAGTATCTCCCATAATACAAAGCACATCTCCTTGCTAACATGTATAATGCTATGCATTAAGGGAAGGGCCACTACCCAGACTGGTTTCGACCTTTATTGAGATCTCAGTGGGAGCCAGACTCAGAAGTGGTGATACTAAGTCCTTATAGTCGTTATAAGGACTGGCTTAAAGGGGCGAAGCAAGAATGCTTTTCATCTTCCCATTATCTGTAGAGGACAGTGTAGGGATAGGTGTTATTGAGATATTAAAGCTCTGATCATGGCAGGAGGGTAACAGCAATAGCCGAGCCTCAGAACTTCATTGGCTACAGCATTGCCATCTGTTACCCTCCAAGGGTATTGATCACCGCATCTCATGGTCGATCTCCTCGCTTTCCGTGATACTAAGGCAGAAGCAATGGAGAAGTCATATTTACCTATACGAGTTGCCAAAAGGTGTACCACCTTATTAATTAAATTACTCTGGATTTAGAGAAAGATGAAAGTTACTTCCCACTTGGATAGACTATAATAAATTTAGTTTAATACTTTATGCAAGTGTAAGCAAACAAAGTTTGCACCTGAAGTATAACTATATGAAAGAGAGAGGAATGAATTGATGAGAGATAGTCATTAATTGACCTAACTGCATTCCTCTATACCTAAGTCAAGTATTTTAAGAAGCTCTTAGGGAACCTTGTCACAAATCTTAACAGTATTCAACAGTTGGATACACACTGGACTTATGTAGAGCCAGTATTTGTTCATAGGTCAAGAAATGCCAGGGCAAAAGAGAAAACCTAATTTCAGATTTTCTTTCATTACACACTGAGGTCACACTATTTATGGTATATTTTTATGCAAAGAGAAATGGGAAGTTAATGTTATCTTGTCAAGAGATTTTGTGAGAGAAAAGTTTTTTTTTTTTTTTTGGAAGAAATCAGAGGAGCAAGTTTTATTAGCATTGAAATTAACAAGTGTATCAGAATCCTATTGAAGAATGGTTCGAAGATCAAAATTTAGGGTTTTAGGAGTTGATATTCTAGAGGTTTAGATGATTTATATATTGCAAGATCTGGGGTTCATCCGTACTATCCATAACCTCTTTGCCTTTGGTGCTACAACATCTGTGGGAGGATCTCTGGGGCTTACTCTTCCATTCCATGGTCAGACTACCATTTCTATTCTTCAGATTCAGATATATACGAGGCAGTATCAAAAAATTTCGAGACTAGGTTTGTAACACAACAACAGATGGCAGCACAAGGCTGCACGCACAGTCACAGGGAGCACCCACCTTCATAAGTCAGTGTGCCAAAAGACATTGTCCTGTGTACATCGGGAGCTGTGCAACTGATGCTATTCTGACCACCGGTGTTACCACATCTGCGATTTCATTATGGACAGCAAGTTAGAACCAAGAGCAAACGTGAAATTCTGCATGAAACTGGGCAAATCTGCCACAGAGACGTATGACATGATTCGGCAAGTTTACAGCGATGCTGCAATGAGTCGTTCGAGGTGTTTTGAGTGGCACATGTGCTTCAAGAGTGGAAGAACATCACTGGAAGACGATGAGAGATCAGGAAGACCTTCAACGCGCTCAACCACCAAAAATGTCGAAACCTTTCGGCAACTTGTGCATGAGGATCATTGGAGAACACTCCACAACATTGCTGCCATTGTCGGTGTGTCATAAGGAACTGTCCAGGCAATCCTCACGTGTGATATGAACATGCACCATGTTGCTGCCACGTTTGTCCCCAGGCTACTGACAAAGGAGAAGGAACATCGCATTGAAGTCTGCCAAGAACTCGGTCAGCGTGCCGTGGATGACCCATCCTTCATGTTGAGGATCATTATCGGTGACGAAACTTGGGTGTACGGGTATGACCCTGAGATGAAGCAACAGTCTTCACAGTGAAAGAGCCCATCATCTCCACAACCGAAAAAAGGCGAGGCAGGTCCGCAACGCGACCAAGTGCATGCTCATCATCTTTTTTGACATTCACAGGCATTGTGCATTGAGAATTCATCCTCAGGGGCCAGACTGTCAATAGCGAGTTCTACTGCCAGGTTTTAAGGTCTGAAGGAGGACATTCGGCGAAAGCGACCAGATCTGTGGCGCACGAAAAACTGGATGCTCCATGACGACAATGAACCCTGTTACCAAGCTCTCCTCACACGAGTTTCTCGCCAGAAACAATATGATCCGCACCCACCATACTCACCAGATTTGGCTCCTGCAGACTTCGCCCTCTTCCCGAAGATGAAGATCCAGCTCAAAGGTCACCGTTTTGACACCGTTGTGGAGATCCAGCAAGAATGCTGGGAGCGCTGTATTGATATGCAACGGGACTATTTTGAAGGTGATAGTGTGTAAACATAGATAAATAAAGTAATTTCTCGTAAACAGAGCTAGTCTCGAAACGTTTTGATACCACCCCGTATGTTGTGACCACATTACAGAAATTATCGAGGGTGGAATGATGACCTTCTTTCTTCCTCTGTTCAGGATTCTCAGCCAATATCTAAGCAATGGGTTTCGAGGGAGTGTGCCCAGACAGCTTATCATAAGTGGCATGATACAAAAACTTCAGCTTCATTCAGAGTCTATATTGAAGCCTACGATTTTTACAAAATTGTCATTAACAGAGCTTTGCATTCTTCACATTCAGCTATAGCATGATCAGAGAAAAATCACCTCGCCCTTTACATAGAACATTGTACTACATCACCTCCTGTGACATTCTGCCAGAAAGACAGAAGAATCTCGAACAATCTGAATATCAAAAAGGTTTCTGGTCTTGATGCTTTCTCACCAATTGTGTTCAAGAGAGGTACTGCTGAACTAACACCTATTCTTTATCATCTCTACACCATATTATACTCAGCTGACATCCACCTTACAACATGGAGACAGTCTCATATACAACCAATCCAAAACAAAAGTGAATCTTTATCATCAAACTATCAACTTACTGCTCAGTGATGTCTGAAGCAATGGAGAGAGTCATCAATAGCAAACCTTGATACCTAGAGAAATGTCAGCCAATCAGTGACCACACCAACTAAGAACACCAACAGATCTCTTCATTTACACTGTGTACCTCTGGACACAAGATGTAGAAAGGTTGGAGAAACTTATGCTTTGCAGTTGACACTTCCAAGATATTTTTATTTTGTTTATTTTATTATTCTGAGGTTAGCATCAAGGGTTGCTCAGCAAATTTCCATCTAATAGTCAAACTTCATCCCATTGTAGTTGGGTGCCAGTTTTCTTTGCATTCACTGAATGTAGTGATGGAGGGTATTATCTCTTCAGATTTTTCAATTAATGCATATATATTCCTCAGCACTCTTATTTCAACCACCTTCTTCTTTATATACATAAACAACCTTCCCTCACTGACCTCAAAACCTGATGATGGCACTCCACTTGTCCTGCTCATACAACAAACTTTGCAAACATGCCAACCTTCAAGATCATCTACAATAAGTGTCCTAAACATTAATATTCGATCACCTTCAATGGTTCCACAAAGCAGCTGTCATTTTTCTCACAAGAAATACCTTGTGAGAAAAATGTTTTTCCATCCTTGCCTCTGCTAATGCTCAAGATCAAATTTCTCTCTTCTCAGACTGACTGTTACTCCTATCCTTTCCTAGCATAACCATGTCACTTCTATAGCATCCTAGCCATTCAAAAAAACTTAGTTTCATTTTTCACTGAAGATGTTACTTTTCATCTGTCTAGCTACTTATTCTGTAAAAATCCCAAATACATCTAACACTGGAATATTGCTCTAACATTTAAGGTAGTACACCTAAAAATTCTTGACAACTCTTCAACCACTGTCTAAGAGACTGTTCAATTTCTATATTGTCTCCTTCAGAGAGATTTCCATGGGCAGTGTTTAGCAGAAACAGTATCCCTCATGCCCCTGCCCATAGCTTTCTGCTAAACTTATAATAATAAAATAATATATAATATAGATGCATATTAAAAAAAATGGATTCCTCAGTCAGACTACAGCTTTCAGTTTCAAATCCAATGCTTGTTCTTGAAATTATTCATGAGTAATCATCATTCTAACTTAGATTTCTCATCTTTTATTCAAATCCTTATTTTCTGTCATGTGGTCCATGGCAGACTGCAATAAAAATTAGGAGTGCCATTACTTAATGAAGATATTTCTGTTGCCATGTTCTTGCATAAAAGTTTTAAACTGGTAATGATATTTCTATTGCTCTAATATATGATAGGTTTACAACTTTTTGTGGGTGAGATTTAAAAAAAAAAAAAGTCCTGGATGAAATTGCAATATCCATGCACAATGAAGTTCTAAACATCCTTAAAGATCATGGACTAGTCCCAATTCAAATTTTGAAGCCAAATGCTAAAAACTACCTCATGCTCTCACTAGACAACCAGTGACAAACTGGTTGTCTAGTGAGGGCATGTGTTTCTCAACAAACACACACGTGTTGCCGTTTATTTATCGTTTGGTACCAAAAGACAAAATTAATCTCTTGGGATTGTACTGTACTATTTTTTCATGTGAATTCAACCCATGAAAGCTGTAAATCTATCATACACAAGTATCTCACTTATAATTGTCTTAACATTCATAAAGCCCTGAATTTTCTACTCTCCTATTTCTGAAAATGGTACCTAAGAAACTATGTACCCTATATATTTTCCATTCAAGTATTTTAAGGAATTTCCTTCAAATCCTTCTTTAAAATCCAAAATGCTATTCAGGGGTGCTTAAGGGTCAAAGCTATATAACTGAGAGGAGACCTCCACATAGCTTTTAAAGGAATGCAGAGAACCGACCAGGGCTTTTGACCTAATGTCCAATCCTCACCTTCTCGTGGTGCACCCTGTAGGGTATCTACATGGATACTGAACAAACGAAGATGGACTGGCAATTTGGGATTTAGCCGATCAAATTGTATTCTTATTGGCTTAAACCAAAATACAAAATGATAGTACAACATGACAAAATTTCATGCCGGCTGGGGCAACACCTGGTTAAACAAGGGTCCCCCTTGTTTTCGCAAGGAAACCAGGGCAAACAGCGAAAAGTCAGCTACTGGAACAAATCTGAAAACACACCCCAACTCAACATCACCAGAGTTAAAGAGCAGTACTATTAACATAAGAAGTCTGAATGGCAAAGAAATGGAGCTAGCTGAGGAATTAGATAAGTACCAGATCGACATAATAGGGATGACTCAAACAAAATAGACAAAAACTGGTGAGATCTTTCTGAGCAATAAATACAAAATGTTATATTCAGGCAATAACAATCAAGGAAAAGAAGGGGTAGCCATAGTTGAAAGTTTATTGAAAGTTTATTTTTCACTTGGTTAGAGTATAATAAATTTAGTTTAATCCTTTATCCAAGTGTGAGCAAACAAAGTTTGCGCCTGAAAGTATCTTCAGGACTGGGGTAAGGTGGTACAACACCAGGACAACTCATTGCAAAGGTGGAGCAAGCTACCAACATTCCTGTCTCAGTATCTACTATAATGCAAAACACATCTCCTTGTGGATATGTCTAATGTTATGCATTAAGGGAAGGGCCACTACCCAGACTAGTTTCGACCTTTATTGAGGTCTCTTCAGTGGGAGCCAGGCCCAAGTTGAGATACCAGGCAGAAGCTTTAACAGGTCATCTCTACCTATAGGAGTTGCCAAATGGTGTGCCACCCTTTTTTACTAAATTACTCTAAATTTAGAGAAAGATGTTGAAAGTTTATTTTTCTCTTGGTTAGAGTATAAAAAATTTAGGGTAGCCATAGTATTCAACAATAAATACAAGGCTAATCTTCTTGAATGGCAGGCAGTCTCAAGTAGAGTAATGTGGGCAAATATGAGAATGGGGAACTGGACAATGAGACTTATTTGTGCCTATGGTCCCACCGAAGGTTCTACTAAGGTAGAACTGGAGGAATTTTTGATGCTTTAGAGAAAGCCACTGACACAATGAAAAAGGAAAAGTTGGTCCTTGTTGGGGATCTAAATAGCAGAGTAGGAAATGATTGTCACACATACACAAATATTTTGGGAAAATTTGGAGAAAAGAGCAAAGCTAATAATAATGGCAAATACCTGTTGGATTTCTGCTCACGACATAGACTGGTTATTACTAACACCAGTTTCCAACATAAAAATGTGCACAAATTCACATGGAGAGAAGAAGCAAGGAATAAGAAAAGTTTCATTGACTATGTTATTGTTGATAGTGATGTTTTCTCCCTGGTGCAGGACACCAGAGTGTACAGATGATTTGAAATTGGAAGTGATCATTATTCAGTCTTGAGCAGGATAAAATGAATTTCATATTGAAAAGAATAACATGTAAGAAAGTTTTAAAGCGAATAAAAGTTGGACAGCTATCAGATGTGAACTGTAGACTAACATATACAAAGGTTATTGAAGAAAAAATGAACGAGTTTGAGAACAGGAACCAAACCTTGGAGATTCAGTGGGAAGCCTTGAAGAAAACCCTGATTGATTCAGAGGCATGTGATGAGGTTGTCTGCAAGGATAGAAAAATCAGGACTCCATGGTGGACACAGGAAGTTAAAGAGGCAGTGAAGGAAAAGAAGAAAGCATATCAAAAGTTCCTGGCAAATAACTCAGCTTTTGCTCTTAGAGAATACAGAGACAAATGTAAGAAAGCGAAACTCTGTGTAAAACTAGCTAAACAAAAGTCATGGGAGGACTTTGGCAAGAACATAGAAAATGAATACCAAGAAGGTGGTAAGATATTCTGGAGGTTGATGAAGAAGCTTAGAAAAGGAGGAAAGAGTGCTGTAAAAGGAGCTAGAGATGATAAAGGTGACATGAAAACGGGAGAAAAGGATATCCTTGAAGTATGAAGTAATTACTTTGAAAAATTGCTAAATGAAACAAGCAGTGATAGCACAGTGGTAAAAAACACTCAACAGGCATATATTCAGGAATACATATCCATTCTTGAAGTAGAAAAAGCCATCAAAGGCTTGAAATGTGAAAAGGCAGCAGGAGTAGATGATATTCGACCAGAAATGCTGAAGTATGGTGGTATAAAAGTTTTACAGTGGTTACACTGCATAGTTCAGAAATCCTGGACAGAGGGACAAATTCCCGATGATCGGAGTAGAGCTCTCATAGTACCCATATATAAAAAGGGAAATAAAACTGAATGTGAGAATTACAGAGATATTTCCCTACCGAGTGTTTCTGGCAAGATTTATGCAAGTATACTTGAGAAACGGTTGAGAAGAATTGTGGAAGAAAAGCTTGGTGAAGAACAAGCTGGATTCAGGCCAAATAGAGGCTGTCAGAATCAGAACTTCACTTTACGACAAACAGTTGAGAAATCATGGAAATATAACAAAGATCTGTATTTAAGTTTTGTCGATTTGGAAGAGGCATATGACAAGGTGCCAAGAGAGAAGCTATTCAATACGCTACAGTTATATGGTGTCAATGGGGCATTATATCAAGCAATACTTAGTCTGTATTTGAGTTGTAAGTCAGCAGTTAGAATTGAAGGAAGTACAGGAAGATGGTTTAATGTTAAATCTGGTGTGAGATAAGGATGTACATTATCCCCTCTGTTATTCATAATCTACATGGATCACATTATGAAGGAAAGTGGCATTATACCTGATATCAAAATTGGAGATGTTAATGGTAACTGTTTGCTTTATGCGGACGATGTTATACTTCTAAATAAATCCGCTACAAGTCTGCAAGATTCTCTGACTAAATTGAATAACTGTTGTAATAGATATGGTACGAAGGTCAGCAATAAAAAGACGAAGACAATGAAAATAGGCAGAATCGTTGAAAATGTCAACTGCATTGTGAATGGAGAACCTGTGGAACAAGTAAAACATTTGAGCTCCTTAGGCAATTTTTAGTGAAGATGGTAAATTAAATATAGAAATAGACAACAGAATCAGCAAAGCTGGCATGGTGGGAAGTCAATTGAATAAATTCATATGGAATAAGAGAGAAATTAGTCGGAACACTAAATTAGCTGTATACAAGACAGTGTTCAAACCAGTTTTAACTTATGGATCCGAGAGCTGGGTTAGAAGTAAAACACTTGACCAAAGACCGCAGATATGAGAGTCCTGAGAAAGATTAGAGGCGTGAACAGATGGCATCAATGGAAATATCATATTAAAAACGGGGATATTAGGAAAGAACTTGACATTGTCAGCATCCAGAAATGCGTTAGCAGAGCTAATCTCAGGTGGTATGTCACTTAAATAGAATGGGCAAGGAAAGATTAGTAAAACAAGTGTTCTCTGCCAGGTTGGCAGGAAAACGACCCAGAGGAAGACCAAGACATAGGTGGATTGATACTGTACAAAGTGCGTTAGACGATAGAAATATAAGATCTTATAACGTTGGAGTCCTGACAAGTAACAGACTGATTTGGAGAAAAATTGTAGATAGGAAGTTAGTAATGATGTAAATTTTTCATGTAGTACTATCATATCCTGTACACTCCTTGAGGGTACATACATGGCAGGAATTTGATGATGATGAAATGCTATTCAAAAAACAGCCAACATTAGTTATTTCTTTCACAGTTATTAGCATTCATTATTAAAAAATTATCAAAACAACTACTGTGCTATAGTAAAACTTCAGTTTAATATAAACCAAAATAATCACCTGACTTTTCAACCTTTATATCAAGATCATTATTTGGAATATACACATATATACAAAGAAACAAGCTTAAAATCTATAGTATGTTAAAGCCACATTGGTCAACCATTAACATTACCGGCCTGACTTCCGGTGGGACAAAACCCAACTTTACTACATCAAAGCTAGAGTCCTGTTATTATTATCACCACCTGTTCAGATAGAAATTATTAAGAGATATATTAATCTAGAGAGTAACATGCTCCTATATAATTACTCACATAAATTAGAACAAAACAGTATAAATAGTAGCCAATAAGGGCCAGCCTGGTTGGCCAAGTGGTTAGTGTATCCGCTCTCCAGCCAAAAAGCTGCGGGTACGATCCAGCAGCAGGATTCAAACTCCTTGGAGATGTCACATAATAATAATAAATTATTGCTTAGAGTCCTAAAATAAGGGCCTGCTGGAGAACTTGAAGAAACCAAGTGGGTTTAATGTGTGTCATCCAAATTCTTTGAATTTTTTTGTCACCATTACTGTTGATATTACAATGGTCGATCAAAATTTCACAGGCTTCCTTAAATTTTCATTCATACCAGGTTTTTGTATGATGTAAGGGACAGGTACCTTTCCAATCAATTAAGTGTAGGGTATCTAGAGCATGATCAGAGAGGACTGCTTTACCAAAATTGTTATATTTAATGTGCTATTTGTGTTCTTTTTTATCGTTAGGAATTGTGCATTCAGGTTCACCAATATATAAGGTAAGTTACAAGGTGCAATGGATTTGGTATACCCCAGGGTGGGTGATCTTTGGAGGAGTTGAATATATTTTTTTAATTTTACAGGTAGTTTAAAAGTAACATTAAGATTTTAATGGTGTAGAATTCCATTTATTTTATCTGGTAATCCTTTAATGTATAGGATAGCTATGGTTTTTAATATAATCTATATTATTTGCATTTTTTGATGAAGCTTTATAAAGACAAGACAAAGACAAAGATTAATAACAGCTGAAATGAAGTTTATGAGAAAAACTGCAGAGTATACTCTATTTGATCACAAAAGAAACAAAGAAATCGTGAAAGAATTAAACCAGGAATCAGTAATAGAAAAAATTTAAAAATATAAACACAAATGGATGAATCATGTTGAAAGAACGATAAGAGAAAGATTACCAAAACAAGCCTTAAATTACAAACCATTACGAAAAAGAAAACCAGGACGTCCTCTTAAGAAATTCAACGATGACTTCTAAGGCCGAAACAGGTTACTCCAGGCCTAAATCTTTGATAGGCATGATGATGATGTTTTATGAAGGAACTTTATTGATGGTATTTTTGCGATAGCCATTGTTTATAAATATATTCCTAATAATTTGTAATTCTTGTTTAAGAGAGAGCTTGTTCTTTACAGGATGATAATGATGTTTATTATAGCTCTGTTTTTTGAGGGTGTCAATGCCCTTCGGTATGTGTTGGCGTGTAGTAAACAATGAAGGACAGATTGCCTGATGAAAATTTTCATATTAACCACTTGCTTTTTTTTTTTTATCCACTATACTGTCTCCATTCTCAATGGACTTTCTCCACTAACATCTACTTATGTAGTGATTTGAGATAAATATGCATATTTTCCATCTGTCTGTCTAATTCATACCTATCAATATACCTGCATGCTATAACTACTCAAGCTTTTATAAGTGAAATCACAAGAAATAAATGAATATAAAATAAATACATGCATAAGTTCGTTTCTTGATTTCAATTATAAAATTAGTCAGAAATTAGTCTTGACTCCTCCACACGCACACACAAAAGCTTACAATAAAAGCAAAAAGATACAAGTTTACCAAAAATTCTATACCCTCCAAAATAAACACAATAATCATTCTTAAGAACCCAGCTTAACGTAAGATGGGCTGTAACTTCCTAATTAAAATACTAAACACAGATGGAAAATTAATTAAATATTTATTACCGTCAAAATATGGCTCAATTATAATCAAATTTTCTTGTTTATGGTTGGATAAGATATTTCAGATTACCCATGATGGTGCATTCACTTCAAAATCAATATGGAAATACAAGGAAACAAATCAAAAATATATTTAAAAAATTAAACATTTACTATAAACAAATACACACATATAATGGATATAGTCCTGCATATTAAGTTATTCTCTTTATCCTTCTTAAGAAATCTGACAAAGTCAGTTATAAAATACAAGCTTAGTTTCTGTAGAATTACACATAGTAAATAATTCCATTAGTGAGTATATATTTTTACTTTTAAATTCATACTGAATACAAGGATAATTATATCTCTCTTCCATTCTTCCATGACACATACAACGTAGTGTCATGGAAGACTCAGTGACAACCTCAGTGTGCATATGCTATAATTAATTAAATAGGAAGCACTTTCTCCATTTAAAGAGTCGGCAGTAAAACTGTTTCTGCAGGCTGGTTGCTAGATAGTACACTGGACTGAATCTGTTGGTAACAGGTTCAGTCTTCCCCAACAGGAGGCTTCCTGATTCACTGATGAATAATCCTGCTGCTGCTTACTCTACCAGGTTGTGGCTAGAGGGAGCTTGAGTATAGCAACTTGCAGGAGTTACTGTCCAAGTATGGTAGATCTGGAGTCTGGGCACTCACTGTGTGGGAGCTGTGTTCACAAGGCCATCACCTCTGCTATACACCACTATAGATTTTCCCAATATATCCACTACCATGAAAATTCACATAACAAATTATAGTATCACTGCAGTTAAAAATTTCTCCCAAAATATCAAAAATTCCAACAAAACAAAATTCCATAGATTAAAAAAACTTTCACATCGACTTTTACCAAAATCCAGAGTCTTGACATTAACATCAATGATGTATACCATCATTTACAAGAATCCTCTATGACTACAATGCAATTCAACTTCTGACGTTACATCATGTTACATTCCATAAGGAGAACAGAACATGTGGTATAGAATATCACCATCCATATACAATGGCTCCCCTTTTCCAGCTTCAGTAGTTTGTCAGTAATGCTCTAGCACAAATTATTCATAATCTACTAGAATATTAGATAATTCTCATCATTCTCTCAACAGCCTGGACCTTTTCTTCAGCAACTCTCCATTCAAGTCACATGGCCTTGTCTGTTGGACAGACAAGGCTGTGTGGGTTGGGACATTCAAAAAAAAATTCACATGATTTACATGCAGTTTAGCATTGCAGCCCTACCACTACAAATTCTTACGAGAAGCCACTGACTATATTATATAATCTTATTCCAACTTCATTTATGTATTAGATCAATGGCATATTTTAGCCAAGCTTTTACAAATATCAAATTATACAAATACCCTATCATTACCAAAAATAATTTTGATAATGATAGAGTGGGTAATCCTATATTCATAGTATATAATATCTGTTTAGTGAAGGAAAAACCTTGCTACCCTCCAAATAAGAATGGCTAACTCATCTTCAGAAAAATAGGCCAGCGTGCCTGACCAAATGGGTAACATATAACTATTCTCCAAACTTCTGTGGATTCAAGTTTGAATTCCATATAAGGATTCATGTTAGAAAAAAAGCCTCTTTCCAGATGAATTTGAATAGCACTAAGATAAAAAGGTAAGCCTTATGAAGTCTAGTGTTACTTGTATTCTAGATGGGAATCACACCTAGGTATTATGATTCTCCTTGGTACAACCATAGCGAATCATAAGTATCAGCTATATTATGGAGATACTTATAATATATAATGCACTTGAAGCTTGCTGATACAATGAAAACTCTAGCATGCAAATTCCAATTTTGCTGCAAATAACTCATGTAGGTTTTATTTTATGATATCATAAAGGACCTGAATGCTTAAACAATAGAGAAATGAAGATAATGTAAGAATACAAACAATAATACTTCATTAATAATGTATACATAAAAAAATTTCAGCACAATTATCTTGAAAGACAGGAATAACACCACACAGAGAAAGGAAAAAATTATCTTTGGAAATGAAGCATTTAATCAAATATGAAATGAATTAGTAAAAAATAAGCTAAAACGATGTAACCAAACTAGAAGACTTACCTAAAGAATTTTTATATAAATCTTCAGGAGTTGTTGCATCTTTCGGAGCACTGGGATTTTTTGTGCATTTCACTTTTAAATCAAACTGTATGGTATCTTCAGCAGTTCCCTCTTCATCACCTTGAATAAATAACATGTTTTTAATAAACAAAGACTGGCAAAAACGATTAAGTCGAGAATATAACAAGACTCCTAATGACATTTGTCACTTCATAGACCTCAGAATTAAAAAAAAAAGAAAGTGAAGATTGTGAAGAAAAACTCTCAATAATAATAATAACAGGACATCAAAGCTACAGTCCTGTTATTATTATTATCTATTAGGTTACATAGTTAAATTAAGCTGGAGGGTAACATGTTCATATGGAAAATAATAGATAAATAAATAAACAGAAAATAAAATTACTTATATAAGTATACATATAAATTGCAACCAGTATGGATAACAGCCAATAAAAAATGAAAAATTGCTTAGAGTCCTAAAGTCAGGGTTTGCTGAAAACTTAGTAGGCTGAATGTGAACTATAATCCGACCAACAGGATAAAGAAAAAAAAACTGTGAAATCACTTAAATCTGTCACCTCTTGGCTGTCAGACAATGTTAAAAAACTAATACCCCATTATGCCTGTTTTCCCAGAACATATGGTGTTCCCAAGGTACACAAACATAATGTTCCGCTTCAGCCGATAGTTGAGGGAATAGACAGTCCTAATTATCACCTAGCCAAGAAATTTGCGAAAACACTCAAGGAGTTGGTAGGTCATTCCTCCTCCTATATAAAGAACACACACAAGACTTAATAAACAAAATTAAAAACATAACACTCAGCGAAGATGATTTATTAGTCAGTTTTGATGTTTCTACCCTTTTCACAGATGTCCCAATCAATGACACAATTCTTCTTCTACAGAACAAATTTTACCTACAAAAAGAAGGTATGGCCATGGGCTCGCCACTATCCCCCCAAATTGCTAGTTTTTATATGGAAGCTTTTGAGCAACGTGCTCTTGATTCCTTTACTCTAAAACCTACAGTTTGGCTTAGATATGTTGACAATGTATTCATTATCTGGCTACACAGCCGCTAAACGTTAACCACATCCCTTAGCCACCTGAACAAACAACATGAGTGCATACAATTTATTACTGAAATTGAAAATCAGAACTCGCTCCCATTCGTGGATACACTAGTCACACGTCTCCCCTCAAGCAGTTCAGTGTTTACCGTAAGCCTACACACACCGGCCAACATATACATGTTAACTCATATCACCACCCTTTGCAAAAATTTGGAGTCATCAACACCCTCAAAAACAGAGTTATAACAATTTGCTCTAATGAACAAACTCTTAAGCAAGAATTAAAAATTATTAGAATATATTTATAAATGATGGATATAGCAAAAATACTATTAATAAAATTCTTCATAAAACTTCATCAAAAAGTAATATAGATTACAGTAAAACCATAACACTTCCATACATTAAAGGGTTATCAGAAAAAATTAATAGAATCCTACATCATTATAATCCTAATGCCACTTTTAAACACTTTTAAAATTAAAAAACATGTTCAACACCTCTAAGGATCTTCTTCCCCCATTGGCACACCCTGGAGTTTATTGGATCTATTGCACCTGTAACTTACCTTATATTGCGGAAACTGGACGTACAAATCCCTATCCGTAAAAAAAGAACACAAATGACACATTAAATATAATAATTTTGGTGAAGCAGGATGTTAAGAGCATGACCTCTCAGATCATGCTCTTAACACCCTACATCGAATTGATTTGAAATTAGAAGTGATCACCATTTAGTCTGAAGCAGGATAAAACTGAATTTCATATTGAACGGAAATTTAAAGAAGCCTGTGAAATTTTGATTAACCAACCAAACCTTAATAATAACGAGGGCTTAAAAATCCCAAGAATTTCGAAGGCACACATTCAGCCCACTCTTAGTTTCCAGCAAACCCTGACTTTAGGACTCTAAGCAATTTTTCATTTTTCATTGGCCACTATCCATACTGGTCGCAATTTATATGTATACTTATATAAGTAATTTTATTTTCTGTTTATTTATTTATCTATTATTTTCTGAATGAACATGTTACTCTCCAGCTTAATTTAACTTTGTAACCTAATAGATAATAATAATAACAGGACTCTAGCTTTGATCTAGTGAGTTTTTTTTTTTTTTTTAGCACCAGAGGTCAGGCAAATAGTTTTAATGGTTGATCAGTAACCTTAGCATGCCATGTGGATTGTAGTACAGCTTGTTTCTTTGTATATATATGTATACTTGAGAAGATGATCTTAATGTGAAGGTCAAAATGTCGAGTGTATATTTTGGTTTATATTAAACTAAAGTTTTACTCATGGTAGTTGTATCTATAATTTTCATAATGTAGTAATGATAAGGAGTTATACTTTATAAATGCTGAGGCTGAAATGATGGTTTTCTTATATTAAAACACAATACCTGAAATTATTAGAATTTCAGGTTAACCTAGGATACTCTGCATAGTGTGAGGAAAAAACAGCCACGATGCCCATCTTAACAAGATGCAGGACCTCTTTTTGCTGTGGTCATTGCAGCAATCCTACAGAGCATACTTTCCACAAGCATACTACAACAATCAATGGGAATTTTGGACCATTCTTCCTGTAGGCATGTAATGAGGTCCTGGACTGTTCTGGGGTGGACATCCCTTGACCTGACCCAATGCTCCACTTTATCCCATAGATGTTCAATAGGGTTCAGATCACGTTTTTGTGAAGGCCAGTCAAGCCTGGTGATGTTCATGTTCACAAGCCATGCAGTTACAGCAGCAGCCTTATGACAAGGTGAATTGTCTTGCTTTAAGAGACAATGGTCAGTTCCGTAAAATCACCACAAAGTAGAAAGCATTGTATTGTCCAGAATGTTCAGATACCTCTCACAGTTCAGTGTTTGTGGCACCACAAACAGAGGTCCAAGGCCAAACCAGGAAAAATAGGACCATACCATCACAATGAATTAAATAGTTAGTTACACACTCTAGTAAGAGACATTCACCGAGCACCTGCAACACACCCACACACACCCATCTGCTCGGTGGAGGGTAGGTACAGTGTGATTTGTCATTCCATAACACAGCTTTCCAAGCTTCCGCATCCCAATGTATATCTTGGGGCTTGCATACTACAGCGTCCTGCCATGGAAACTCATGCTGCGGCCTCAGTTCAGAATATTTTTGTGCAGACTCAAGTTCCAGTCAATGTCCAGAACTCCACATTTAATGTGTCAGCTGATGGATAATAGCTTTTAGATATTATCCTTTGTAGCGTCCTACAGTCATAGTGTGGTGGGTTGTCCACTTCTGATAGCACTTGCAACTGACTCCCTGCATTTCCATCTTAGCATGGTATCACTGATTGTTGACCAATGATGGCCCAATTTGCCAAACAGGGAGGCATGCAACATGGCATCCTATCACATTGCCTCTTTCAAACTCTGCCAGTTCCCTTCTCGCAGCCATTTTACTTGGACACAGTTGCATTGACTTGGGAGAATCATATTCCTCCACTTTACACCACTACAAAACATGACTCATTACATGGCACAATGCACCTTGCCCATGGGGAGTCCATTTAATTCTTTCCAAGCAGTGTATGAGTGGCTAAAGAATCTATGTATATATCCACCATGCCTGGACAAATGGGCTATTTTCGATGCAAAACATAAAACAGAAATGCACATTTTTTTTACTGGTTTTGAAACCTCAGCAATATTATGTGTACACTTCTCACATTGTTTCAGATTGAAAGAACATGTAATAAATTTATTCAAGAAAATTATTGGAATTTCATATTCATGGATTAATCATGTAACACGTTGATTTTTCAGTTACCTTTTCATGTTGAAAAGCTAATTTATCCCTAGAAAATGCTAATTACTGATTTCAGATTCAACATGTCCAACTCAATATAAAGATATCTGATTCTGATTTAAATAAATTCCAAAAAATCAAAATGAGAAAAATACAGGCCAAGAATGACATCACAACTGATCCATCACGCACTGCATTCCAAGAAAAATTCAGTTTCAACACTGACAGTTTTCTGTGAGTAATCTAAGCAGCACAGGTAAATTATTACTAGAAACACTTAGATACAAGAAATTAATAATAATTTATTACTATGTCTTTACTATGCCAACAGTGCCATTTAAACTCAGGTTTAAATTATTTTTATTATATCAAAATCTAAGCTGAATTATCAATTTATTAAAATTTATTCTTAGTCATTAATTCCTTTTTCAATAGAAGAGAGAAAATATAACTGAACAAACAAAATTGTCACCTTCAAGAAGGAAAGAGAATAGTGACTAAGAGAAACACTTATCGTTGTAATATCGAGAATTACAGAACTTAAACAACATAAAGCAAACATATATAAAACCATTCTCTTCCAACTACCAAGAAACAAGAAATAATTAGCAGTTACTTTGCTTTCCTCAAAAAATTGTGGGTGGTACTACTAGGTTGTTTTTAGATAGCATCCATGCATCCATGTTGCTAGTCAACATATGCTGAGCAACAAACTGCACTACTCACACATGTTCACTTCACTTCCATGATTGATAACATTAATTGTTGTCAACATGTATCTTTGCCAGAGTAAATAATTTCTTATAACTTAACTATAACATTATTATTGTTGAAGATTACAGAGGATTTGAAATTAGAAGTGATCACCATTTAGTCTGAAGCAGGATAAAACTGAATTTCTTCTTTTCTGAAAAACTGAAGAGAAGAGCGTGAAAGAAAGTTTTAAAGTGAATAAAAGTTGAGCAGCTCTGAGATGGGAACTATAGACTAAAATACACAAATATTATTGAAGAAAAAATGAAAGAGTTTGAGAACAGGAACCAAACCTTGGAGATTCGTTGACAAGCCTTGAAGAAAACATTGATTGATTCAGCCAGAGAGGCACGTAGTGAGGCTGACTGCAAGGATAGAAAAATCAGAACTCCATGGTGGACACAAGAAGAGGCAGTGAAGGAAAAGAAGAAAGCATACCAAAAGTTCCTGACAAATAAGTCAGCTTGTGCACTTAGAGAATATAGAGACAAATGTAAGAAAGCTAAACACTGTGTAAAACTAGCTACGCAAAACGCATGGGAAGACTTTGTTAAGAACACAGGAAATAAATATAGGAATGTGGCAAAATATTCTGGAGTGTATCTTCAGGAACATAAAGATATGGTATGTGCACTACAGGAACTAACAAAGCAAATGAGGAAGAAATTAAGACACTAATTTTGTTCCTAAAGTCCTAATGGTGCCCTCTTGCGGGCTAATTTGGTAGTCTTGGCCGTTGGGCTGAAGTTCTCATAATGAAAGTCTCCCAAATTTGGGGCAGTTTCATGCACCCAAATTTGTTGAGGTTAGGAACGTTTTTTAGAGCTGCTGAAGATTCTTTGAATAATCTTTCGTATTTAAACTAGCTGCGATGGATTATTTTTGTCTTCTTCCAACGAATTTTATGGTGGGTATCTAAGGCATGGTCTGCCAGCCCAGAGCGGCTGTACTAGCCGCTCTGGGCTGGCAGACCATGCCTTAGATACCCACCATAAAATTCGTTGGAAGAAGACAAAAATAATCCATCGCAGCTAGTTTAAATACGAAAGATTATTCAAAGAATCTTCAGCAGCTCTAAAAAACGTTCCTAACCTCAACAAATTTGGGTGCATGAAACTGCCCCAAATTTGGGAGACTTTCATTATGAGAACTTCAGCCCAACGGCCAAGACTACCAAATTAGCCCGCAAGAGGGCACCATTAGGACTTTAGGAACAAAATTAGTGTCTTAATTTCTTCCTCATTTGCTTTGTTAGTTCCTGTAGTGCACATACCATATCTTTATGTTCCTGAAGATGACAATGTGACATTGCCGAAATATAGAAGTGATTCATTAAAGTTATCTTTAATTAATTTACTTTATATGCGTTGTTAATTCCGTAAATTAATTACCAGTTATGTCTAACCAACGTATAAGTCTTACCACTAGAACTATCATATCTTGTCCACCCTTTGAGGGTACTTGTCAAGAATTTGATGATGTAATGATGATGAGAATACTATTTAATAGCACTTAGTGACAAACATTTTGCTAATGATCAGGAGGTTGAAAATGAGGTGCAGACAACCGGACAAAATGCTACTGGTTTTGAAGGCCTGATAAAGCAATGGGACAAGTGTATAAATGTTGAAGGGGATTATGTAGAAAATAAATGTTTTTCCAAGGTTCACAGTTTACTTTTTTATTTTTTTTATAATCATCTGTAACTTACTGAATTTCCCTTGTATTAATGACCACGGAGCAGTAGAAAGAATGTACTGTGCATGATTTGTTTTCATTCCATTCTTACTTAATGAAATATGCTCACTACAAAATGTGTTTTTTTTTTTTTTGTATTAACTAGCTTTTTTTCCTTATATAATTTACATGTACAGTTAGTCATAATTAGTAAGACAAACTATGAATATTCATTTACCTTCTTGCCTATACTCAAAAAGTCTTGGATCAGCTTTAATTGGAACAAGTCCTAGCCTGTGTGCTAATATTTCATCCTGAATGATACTGGTGTTATTATACATGAATACTTTTTCAATGGCCATTGTTGGAACCTGAAAAATATATACATATTACATAAATTAAAGATACCAAGAAATTATATACTTGGTTTAATCCATTATCCAAGTGTAAGCAAACAAAGTTTGTGCGTCAAGTATCTTTCAGGACTGGGGCAACTTGTGACAAAGGTGGTATAAGTTCTCATCACTTGCTTCAGTATCCCATAATGTAAAGCACATCTCCTTGCAGACATGTATAATGCTATGCATTAAGCGAATGGTCACTATGGGCTGAGGCAAGTGATGAGAACTTATACCACCTTTGCCACAAGTTGCCCCAGTTCTGAAAGATACTTCAGGTGCAAACTTTGTTTGTTTACACTTTGATAATGGATTAAATCAAGTATATAATTTCTTGGTATCTTTAATTTATGATATAATATAACCAAGTGAAAAACTTTCAACAAATACATATTACATATTTACAGAGAGAAAAGTAAAATACCTTGATACTGTATATGTTATATAACAAGGCACAAAAGATAACAGAAAGTTTGCTGCAGTAACGTGTGTTTAAAAATGAATGTACTGCACAAAGCTATGAGCCTTTGGGCAGTATATTTTAGCGTTTGCTATCAGTTTCCAACAGTGAGAGATGACTATATAAACTCTCTCACATGAGTACAGACAAACACACAGTGGGTGGTTTATTAATGAGACCAAGTAGATTGTTATGACTCATCTAACAGTTTTTAGCAACTCTTTTAGCTTTGAGAATGGTCTCATTTCATTAAGGTACGTATTCCATAGCATGCCAAAAGACAGATTGGAGGGCAGTTAATCCTACCATTTCACTTCAATCTCACAGATACTTTCGAGTTGAGAACCATAAAATGAGGAGGCTAGTGATATTTAATAGTCACCTTCGAATTCCTGATTCATGCCTTACCTCATAATGAATGATCCATACAACAATTACCAGATGGATCAACTGTGAAACTGAGAATAACAGAATGTTCCAAAGCCTGATAGCCTTGGTTGTACACCCTTTGGTCCAAGGAACCAGACAAGTGCAGAAATGAGCAGCCTCCTTGTGGTGTACCCTGTGTAAATTTTTTATTTATTTGCACCATTTGTAAAATTTTTATTTTTGCGCCGTTAGTTATATTCTAAGATTTTATTTATTTATCTTATTCTCTTTCTTATGTCTACCTTACTTCTACTCATTTAAATCTTTTTGTTAAGTTCTCTTTACCTTTTTCTATCTTAACCCGATTAATTTAGTCCCTGCTTGTAATCCTTTATACTACCTACAAGTGTTAGCGCTGTTAGTGAAAAGACCTCTAGAATAAGCAATTCACGGATCCACACGATATAATTCAGGGAAAATTTGTTGTTTTCGACTGCGCCACCCTGAATTAAAGTTATGGCACATGAAGAATGGTTATAACACTTATAGAATAGTAAAAATAATACCTTAAATATTCAGTCGTGACAATTTCTCTAATTTAAGCACACAGGTTCGGTTATTTTTATGAGACAGTGCATTGGCCAAAAATCAGGTGATAGTTTTTAAACAAACAAAACATTTATTTTACTTTAAGCACAATATAATATTAAACAAATTCTCTCTAATTCCTACTTTAAACTTAAAGTTGTAACCTTACAATACAGACTTGCAATTCACAATGCTAAGAAAAACTTGCTTTACCAACTCTAGACAATTTCTGGCTGTTACGATCAATATCATTGACTAACATTCTTCTCAATAAATATATTAACTAACTTTCGGCCTCAATTACTTCCTATAGTGACTTAACAACTAATTTTAATAAAGCTACGTTCAGTAGACATACGATTCTTGATCACAATCTCAGCATCAACATATTAAAATCTACTCACAAATTCATAGAAACAAATACAGTGCTACCAGTCTGGATGACTTTTGGCAGTTCTGCTGACCGCTTTCCTTGGTCCTATATCTTAGCCTTTGCTGAACGGCTTTTGGCGGTCATTCTGGTGTAGTCCTCGTCCGGGATCTGTAGCATAGATCACCGTTGGTTTTTGGATCTACTGTCGACGCCACATATTTGGTCGCACGTTCCGCTACTGGAAATACATCTCCGTAGAATGACCTTCTTTTCCCCAGCTTTCTACTTCTGCAAGACGGACAAACTCCTCAAACAGCCTTGAACCTAAAACTCCTGAACAGCAGCCTCTCTCTTGGTTCTCAAGGCCTCTTTTATATGATTCAAAAGCTCCTTGTTTTTAGTGTCGGAGACCCTTGAATCTTCCGTAAATAATTCACATCACTGTTGTTTTGACCTTCAGAGTTGGCAGTAACAATCTACACCTGAATGACCTTCAATACTTTTGTTTACTTTTAAGTCACCAACATAATCCGGTCTAATCTCTTTAACTTAAAGAAATACTTTTAACATTCTGTTACATCAAACCAATATAATTCACAACTTTAAGCTTTACAATATTTTTATAATTTGTGAACAATTTCTATATCATTCTTTTTGTTAGTTAGCTTTACAAGTTTACTTTAAAATATATTAAGTTACAATTCTTTCTTTACTCATGGTTTGTGACCTCAGTAAAATTGATGCCGAAAAATTTATATAAAATTTCACCGCATCGAATTTTACACCTGGACACCTTTGGGTGACTAACTAGCTCATTATGCTATTCCTCCCATCTCAGGCTAGCACCACAGGATAGGTTAGTTTCCTTACTTGCAATAATCAAGAAGCATAACAGAATGTTCCGAAGACTAGTAGCCTTGGTTGCACACCTTTTGGTCCAAGGAACCAGACAAGTGCAGAAATGTGCGGCCTCCTTGTGGCGTACCCTGAACATCCTCGGGTGACTAACTAGCTTATTATGCTATTCCTCCCATCTCGGGCTAGCACCAGAGGATGGCTTAGTTTCCTTGCTTGCAATAATCAAGAAAATAGCAGGTCTGACTCCGAGTGGTTAGATCCAGGAAACCTGAAGATCGATTCCAACACTAGGGACTTGTTTGATGTGTGCCTGTCTCCCATCTCGTCAATGTTTCTAAACGCTGTAGACATGCCTGCAAGAATTGTAAGCAATTATTTTTTACCAGTAAAATTAGGTGCTAATTTCCGGATTTGCCAACTCAACATTGAAGGAATCAGATTTGCTAAAGGTCAATATCTCTCAAAAATCCTTCAAGAAAATGATATAGACATAGCTCTCATTCAAGAGACATGCACATCTAATGAACAACAATTGAAATCTAGAGGAAAAATTGCAGGGTACGATATACTAGGAGCTACACATCACCAAGCTCATGGCTGTGCAACTTATGTATGCAATAATATAGAGAATGCCCACTTAATATCAGCAAATATTAATCAGAATATACACACTATCATAGCCAAAATTGAAGATCTCACAGTGATTAACATCTATAAGTCTCCCCTGGTAGAATGGCCACGTGAAGTAATTCCCATATTTCCACATCCTACTATTTACATAGGAGATTTTAGCAGCCATCACACCATGTGGAATTACAATAATAATGATGCAAATGGTGAATCATTAACAAACTGGACTGAGCAAAACAATCTTAGCTTAATGTTTGATGCAAAGGACAAAGAAACATTTAAGGCGGCAGCATGGAAGAGGGAATACAACCCAGACCTCTGCTTTGTTACCCCAAAATTTGCAAAATCAACCAATAAACACAAGACAAATCCTTGAAGATTTTCCACACAGCCAACATCACCCAGTATTGGTAGAAGTAGGAATACAAATACAGGAATACCTTGTATAGCACGGTTTTGAACAACGCAGGTTTGGTCTAATGCAGTTTTTATTATTACTTATCATTATTATACTAACATTGTCAACACTAACCGGTGACTCCCAGGCGCTACAAGTGACAGTCGATAGCCACGTTTATGCAGTAGTTATTCGATTGGCTCTCACATAGACACTTTCTTTCCCCACGGCATTTTACTATTTAAGACGTTAATATTAGTATTTAATATTTTTTTATTATTTAAGTATGGGTGAAAAGAGACAAAACAAAGAAGACACTGTTGGAGTAACAAAAAACGCAAGTGGTTGACATTAGAGAAGAAACTTGAAATTATAAAATGTCACGAGAATGGCGCTTTGTTTGCTAAAATAGCATGTGAGAATTCAATGAATAAGTCATCTGTATGAACAATTATTTAGAGCAAAGAAAAAATTAAACAACATGGAACGAGCACCGCTTCTTATATGTCAAAAGTGATCATGAGAAATCGATCTTCTACAATGGAAAATATGGAACGCCTTCTAATGATCTGGATTGAAGATTGTAATCAGAAAAAAATTCCTTTGAGTCAAATGATAATCCAGGCAAAAGCAACAAGTCTATATGACAAAATAAAAGAAAATGGCGAAAATGAAGGGGGTACAACCAGTGAAACGTTTATAGCAAGTCGCGGGTGGTACTACAATTTCAAAAAGCATATGGGACTCCATAACGTAAGAATCCAAGGTGAAAGCACAAGTGCTGACACTAAAACTGCAGAATTATTTCCCAATGAATTGAAGGAGCTTATTGAAAAGGAAGGCTACACAGATGATCAAATTTTTAATGCTGACGAGACTGGCTTGTTCTGGAAAAGAATGCCATCACACACATTTTTAGCAGAGAAGGAAAAAACACAAGCTGGGTATAAAGTGTAAAAGACCGATTGGCACTTTTACTAGGAGGTAATGCATCAGGTGATTTAAAATTGAAGCCACTGTTACTGTACAGAGCAGAAAACCCAAGAGCTCTTAAGAGCTTTACAAAGAATAATTTACCTGTTCATTGGCGTTTGAATAAAAAAGCATGGGTGACTCGTTCAATTTTCGAAGACTGGTTTAAAACTTGTTTTTGCCCTGAAGTTAAAAACTATTGTAAAAAGAATGATATTCCTTTCAAAATTTTGCTTTTATCAGACAATGTGCCAGGCCATCTAAGTCTATTGACTGACTTAGATGAAAATGTAAAGATTCATTTTTTCCCTCCAAACACAACATCAATTCTGCAGCCGATGGATGAAGGCGTTATCTCCACTTTCAAGGCCTACTATTTAAGACGAACTTTTGCTCAAGCTATTAAAGCTGTAGCAGAAGAAGATTCTTGGACTTTGAGTGAATTTTGGAAGAATTTAACATAAAAGATACCATTCAAAATATTTATGAATCTTGGCAAGAGGTGACTGAAAGCAACATGAGAGTTGTATGGCATAATATCTTGCCGCCTTGTTCAAAGGAATTTGTTGCCTTTGCAATACAGAAAGAGGAAATCTCAACAGAAATTGTGCAGATGGGCAAAGATCTTGGTTTTACAAGTTTAGATTGTAACATGTGAAGAAATGTATTGATTCTCATTCAAATGATCTGGATGACGAAACCCTTTTGGAGTTGAAACAACAACAACGAGCCTATGAAGAAGACGAAGATGACCCCACTGATGTCATGGTTGAAGAATTTTCCTTTGCTGACCTTTCAACTGTATGCTAAAATTGAAGCAATATTTGTTTTGTTTTCTACAACTTTTTATATCAGTTTAAAAGGATTTTATTTGTAATTTAGTTAGTAAAAATAACAATTTTTTTTTCATTTTTAAACATTTTTATTATCCTAAATTTTTGTAATAAACAAATTAAATTGAAAACCTTTATAAATAGACCTCGAACAACGAGGTTTTGCATAGCGCGGACGCTTCTTGGAACCAATTAACTGTGCTATACAAGGTATTCCTATACCAATAATATGGTCTATTCCACGACCAAGATGGAATTTTAGAAAAGCGAACTGGCAGGATTTTTCATAAGAATTAGATAAAATAGTAAGATGGATACCTCCTGTGAGTGAAAACTACAACAGATTTATTGGAGCAGTCATATCAACAGCGAAGAAGTATATTCCAAGGGGTTTCCGAAAGGAATACATCCCTGACTGGAATAAAGACTGCGAAGAGCTATACCAAGTCTACTTAGAATCTGGTGACTGTGACATAGCTGACGAATTACTCCAGAAGCTTGATAATGAGTGCAGAGAAAAATGGATAAAAACTACAGAGGACTTAGACTTTAAAAAATCAAGTAGAAAAGCATGGAGCCTATTAAAGAAATTAGGTGGAATTAACCAATCACTCGTAAAGATCCTTTGGTGACTCCAGATCAAATTGCCTGTCGAATAACCTCGCTGTCTAGAGCCCCTCGAGATCATCAACACACACGGGAAGTTAAACGAACACCCAAAAACTTAGAACAAAGTGCAGATGGCAGCTCCCAATTTTCAAGAGAATTTACCACAGACAAAATAACTGAGGCCTTGAAGGAGGTGAAAACTGGCAAAGCACCAGGCTTTGATGGTGTTCACCCTGAATTCTTGGTAAACTGTGGAAAAAATGATCATCAATGGCTATCAAGATTCTTTTCTCACATTTTAAGGACCGGAAACCTTCCAACAGCCTTTAAGAGAACCAAAATAATAGCCATATTAAAACCCAACAAGCCTCAAAATCAAGTAGAGAGCTATCACCCAATTGGATCCTCAGTTGCTGTTATAAGTTCCTCGAGAGACTCCTCCTTAACAGAATTGGGCCAAAAATATCTGAAGTTATCCCTGTTGAACAAGCAGGCTTTAGGACTCAACGTAGTTGTACGGACCAAGTACTAAGTCTTACTACCCATATCGAAGCAGGCTTCCAAAGATGTTTGAAAACCTCTCTTGTGTTTGTTGACCTTACTGCTGCATACGACATGGTATGGAAAGAGGAGATGCTATACAAGGCTGACCCATACCATTCCAATCCAATATAAGACTTTTTGGTAACATGCTTTCTGACAGGTTCTTCCATGTGGTACTGGGAAACAAAATGAGCAAACTGAGAAAGCTGAACAACAGGCTCCCAGAGGGCTCAGTATTAGCACCAGCTTTATTCAACTTATATACATCTGATCTACTGACAACTAGGTAAAAAAAATTTGCTTATGCTGATGACATAGCCCTCGCCATCCAACACAAGAGCATTGAAGTAACAGATGATATTCTCACAAATGACCTTAGAACTATTAGGGAATACTTTCATAAATGGAGACTAACACCAAACCTCAATAAGACCGAGGTTAGCTCTTTTCACCTAAACATCAAATTTGCAAATAGGAAACTTCAGGTCAGCTTTAACAACACAATGCTGCAGCACCAAGATTTCCCTAAATATC
The DNA here is from genome assembly GCF_054136105.1 of Typopeltis vanoorti. Taxonomy (NCBI): domain Eukaryota; kingdom Metazoa; phylum Arthropoda; class Arachnida; order Uropygi; family Thelyphonidae; genus Typopeltis; species Typopeltis vanoorti. The sequence goes on along the minus strand of NC_143559.1, from coordinate 16,596,928 downwards.
TGGGTGTTACCCTGGACAGAACACTATCTTTCAAAAGACATCTGGAGAATCTCTCTTTAAAGATCAGAACCTGCAATAACATCATACAAAATCTGTGTGGTTCTACGTGGGTTCTTCTGCTATTACACTGCGATACTCCACATTGGCCTTAGTTTACTCTGCGGCAGAATACTGTTTATCAGTATGGTTAAACAGTCCTCATATCAAGAAAATCGACACACAAATAAATGCAGCGATGAGGACAATAACAGGTTGTGTCAAATCCCCCCCCCCTCTACTGGCTTCCAACTTTGAGCAATATTGCACCACCGAACTTACGCAGACAAAATGCTCTAGTAAAAGAATACAAAAAATAAACAGCAATCCCCTGTTGCCAATATATGAAGATCTCACATATATAAACATGAATAGCCTTAAATCCCGATGGTCTCCACTAATACTGGCTGAAGAACTAGTCAATAGCAATTTCAATGTTAATTCAAAATGGCTAGAAACTTGGAAAGAAAAATCGCCACCAGACTTAAACAGCATATCCTTCCCAACCAAAATCCAAAAGGGATTGAGCCTCCACGTCACCTATGGAAAAGCCTAAATAGGTTACGCACAGGGCATGGTATCTGTGCAGACAGATATCAGATAGCTTATACAAGTGGGGAAGATCACCTACACCCCAATGTAACTGTGGGGTCATAAATCAAACCATCCGGCACATTGTGGAGAACTGCAGCATAAGAGCCTACCCTGGTGACCTGAGAGACTTTTTTGAGGCAAACCCTTCAGCTCTTCATTGGCTATCTGAACTAGACTTACAATTTTAGGCTTTTTTTTTTATCTGATATTTGATTTTTTACTGATATTTGCATTATTTGCATTATTTGTTTCATTTTTATTGTCTGCACAAATATGTATTTATATATTCTGATGTCATGTGTCTTTATTATGCCATATGCTAAATAAATAAATTCAATATTATTATTATTAAGAGAGACCTCCAGGGAGTCAGGGACTCATCGAGGGAGGCCACATACTACACGCACCAGCTTTCACACTTATTCTTGAATTCATTCACACTGCTTGAACTAACAACATCCGATGGCAATTCATTCCAATCACGCACCACCCTATGAGAGAAAAATCTAGCTCTCACCCTCTTCTTAGTGGCATTCATTCTCAGCTTCCAAGGATGCCTGCTTATCCTTTCCCCACACTGCATAAACTGAAAAATTCCACCAACTGAAATCATGTATGACCCTTTCAGAAGTTTGTAGGTCTCAATCATATCATCCCTATTTCTACTGTTTACAGTCTACAAATTCTCAATCTGTCTTCATAATCAGTATTCCACAATCCTGGTATCATTTTTAATACTCTCCTTTGCACTCTCTCCACTATATCAGAAACACAATGGAAACCAGGAAACCAGACCTGTCCAAGTGAGATCTTATCAAGGCCATGTAAAGAGGCAAAATGACATCCTTATCTTTACATGTGAACGTTTGTTTCAGCATTACAATTATCTTTAGAGTTGTATTTGCAATCTCTGTTACATGGTCCCTGAACTTCAACCCCCTATCTAATATTCTTTCCGAAATCTTCCCATGATCTTTATTTAGCTACTTTTACTTAAAAGTTAGCTTCCATAGATGTTTCTCTGCATTCTCTATGAGTACGTGCAGGCTAATGAGCTAGATGCTTTTTATGATTTCTTCTCTTCACTGGCTGCTTCTTTAACCTCCTGTGTTCATCACAGTTTTTATTTTTATTTTTTTATAATCTTTATACACAACTTTCACTACATGTTTCCCCTGACCAAGTCAATCAATATTTTCTTCAGATTTTTGCCACTCCATTTCTAAGGTTTGGTTACTGTTTTAAATCTCCACTACTTTTCTCCTGTCGATATCGATCTACAGTTTACACCTGAGACTTAAAGTTTGATTCTTTTCAAAACTTTTGCATGTATTTTACTTTTTGATCAAGAAATATAGATGGTGATGATCTGGTAATGTTTAAGCAAATGATTTTGGCAAATGCAAAGCAAGTAATCATTATAGAAGACTTCAACTAAGAGTTTTTAATGGAACTTGTGACATAGTACGGATTAATACACACACATATTCACAAGATCAAAGAATAATAATTTTATTATTGCAAATTGAGAATGCTGGTGTATGTGTGTGTGTGAGTGGAATGGCCTCAAAGACACAGGGATTGTTATGTTTGTACACAAATGTAAGGAGTATTTGAAACAAGAGAGCTAAGTTTGTTGCACCGATCGAGTCAGGATGCCCAAAGATAATTAGAATAAGTGAAACTGGGTTGTCTGAGAAGAATGTGATGTTGGGAATAGAAATGGAAGGATATATAATTTTCCAGAAGGATAGTAATGTGAAAAGAGGAGGGGGGGGGGGGTTAATGATTACTGAGAAATTGTCTCCACAAAGTGTAGACGTTGACAGTACATGCTCAGATTTTGAACCTGTGTGGTGTGTGAAGTTTGGGAGACTTGAATTACAGGAATATAGAATGAAAGGAGAAGATAGTGTATGGGAACAGGGAGAGTGAGTTTGTTGATTTTCCGAGAGATATATATCTTAAGCAGCATCTGTTGAAGCAACAAGGCTCAATGTTTTGGATTTGGTGATAACTTCACAAGATTATGACATAGTACGGATAATAGTACAGACCACATAAGTTATCGATGAGGTATTAGTTAGCACCGCTGCTAGTTGGAAAGAGTGATCATGAGGTACTTGTTTAAGAAGTAGTGAAACAAGAAAAGATTACTGCCAAAAATGGATATGTGTGTGAAAGTGTAAAGTGAGTGATTATGGCAAGCTCAGTAGTCAATTAGCATAAGTATATTGGGTAGATGAGCTGAGCAAACAAGATGTTGACAGTGCATGGAAATTCATAAGGCAGTATCTGACACAAGCAATGTATAACTGCATATCAACAGTTAAGCGAATAAATAGAGTAGGAGTGAAACTGATGAACGGTGAAATCAAGCAAACTGTGTTGAAAAAGAAAATGCTATGGAGGAGGTACAAGACAGTTGGTGGTGTTCAGACCCATAAAGAGTATAAAGTGCAGGCTAGGAAGGTGATGAGCATGAGATGAGTATGAGAGGAAATTAGCTGGTCAGGCTAAGGTTAATTCAAGGGAGTTTTTCCATTATATGGAAAGCAAGAGAAAGATTAATTATGGCAGGTGACACTGGTGGATAGTCATGGCAGCAGAATGACAGTTGCAAAGGATATAGTGGAATTATTGAACGAGCACTTCATCAGTGTATATCATACTGGTAAATGATACAGTGCAATATATAGGAGAGAGACAAATATTAGAAAGAAGAAATGGAAGTGAAAGAATCAGGTGTATCAGGTGTTGATTAAGTTAGATTTAATAAAGCTGTGGGAATGGATAACATATCACCATGTATTCTTAAGGAATGTGCACAACAATTAGATTGTGTACAGATTTGACTATACACAAAAGCCAGGTCAAGGGCATTTGTGTACAGATTTGTCTATACACAAATGCCCTTGACCTGGCTGTTTAATAAAAGTCTTGCAGTGGGTAATTTGAGTGGGAAAAAGGCAAAACTGCAGTTGTAGTCAAGGTGTTGGAGATGGTTAGGAATAGAATACAGGATTGTGTTGATGGACATAGCATTCTTTATGATGGTCAGCATGGAATTGTAAAGAGTAGATCTTGTTTTAGCAATTTACTATTATAATTTTAGCAATTTGTGTTAGATAAGGGAAAATCGTATATAGTGATATTCTTGGACTCTGCCAAAGTGTTTGATAGATTACCACATAAGTTGAAATGAAATGTGTGTGTGAAAGTTCAGCTATGGTATGCAAACGTGATAAAGATATGAATGTCTTATGGTGTTGAGGGTGTTGCTACTGTTGTGTCCCAATTTATGATTATTATTCTATCTAGTGAAATTCTGCTTATCTATATTCAACTTTTATCTATGTACGAGATATCACTCCAAAATACAAATATTTAAGCTATTTCTCCCCTTAGTGTCCCTAATATTTATATTATACTGCGCCTTTTGGGACATTTAGTTTGAGATATTAAATACAAAAACAAGGAGCAATTACTAAAATATGTCTGAATGTGAAACAATATTGCAGTCGTGACACTTTATCTCGTTACTCATTTAAATATTCTCCCCTCCCACGTGATTAGGTTCATATGTTTTCAAGTGGTGCATTGGGCAGCAATTTCAGACAACTATTTTGTCAATGAACGAAGGTTTATTAAACTCATTAGTATGGTACAATTCAATTTCTAATATAATTCAATTCAATGCTAAGAAAACATTTACAAAATAACATTAGCTTATCACATGTAGTTTGGCTATGATCCTATATGGGTATTGCGATCATGCCACCATAACAAATTCAACACATACAATCATATGTATAATCCCAGATCTAATTAACACCTTAGTTAACCCTATATTAGTCTGAATATATGCTATATGCTGTAGCACATGGACATATGTGATCAATTCACTCTATTTAACTATCCAAAACTATGTAGATTAAATTATCCTTTCACTGTACTAACACATAACTTTGACATTTAAAACTTTCCTATACGTTACAATACACATGCATAATTCTCAGGACACATGAATACCTATATAATTAATATTAAACAAGCATACTCTCAGTATAATCAGTCATGTACTAAAGTCCTAGTATAATTTTCCTTAGTCTCTTCAACAGTTCAGTAATAGTATAATGATTACAATTGCAGACGATTTTCAGTTAACACAAGATTTTACAGTACCTTTTGTTCTTGAGTTTTCTATATTGGCCTCTACCTTTTTCCCGATTGTACTATCCTGGTATGATCTCTCCTATAATCTGTCACTCCTAAGTTCTTTTGGCATTAAACTGTGCTTATGCGATCTTAACTTTTCATACTTGAATTAAGGACACACTTAGAATCATGTATACAATGGCTGTGAAACTCACCACGTGGACACCGACTTCTTTACAGATTTCCTTTTTTCGTAATTGTCACTGGATGATGAAGCACATAGATAATACCTTCTTTCCTTTAGCTAAATGGCATTCCTTGTTTCTTTCCATAGGAAATACGGAATCGAAATCCCGCTCACCACTTGTTCCTTGTTGTGACGATGGAGATTAACTCCAATCCCGCCACTCAGGAAAACCATGTGAAACCTATACGAAAAAACTCGTGAAGAAACTCTCCGGGAAAAAGCCTCTTGGGTGGGGTTTCTAACCCTTTTATACCTTGACCCCTACTGGCACCTTCTTCAATTTCTTTTCCCCGTCCCTTACTGGATTCGACTTCACCGACCAATTAGGGTGCCGTTTTTCTGCCAAACATTCTGAGGTCAGTGAGCACGCGACTCACACGTGACGACATCTCAATTCTGGAATTGACCCTGAGCGATAGTCTATTGTTTTTCTTTTGCTAGCCTCTAAATTAACCCCCTTCCAAAATTTTCTAAGAATGTACTTAATATTTTAATCTCTAGCCCCTCACATACAATTTCTTATGACTAATTAGAAAACTTAGCTAATTTTTTTCATATCACAACTGTAATATATTCCCTCTTTAGATTTAACCTTAACTACTTTTGATTTCCCTTCACAGATTACCTCCTCATGTGATGATTTCTTCCCTTTATTCGTGTGGGATTCATGATTCCTCTCCTGAGGCTCATTTCTCTCTTCCTTACGTAACTCTGGAGTTTGCCCCTTCCTTGTAAATTGTCTCTTTCCCAATAGGTATATTTCTTTCCTCATGTAATCACATTTAAAGTCATACCTTGACAGGAAATCTCTGCCTAGGATCAGCTTTTGTGTGGAAGAGAGGATCCTTGTAGGATCAGAAACTCCTGCCAAACACATAATTTGAACTCAGGCAGGTATAATTTAGATTCACAGACCTAGAAGCATGAGTCATGGAAGTTGTGACACCTGATACTTTCACTCGTTGTTTAAGGTGAGTGATATTATCTTTTGCATGAGGTTCTATTATCTTAAAGTAATCCTCAGATATGATGGATGATTGAGCCCCAGTGTCTAGCAAAGCATTGCAGTATCTTCCGTATGCACTGGCCTTCACTTCCATCTCATAAGGATGCTCCTTTCTTCCTTGTCCCTTTTTTCCAAACTCTGTTTGTATATGTATGTGAATCTGAATCTCTTTCATAACCTCTACCAAAGCGCTTCTTGTTAATGTAACAGTTTTGAGCAAAATGTCCCAATTTGTTACAACTGAAACATCTTGGGGCTCTCAACCGCGTCTTTGGTCATTAGATCTCCCTTGATTTTGAGGAATAGCTGTTGCTTGTTGTGGTATGACTTCTGACAGCCTCTGCATAACTGAATCTAATCTATCAAGAAGGGATCTTTTCAGACGCTCAACTTCCTCTTTAACTAACTTAGTGGTTTCCTCAGTTCTGCTATAATCAGGCTCTAGGGTTCTTACTGATAACGTTCCTAGTTGTTTCATCACCTCATCTAACCGATCCATAATGGGTTTTTGGAGTATTTCTATCTCTTGTTTCATAATAACCCTGATTTTATCTGAATCAATATAAGACTCTGTAAAATTGTTTATCTCCTGCCGATTGTCTTCTTCTAGTCTCGCTCTTGTCTTAGATCTTTCTCTCCTCGTCTTACCCTCTTTAATATGTCCTTGCCCCTTTTCAGAATTGCTCTTCTCTTCACTTATGTTTATTGCCCCTGGAACATGTACGGGGCAGAGGTCTCTGAGCAATTGTTCACGTTCCTTTACAGCATCGTAACATTCTCTTAAATTGGATAATCTTTTATCGAATGCCGTTTCCTTTAACTCAGGTTTGACTCCCTGTCTGAATTGTTGGAAAATGGCCCAGTCCAAGTGAGGCTTTTCTTCACTAAGGACACTCAGGGTACTAGCTATCGTCAGTAACCTGTTATGGAACTAAGCCACACTTTCCTTTTCCTTCTGAGAGCACCTCTGGAGCTTCCATAAGTTAGGTCGCAAGGTTCCCAGTTTCGAGAACTCAGAAATTAGGACTGTCTTAAATCGGGAGTAATCCAGGGTTTCCTTGAGAATGGGGGAGGAAGAGGAAAGCTTTAGCCTTTCCCACCAGTTTACTTCGGAGTAAGACTAGCAACTGAAAATCAGTCCATCCTCCGACTCTTTTAAGCTCTTCTATATAACTAAAAAAATTTAGGACGTCATCAGTCTCCTTGCCCGAAAATTGTGGGAACACCTGCTGTGGATTAATGTAACGAAAAAATTTGCTGTTATCCATGCCTAAAACTACTGGAGGGTTCAGTCATACTTGCATCCAATTTACACTAATTTACTCTCTAAAATTCTCAACAAAACTTAACTAAACTTCTACCTCTCAGTTGTCTGATCTGCACCCAAAACCAACTTGTTGTGAATAGATAGCTTGTAATTAAGATTTAATTAGCTACATTACACCCTGTCGACTGCACCATTTATGTTGTGTCCCAATTTATGATTATTATTCTATCTAGTGAAATTCTGCTTATCTATATTCATTTATCTATGTACGAGATATCACCCCAAAATACAAATATTTAAGTTATTTCTTCCCTTATGTCCCTAATATTTGTATTATAGGGTGATATCACGTACATAGATAAAAGTTGAATATAGATAAGCAGAATTTCACTAGATAGAATAATAATCATAAATTGGAACACAACACTACAGACCTGGTGGCTCAATTGCAGGGTACAAAGAAATGCATCATCAATTTAGCCTTATGGGTACCAAACGAGTGATCATTATGGGTGACTTTAATTTTCCAAACATTGATTAGGTAGATAAGAAATCTCATGATAAGAAGAAAGAGGAATTTATTGAATTGTTTCAAGACAACTTTTTCAAGCAGCATGTAAAAGAAGGAACTTGAATGTGAAGGAACTCGAAGTCAAAGAATGTTAGATTTGCTCATAGTGACAGAAGGGGTCTCTGTTAAGAACATGGCTATTTTACCACCAGCTGGGTGACAGTGATCATGCTGTGTTTTCTTGGGAAGTATCTAAACTACAAAGCGAAATTAAGATCAACTCAGGAGAATACTATCGTTGGTCCCATGGTATCAGTTACTGAATGGGAAAAATGTCAGCATTGCATGGGGAATCTTTGCAAAAGTGCTTAAATGAGGCTGTATCTGAATGTAACCCTAGTGTTCGAAGAATAAATGAGTTGGGAGTGAAATGGATGTGCAACCTTATTAAGCAAGAGATCCACAAGAAGGTTGATGTGGAAAGAATATCATGAGAATAATAGTGAGGAGTTATGAAATATATAAAGCTCAGACCAAAAAGTAACGGGTATTGTGAAATTGATTCCATTATAAGCACCGAGATAGCTTCCCCTCAATGTAACAAAGAACTGTTTGATATAATAACAAAACATATGGTGCATGGTCCATGCAGACTCCAAACTCACTGTGCATGAAGTCAGGGAAGTGTACAAAGAGAAATCCAAGATCATTTATCAATGAAACTCAAACAGGTGAGGATGGATATCCACGATATTATCGACGTGCTCCTTCAGATGGTGGCGAATTGCTACCATAATAGCTAAGGAATTATCGAAACTGATAATCACCATGCAATGCCTTATAGTTCGGTACTGTTGCAAACCTTTAATGCACAAATGAATGAAATTTGCAGTTCGTGAAATCTGTCAAGTATGTATTTAAGTACATTAAGAAGAGTTCAGACCAGGCAATTTTTGTTTGCAAAATGAACATAGCAAAGTAGATCGATGGCAAACTGAACAATACATCAGTACCTCTGAAGCCATTTTGTGGATTTTATTTTTTAATATTCATGAGCACCATCCAACTATAGTTCATCTAGAAAATGGTCAAAGAGCATACTTCACAGAAAGTAATGCACTCAGCACAGTGAAGTCACCAAAGGACACAACATTAACAGCCCTTTTTAAGCTATGCATCGAAGATAATTTTGCCCAAACACTGACCTATAATGAAGTTCCTACATACACCTGGCATCAAAACAAATTTCAGTGAAGAAGACAGGGTGCCAATGTGGATGGTTATCGTGGTGTAAAAAAGAGCAATGAAATAGGCAGTGTTGGTGTGCATCCCAGTAATGCTGAATGCTTTTAATGAATGCTCTTGATGCATGTGAAAGGACTAAAATCATTCATCAACCTAAAAACAGTAAATGGTGTAGTATACATCCGACATACTGGGATGCATATAAGGCTTTGAATTTGACAGAAGATAATTCTCGCTGGTCTGATTGTCTCAGTGATGCAATAATAATTTCATACTCACTGTCATCTTTGCCTTTTGTTTGCCATAATGTTGGTTCACTGCAACACGACTGACACTATCGCCATGGTCAACTTACAAAAACAATTTTTCAGAAGATACCTTACACTAAGAACGTTCTACTCATTCTCAGGCTCAGTTTAATGAAGCAATATATAAAGAGGCATCATTAAGACTTGAATCAATTGTTAAGTCAATAAGTGGCAAAAGTGTTAAAGATTTCAGTCTTCCGATACTGCACATTCCTTTGCCTCTAGATAAAGATTTAATCCAGGAAACCTCACACAATTTCAATGAACTTTGGGATTTATTGAGTCGGCATGAATAATAACTTCAGATCAAGCTCAAGTTTTTTTGCAATGTTTTAACAAGCTGTGAAAATCAATCAGGGAAAGTGTTTTTCTTGGATGCTGCAGGTGGTACTGGGAAAACATTTTTACTAAATTCGTTATTAGCTAAGTTGAGAAGCCAAGATAAAATCGCTCTGGCTGTGGCATCCTCAGGTATAGCAGCTACTCTGTTGCAAGTTCACAGAACTGCTCATTCTGCTTTCTAAGTATCACTTACAAATGTGACTATTGATACATATATGTGCAATATATCAAAACAAAGTAATTTGTCGAAATTATTACAAGGGTTTCTTTGATTGTTTGGGATGAATGTACAACATCTGCTGAAGAAATCAACAGAACATCAGATGATCGAAGAATGGGTGGAATAACTGTTTTAGTTTTATTTGCCATTGATTTTCGACAAATTTTCAACTGCCCATCCTGCAGAACCAGGGCGGACGAAGTGAATACCTGTCTTAAGAAATCATCACTACAGAATGATATAGAGAAGTTTTTTTCTCAAAACAAATATGCATGCTTACCTACATGGAGACTAATGCACATTCCATCTTCTCAAATTTGTTAAAAATGGGCAATGGTGAAGTACAGCAAAGAGAGGGAAAAATTATATTAACACACCTAAATATTGGGAAAATTGTCCAAACTGCAAACAAACTGTTGTCTTGCCATTTTTTTTTTTTTTTTAAATATTGAGCCATACATGAGAGGTTGGTTGATCAACCTTAGTACATTAGTACCGTATATGGGTTGGGAAAGGAGGAACTTGTTCACATTTGATTTAAAAGATGTATATTGTATTCCTTTGGAAACACATCAAGGGGAAAATTTATTACAATCCATCAGTAACAGGATGAAGGAGAAGGAGAAAAAGAAACTTGTTCTATGGGTTTTAAGGGGCACTGTGAAGAGATGTTGAGCAGCAGCAGCTGCATGAGTTCCAACAGGCTTAGTACTAAGTGGGGGAATTATTGATGCTATTTCAGATGAACATCTGCCATGGAAATTTTTACAGAATACACATATTGCAGAAACCAAATGTGTGTGTGAAAGTGGAGGAGTAAGATGGTAATACATAGGTCATTAATAAGTCTAACAGTTCTCCTCTAAATTGAGAGAAGAATTTTGTTATTAGGGGCACATCACTTTAAATGTGAGAGAAGTATTCAACAGCTCGGCAGATTGGTGATTTGTATAAGATTAACAGCTCTTCGGAGGTGAAGAAATGTCTTGAGCAAAAGAGAAATCCTAGTTTTTTAGAAGATGAGGATGCAATGGTAGTGATGTGTTTATGCCAGGGTAATTCCTAGAGAAATCTCACCTTGTATGGAAATCTAGATGTTGTCAAAAATAATACTTGGGAGAAAATTATTCTTGTGAGAAATAAGACAGAACTACTGAGAACATACAGTAAACAGAAAAGTCACCTTCTTGGTTCAGAGAGAAAACTATCTCCTACCTCGAAATGACACTGTGTTAATAATGAAAGAGTTGGTTCTTAATGGACCTGTTAGTGTTTAGAAATCATTAACTATTTCTGTGGATGTAGATGATACGGATCATCTTCCCATTGAATTTTTAAATTTGCTTAATCCACCTGGATTGCCTGGTCATGAAATTAAATTGAAAACAGGTGTTCCTATTATGTTATTGTGAAATCTGCACCGCCAAATCTTTGCAATGGAACTAGGCTTCAAGTAATATAATTGAAACCGAATATGACAGAAGCTGTGATATTTACGGAGAAATTGTCTTCATTACTCGGATACTCCTCATTCCTTCAGACTATTCATTTGTATTCAGAATGGTTAAAATTTCCAATAAGAACACGGGAAATAAATATAGGAATGTAGCAAAATATTCTGGAGTGTATTGAAAAAGAAAAAAGAAAAAAAAAAGCTCAGAAATGGAAGAAAGAGTACTGTAAAAGGAATTAGAGATGATAAAAGTGACATGAAAACAGGAGCAAAAGATATCCTTGAAGTATGGAGTAATTACTTTGAAAAACTGCTAAATGAAACAAGCAGTGATGACAGCACAGTGGTAAAAAAACACTGACCAGGCATGCAGTCAGGAATACATATCCACACTTCAAGTAGAAAAAGCCATCAAAGGCTTGAAATGTGGAAAGGCAGCAGAAGTAGATGATATTCAACCAGAAATGCTGAAGTATGGAGGTATAAAAGTCTTACAGTGGCTGCAGTGTATAGTTCAGAATGCCTGGACAGAGGGACGAATTTCTGATGATTGGAGTAGAGCTCTCACAGTACCCATATATCAAAAGGGAAATAAAACTGAATGTGAGAATTACAGAGGTATTTCCCTACTGAGTGTTCCTGGTAAGATTTATACACATATACTTGAGAAACATTTGATTAGAATTGTGAAAGAAAAGCTTGGTGAAGAACAAGCTGGATTCAGGTCAAATAGAGGCCAGGATCAGATCTTCACTTTACAACAAATAGTGGAGAAATCATGGGAGTATAACGAAGATCTGTATTTAAGTTTTGTTGATTTGGGAAAGGCATATGACAAGGTGCCAAGAGAGAAGCTATTCAGTACTACAGTTATACGGTGTCAATGGGACATTATATCAAGCAATACTCAGTCTTTATTTGAGTTGTAAGTCAATAGTTAGAATTGAAGGAAGTACAGGAAGATGGTTTAACGTTAAATCTGGTGTGAGATAAGGATGTACATTATCCCCTCTGTTATTCATTATCTATAGGAATCACATTATGAAGGAAAGTGGTATTAAACATGATGTCAAAATTGGAGACGTTAATGTCAGTTCTTTGCTTTGTGCAGACGATGTTATACTTCTAAATAAATCTGCTACAAGTCTGCAAGATTCCCTGCCTAAATTGAATAACTGTTGTAATAGATATGATATGAAAGTCAGCAATAAAAAGACAAACAATTAAATTAAAATAGACAGAATCAATGAAAATATCAACTGCATTGTGAATGGAGAACCTGTGGAACAAGTAAAACATTTCATCTACTTAGGCACAATTTTTAGTGAAGATGGTAAATTAAATATAGAAACAGAGAACAGAATCATTATTTTTAGTGAAGATGGTAAATTAAATATAGAAATAGAGAACAGAATCAACAAAGCTGGTATGGTAGGAAGTCAATTGAATAAATTCATATGGGATAAGAGAGAAATTAGTCGGAACACTAAATTAGCTGTATACAAGACAGTGTTCAAACCAGTTTTAACTTATAGATCTGAGAGCTGGGTCAGAAGTAAAACACTTGACCAAAGACTAGAGACCGCAGATATGAGAGCCCTGAGAAAGATTAGAGGCGTGAACAGATGGCATCAATGGCAATATCATATTAAAAACGAGGATATTAGGAAAGAACTTGACATTGTCAGCATCCAGGAATGCATTAGCAGAGCTAATCTCAGTTGGTATGGTCACTTAAACAGAATGAGCAAGGAAAGATTAGCAAGACAAGTTTTCTCTGCCAGGTTGACAGGAAATCGACCCAGAGGAAGACCAAGATATAGGTGGATTGATACGTTACAAAGTGCCTTAGATGACAGAAATATAATATCTGATAATTTTGGAGTCTTGACAAGTAACAGACTGATATGGAGAAAAATTGTAGATAGGAAGTTAGTAATGATGCAAATTTTTCATGTAGTACTGTCATATTCTGTACACCCCTTGAGAGTACATGGCAGGAATTTGATGATGATGATGACATATACATTTAAGGAATATGTGATTGTCTGTGGAAATTCTAGTGGGGGTCGGCAGTAGATGGTGTTGGTGTAGCTGCGGTCAGTTGGTGGAAACAGAGTTGTTGGGTAGATGCCCTCCCTCGATGAGTCTTTGGACTCCCTGGAGGTGACAAATAATAATAATAAATGTAGAGGCTTAATGTAAGTGACTGTTTGGTCTCTAGTAAATATTTTTTACATAATCTTTTCCATATTATGTAAAATACAAGGTGTATACATACAGGCTGAAATGAATTTTCACTTGATACACATGTCCACATAAAATATACAAGGGGAAAAAATATTAAAAAAATAGGTACAATAGTTTTAACAGCATCACAGTTAATATAAACTGAAGTTGTTTTGATAAATAGAGTTCTTACACGTTGCATTTGGTCGAGGTTCATTTGAAGTTTCAATTATTTGTCTTTGAATAAACTGTTGATCGATGATTTTTTTTTTTTTTAAGTAATTACCTTTCAATGAGTAATTATTTTTTTTTTAAGTAATTACCTTTCAATGAGGTGTGGAAGGGGTGGTGAAGCGCAATACATAGCCTCTCTCACTCAAATGTCAATCTCACCTTCCCGTGGTCCATCCTGTTCTAAAAGTACAAACGAGGCACTGGCGACCGAGTATGGGCGGTATAACCTTAACAACCTAACAGAGTAAATGCTGTTAGATCTGCCTGTCCAGAGGCGTTAGGTAGCAGCCCTACCACTGGACTTACCCAGCGACAGGTTAGTAACCTGCCCTGGGGAAATTCAAAGTACTTTCAAGTTTCATGCAAAGAAAAGCCGGACGGACTGTCAGGGAAAAGACCACAACCCAGGAAACGGTAAATGAAATTGGAAAAAGGAACACATAATGAAGATTGCAACATGGAATGTGAGAAGCATTGCACACAAAGAAGAAGAACTTGATAAACAACTAAACCAAGCTAACATAAAAATATGTATAGTAACAGAAACAAAGAAAAAACAAAAAGGTACAAACGAAACAAACAACTATATACAAATCTACAGTGGGGTAAAAAAAGAAGAAAGAGCAAAAGCAGGTATAATGATTATGGTACATAAATCCCTAAAGAACAATATTGTATATTACAACTATTTGAATGAAAGTCTAATAGAAATTAGACTCAAGACATTAAGAGGCCACATAACAATAATTGGTGCATATGCACCAGAAGAGGGAAAAGAAGAAGACAGTAATATATTTTATAAAGAATTACAGAATGCCATAGATAAAACAAACAAAACTGACTATTTACTGCTAGCAGGAGATTTAAATGCCAGAATAGGAAACAAAAAATACAAAACAAACATAGGTAAATTTGGCGAAGATACATGTAATCAGAATGGTCGCAGATTGCGCGATTTTGTCATTTATAATAATATGAGAATAATGAATTCAATGTTTAAACACAAGGAAATACATAAATATACTTGGTCAGCCAGAGAATACAAATCAGTAATCGACTACGTTATCACAAATTTTAAATTAGCGGAGTTAATTTTAGACGTAAGAGCATATCGAGGCTTTGAATTAAATTCTGATCATTATATGGTATCAGCAAAAATTCGTTTTAAACCAAAGTGGCTAAAAACACATAGAATTGAAAATTCTTACCAGCCGAGCTACAAAATTTCTTCATTACAGGATCCTCAAGTTAGACTACAATATCAAAAATGCACAAACTTAAAAACAGAAACCACACATGAATCAAGGGACATAGAAGATGAATGGGAAAATTTGAAACAAATTCTCACAAAAGCAGCAACAGAAACCTTAGGAATAAAGCACAAATGGATTAGAAAAAGAGGACTACGAGACTGGAACAATGAAATAGAAAATATAATAAAAACCAAAAAGGACAGTTACCAGAAATGGCTAAATTCCAAAACAATAGAAGCAGAAATAGAGTATAAAAGAAATAGTGCAATTGCAAAATGAGAAGTAAGGAAAAAACATAGAGAAAGATGGAACAATTTCATAACAGAACCAGAAAAGGATTTATTTAAGCCACAACCCAAAACCTATAAAGTAATAAAATACATGAATAAAGAAATAAAAGAAAAGATAAAAATCCAAACAATAGATTTAGAAAAATGGGTGACCTATTTCCAAAATCTCTGGACAGATGAGAACAATGAATTAAAATTTTATAAGACAAAGAATGATCTAATAGAAAATATCACAATGTTAGAACTGAAAAATATAATAAAGAAGATGAAAAATAGGAAAACGCCAGGAGAAGACAATATAAATATAGAACTCTACAAAAATGCAGGTGAAAAATTTAATGAAAGACTTTTGAAATTTTTTAATATGGTTTGGATGTCCGGAAAAACCTCTAACTCTTGGAAAAAAGCACTGGTCATCCCAATCTATAAAAAAGGAAATAAAGACAATTGCAATAATTATAGGGGAATTAGCCTGCTGAATACAGGATATAAAATATATGCAGGAATATTAAAAGAGAAACTAAGCAGCATTGTAGAAAACAAATTACTAGAAGAACAAAATGGCTTCCGAAAAGGCCGATCCTGCATAGATCCAATTTTTACTTTAAAATTATTAATAGAAAAGAGAAGAGAATTTCAAAAAGAAACACATGTGGCGTTTATTGATTATGAAAAAGCTTTTGACAAAATTAGTCGACAAAAATTGTTTAAAATATTAACCAATTTAAACATACCAAACCAACTTTTACAATCTATTCAAGAAATATATACAGGAAATAAAACAGCAGTTAAATTAGAACACACTTCAGAATGGAAAGATATATCAAGAGGAGTACGACAAGGGTGTACCCTCTCACCTCTGCTTTTCAATATATATATAAATGAAATATTAACAATCTGGAAACAGCATAACCCATTTGGTATACAAATGACCCCGCAAATGAAGATAGATACACTACTATTTGCAGATGATCAAATAGTATTAGCTACATCAGAAGATGACTTACAAAGATCATTAAAATCATTAAATGATATCTCAAAGCAACATAATATGACAATATCCAAAGAAAAAACAAAAATAATGGCATTCAAAGGAGAAAACCCAATAAGAAGTAAAATAGTGATAGATAATAAAATACTAGAACAAGTAAACACTTTCAGATACTTGGGATGTGATCTATCATACGAAGAAGAAAAAGACATAGACACTAAAATATCAAACTTTGTCAAAGTAAATGGCATAATAAACAGCATATTTAAGCCATCCCTGGTACAAAAACACACTAGAATCAGACTATATAATGTCTTGTCAAAACCAACTCTACTATACGGAAGCGAAACATGGACCATGAAAAGGAAAGATGAAAAACGAATTCAAACAGCAGAAATGAAGCTCCTCAGAAAAACAGCTGGATATACCAAGTGGGACCACAAAACAAATGAAGAAATCTTACAATCCCTAAAAATCAAACCAATTAATTACTACATAAGACAGTATAAACAAAAATGGCTAGAACATTTAAATCGAATGGACAACAGCAGACTACCAAAAATATTATACAGATACAAAATAAGTGGAGAAAGAAGAATCGGAAGACCAAGAAAGAGATGGCATGATACCGGAACAGGCCACATGGCCTATATTCCATGTTAGGAAGAAGAAGAAGACCTTTCAATGAATTTTTTTTTCCAGATTTCCAGCCAAAAGGCTGTGGGTTTGAATCCTGCCATGGACATGGATGTTTGTGATTGTCTGTGAAAATACTAGTGGTGGTGGGCAGTAGATGATGATGGTAGTTGCGATTCGTTGTAGTTGGTGGATTGAGTAGTGGAGACAGAGATTGTGGAGTGGGTGTCCTCCCTCGATGAATCTTTGGACTCCTTGGAGGTGTCACATAATAATAATAACAATCATTATCAACATTGGCTGGAAGCATGTAAAATTTTTAACTTTTATTGCATGTTGGTCAAAATTGATCAACATTTTAATTCGAATTTTAATTTCTTTGTGGCATTTGTTTTTCAATTTAAGAACTTTTGTTGTTTTATTCATACTTTTTTATACAATGCTGCTTGTACATTAATGTATTTTATTGAAAAAGCTATGTCATCTGCTTAATCTAGATCTTTCCATAATATATGATTCCATTTTATTCCTCTTCTTATTATTATATAACACTTTTAAGAACTTATCATGGGAGGCACCCAACTCTAACCACACATTATGGCACTACTACCAACAGCAACACACAATGCCATCTACTGCCCACTAACTAGTATTTTTTTACTAAATTGTGTGTGTGTTCTCATGGCAAATAACGTGGGTTGAAAAACATGAGTTTTCAGGGAGAAGAAATCCAGCTAACTTACTTTCAATTGAAAAATCCCAAATAAAGATTTCTCGTCTTGACAAGAACCAAACTCAAGTCTTTCCCAATCGAAGAGCATAATGTCCCACTGTTCTTTCAAATGTGCTATGGAGGATAACTGTACCTTTTTTTTTCATAATCCAATCAATGACTATGTTAAAAAAAGTAGTCTAGACATCACATAACTTGTCTCGCACCAGACCTTATCTCTAATAATTCTGATGTCTGCTGAGCAATAACACAACTTTTACTTTGTTTATTCTCTTTTATTATTCTCACATTTGTCAGTAATTCCATAGCTTCTAATAATAATTATCTATGACTCTTTATTACTGTCAAAAAATCTATAAAACTGATACAAGTTTTACCTTGTATCAGTTTTGATACAAGGATGTTCTGAATTTTATGCTTCACTCAATGGTGTTCCTCATTCCTTAAAGTAAAAATGTGATGTACCACACTTCCACCTGTTCTAAAACACCTTGCTCATTCCTTAATGTTGTTTCTATTTCACTTTTAATCCTATTTATCAATTTTTTTTCAAAATATTTTTGCCAATACTGACAGCAGACTAATTCCCCTTCAAGTTTCCTATTTAGTGAAATAGCCTTTCTTTGTAATTATGATTATCATTGCCACTGTCTGAGTTTCTTTTCAGGCTTTAGCACATTCTTAAAGGCCATTTTCTATCAACTATCTTAAGTATTTCTATTGTATTATTATTATTACCACATGCTTTCACCTTTTTAATATTTAAATCTATACTTATTTAAGGTTACCATTACTGAACTGATCATTGAGCTTAATATTGAATTCCTACTACAAACACTACTATCATCAGCTGCATCAGTCTTGGGACTGGTAGCTAAGCAGCAATTTCCTCCATTCCGCTCTCATTGGCTTTTTTCTTAACCTCCTGGTAACTCCTCAAACCCGTGCTGTCTTTGACTTCGTCAAGAAAGCTTTAACTTGGTCTGCCTCTTCTTCTTTTCCCCTCTATTTTGCCTTCAGTTATTCTTTTCACAAGTCCATCATGTCGAAGTATATGTCCAAACCACCACCTATCCCTTCTAATTTTTATCGATTTTATTAGAGTTCTTGTTTCGTTTCTCTCTCTCAGGACTTGTTGGTTTGATTTTTATCTGTCCATTTTATTTTGTTCATGCGACGCCAGCACCACATTTCAAAAGCCTCCAATCTTCTTACATCTTCTCTGCCTAGAATCCAGGTTTCACATCCATATAGTGCAATGCTCCATATCAATGTCTTTACTAATTTTTTTTTCAATTGTAGGTTGAGGTTTCCTGTTAATAAATTTTAATAAATTGTTAATAAATTGGTAATATAAATTTATGCACACGCCAAAATAAACCTGCTCTCATTTCTCTCTAACTAAAATCAAATGCACAGTAAATAAAAATTCAATTCACATATATATACTAATTTTCTGTTATAACCCCAATTTTTTTCCTGAGCATCAAGTATAGGGTGATCAAAATTAAAGTATCCCTGTTTAAGGCCTTGTGAAGTGCCACCCATTAAACTTTGCAGGAATACATTGTTGTGCTTTGTGCAGAAGAGATATCTGAGAAAATAAAAAAGTTCCAAAATTCACCACCAGGGATGCTGTATGATGTACCGAATGTTGATGTAGTAATTTTTCTGTGTGTGTGTAAGAAGGAGAAATGCGACACAAGCATAAATAAAACATTTTTTATTCACTTCCATTACGCATTCATTGGGCTGCCCTTTCTGGTATGCCACAAACTGCATCCTTTGCAAATTGTATTCAAAGCAGAATGCAGCTAGTCAGGATTGATGTTGTACACATGCTGTGTTATGCTGTCTTTCAGCACTGGCAAATTATCAGGATGATCCCAATAAACTCAGTCTTTGAGAAATCCCCAGATACAGAGGTCACAGGAGATCAGATCAGGTGAATGTAGCAGTCATGAAGTGGGAAACACGTGGATGATCACACTAGCTTCTGTGAAATGTTCTTGAAGAACCTCCTGTATTGACCAATGTGTGAAGGAGTCCTCCATGCATGAAAATGATGGAATCCACGTACAGGGACTTCTGTAGAGCTGGCACAACAAAACTGTTTATCATATTGTGATACCTCTCGGCAGTAACTGAACATGTCACAGGAGATGACTGTTGAATGTCCTGAAAGAAGAATGGTGCAATGATAAACAAAGTTGCAAACCCACAACAGGCAGTAACTTTGGGTGAACACGAAGGAATTTGTTGGATTGTATGTGGGTTCTGCGTAGCCCATACCCAGCAACTGTGGGTATTCAGAGCTCTGTTCAGGTGAAAGTAAGACTCATCTCCCCACAAAATCATCTACAGCCATGCAGCATCCAACTCCACTCGAGCAAGGAATGTTAAAGCAATCTTGACTGGGTAGAAATGCAGAATCTTCTACAGAATTTTCCACAGTTGTGTCAAGCACATCCATGTTTTTGATACATGCACTGCAGGAACCAACACTGTTATTCATGGCCTGCTCCATAATGACAGTAGCAACTTTTCACTTGTAAACTGATTGGTTTGCGACCTCTGCCAGCTCTAACTCCCAATGATCGTCAGAGCACATGGAGATAATGAACTCAATCGACATTTGTTCAGGTGATGAAATTAGTGGAGTGTAGCAACAGCACTGCAAATGTTTAGGGAGTGCAGCCTAATGAACAAAGCAAGTTGGGGCAAAGTGTTTGTGCCATTACTGTGGATGGTATCAACAACCAGAATGAAGGGGAAAATCCTGCATCCATCTTTTTAAACCTGCCTGGCACCTGCTGAGTTGTGTGATATGCAAATTCCATGCATTTGGTGCTTACAACATCCCCCCCGGCAGTGAATTTTGGGACTCCCCCCCTCAGATATTGCTTCTGCATGATGCACATTGTATTCCTACAAAGTTTAACAGCAATTGGATTACTGGATAGTGCTCCGCTGGGCATTAAACAAGGATACTTGAATGTTAATCATGGCCTATTAATAAAATGTTGATCACGGTATTTTAATAACCATAAATGAGTCACAAATTATTTTTGGATCATTGCCAGATACCCTTATACAATACCTGTACCTTTAAATAATTAATAATAGCATGTTTGTTAAAAAATATACTTTTGTTATTCATTTTTTAAAATAAAAAAAACTACAACACTCTAAGGTGCATTTTGGGGCATTACTATTTTCTCATTACAGTAATCAATCATAGTTGATATGCTCAGAATTATAAAGCAATTCGGTGTAAATAAACCAATTTGACTGACATAATATAAATAGCGTAACAATAATAATAAACACGAACAATGCATGTTAACTTTAAGCAATAACTTATTAAATAAATAATATATTGATGTCGTAGTAGCTCAACCAACCCTGGAGGGAACATATCAGGAAACTGATGATGATAAATTAATTTTAGAAAAGATATTCTAGTTTTGAAAAGCCAATTCAAGTTTTTCAGAAAATTAAACGACTGATATTACTTAATTTTAAATAATCAATATTAATTAATTTTAAGCAATTCTTCATATGTTTTATATATCATCTGCAGCATAAACTGCAATTCTCAGCAACTTTTGTTTAGCTTACCTCAGCTAAAAGTATCCTCCGAATAGCATTAGCTATAGCTACATCAATGCCAATTAAGTCGAATTCCATATCTGCTTCATTCAGCCGAATAATTTTCACTTGGAAGTTCTATAATAACATTTGAATTATGTGAGAAAAATCGGTATATCCTGAATGCACTTTATAAACTCTGGAGAAATAACTGAAAACTGAATTTACGTGTGCACAGCATAACTGAGATCAAAAACCACTAATGCAAATGAAACAATAAAATGAAACAAAAATTAATTTCTTTATAAACAATATAAACTAAAAAGCTGTGGCCACACAGCAATATTGTGATTTCTAATGCCAAATATTAAAATATGTTATAACCAGTCAGTAATGCACTGATCTAGATCATTATTACTGTATGGGTACCTTCAAAGAGTCCAAAGACAACACAGGAGATCCAAACATCTATCATCACTCTCCTTGAAAGCCATGACTGTAGTAAGTGAATTATATTTATTCTTGGATTTACTACAGAATTCCCCTTTCTTATCAGGTCATCTTATTAAATATTATTATTTGAGTCTTTTTCTATCCTTCAGACATACTGCACATAACCACCACATATTTAACAGGTTTGGGAATCTTACTTTTAAAAAGGATGTCAAAAAAGGATATTTAAATCTAGACTAATCCATCTGATCTAATCCACCATCTTCTATTTCCACCAACTAAAAATTGCATTTTCAGTTTCTACTACTTTTTTACTTAGTGTTGAGTCATACCAGAGTTATTTATATTGTATCCATTGTTCTTTGGAGAAGTCCAGAAATTTATACTATTATCCTTTTCTGATTTATTCAAATGTTTCATTAATTTATTAATTATATTTTGATGACCATACAGATCATTTTAAATAATACTAATGAATTTATCCTAAGCATCATGGCAAACTTTTATATAATATATATGGAATACTTCTTTTAGTTCTGTAAGCTTCTAAGGATTTTGCTGTTTGTTTCTGCAGAGTAGCAGCTTGCAAGCATTTTAATTTTCTTCTATAGCTACTGCTATTTCATGATTATAAATCTTTAAACATCCTTTTAAATAAGAGGAAATAAGAATTTGAAATGAGTATAAAGTCATTTTTGATAAAGATTTCGAATATCTTTATCAAAATAGATTCTAATGTTTTTCCATTTTACTTGTACTGCTATTTTTTAATATTATTAAAAACTAGTCTAAGTATATATTATTACCTCTATAAACTATTGTCTCTTGGATCATAATCCTCTGGCATTCCTTGCATATTTATGAACATTTTTTTCTGGAAAATCTGGTTGTTTTGTTATTTTTAAATCATAAAACGATAAGAAATGATGAGCCATTTTGAATATGCTTCACATCAGCTTAAAATCTGTAATATATTTCACTGTAACATTAAAATATGCTGCAATTATCAACTAAGAATTTTTTATTAGTGACTCCAACTTTTCTAAATCACTGTAAAATGGTTCACATACATCCATTATTCCTTCTTTTGCTGCATATATTGCTATTACTGGTTTTTATTATTATTACACAACATCTCCAAGGAGTCCAAAGACTCATTGAGGGAGAGCACCTACTCTACAACTCTCTGTCTCTGCTGCTCAATCCACCAACTACAGAGAACAGCATCATCTACACCAGGGTTTCTCAAACTTTTTTCTACGACGGAACACTTCACAAATCCTGAAAATTTCACGGAACACCGTGGTTATTTTGTAATGTATTAATTAATAATTAATTGGTAATTTAGTAGATTTTTATTATTAATTATTAAAATATAATTAATTATTAATTAATTAAAGGGATTAGCTGTATTCTCCTACCAGGATCTTCGCTGACTAGCCATCAGTCATGCTTGTAGCATGCTGAGCCTGGGATGGATTTCCGTGGTGGGCTGGCAACCTACAACACGGTCAAAACTCCTGATGGAACTGCCAATATTTCGGTGAAGTCCGGAGGGCCATACCCAGGAAGTCTTAGTATCATACCTCCACGTGGACCCCCTGAGAAACTTGGGGTTGTAATGAGCCATGACAAAGTTGACACTAAGCAAAAGAGCTGGCAAAAAGCTATAAAGTGCATCTCCCAAGACATTATGTGGCCAGCGTGGGAGATGTTAGGATTGCAATGACATCTGCTGTTTCATTATTAGCGCAGGAATTCATATATCGACGGCAAGGTCAAACAACTGGCAGGCAGAAGATTCTGAATACAGATCAATGACTGACAGAGTGAGCCAAGTTAGCTGGCTATTGCAGACGTGGAAGAGATCGGACCTCAGCACATTACTATCCTCTATCGCAGTGTTTCTCAAACTTCAGATATCCACGTACCCCTTCTTAAATTTTCATTATTACCAAGTATCCCTTAATTAATAAAAAAATAAATTTATTAATTAAAAATAAATTAATTTAAATTAATTAATTTAAAAATAATTTAAAATATTAATAAATTAATTTAAAATTTTAATTAAAATTAAATATCTATTTTATTTGAATTTATATGTTCATGTAAACAAAAAATATGATTTATTTTTAAATTTTGGTTCTCTAGAGATGTCAGACGACACACTCATCAATTTCATTTGATCCAGATGCAATATCAACATTTTATTGTTGCTTACAGCTGCTTGTATTTGCTATATTGCTCTCTTTTGGGGGTTTTATAAATCCAATCTTTAACCAATTATGTAAGAATTTGAAAGCTAAAAAAAAAAAAAAAAATACCATATTTATTCGAATATAACTAACTTTTTTCCCAAAATTAAAGCTAAAAAATCGTGTTGCGAGATATGTGCGGTTATTTTCGGAAACTAAAGTTTTCAGAAAAAAACTGAAAATGGTGCGACTTGCCAAGAAGCTCCTACTCGCTATCACTACTTTTGGCATCGAGAACAGTTTCTTTGTGTGCTTCGTCAAAGTCATCTACCCAAATAGCGTCATCTTCTTTCCCATTATTTCAAGCAAAAATTACCAGTAATTTACAAGACTTGAGATATACGTAGAGCAGCGAAAAACTCCATATGACTGATGCAGTATTAACAAAAGATCGCACGAGCCAAAGACAAATTAGCATTTCAACAGTTGAGTTGAAATGCTAATTCCCTTCAACCAAATTCCATAATATCTGAAACACATTCACTATATATTTCTTAGTTTTAACACGTTAACGATGGGGGTGCTGGTCTATACAGCAGTTTCTGTTGGAGAGGGGATGCGATTGATTAGTTAGTGCTGTTTTATCCAGTTGTCTCTAATTGCACTGTTTGTTGAAAAATATAATGACTCCTTTAATTATGCATAGCCGAAAATTGCCATGTACCCTCTAACGACCTTTCACATACCCCCAGGGGTATGCGTATCACATTTTGAGAAACGCTGCTCTATCCTATAGTCGACCATGGAGAAACGGAAATATTTTACAAGCTATGCTTTGGAAGATGGAACCTCTGCAACGTCCCAAGCTGTAAATAGTTAAATAGGGAAAAAGACACTGAAACTGTGAGTAAAATGAGCGCTGCGAGTGCACTCCATGATGATGTCAACTTAAATCCGAAAGGAAGGTCAGCATCAGATACTCCTCGTTAGAAAACAAGAAACAGAGTCTTGAAAATCGGAACTAGGAATGTGGGAACATTATATAAACTAGGGAATTTTGACATCCTTATACAGGAAATAAAAAGACTTAAAGTTGATGTGATGGGAATTAGTAAAACAAGATGGCCTAACATGGGAAAACTAGAAAAGATGGCTTTACATTTGTATATTCTGGTGGAGAGAAGCATGAATATGGAGTGGAGTTCATGATTAAGAAAGACATCTTTAAATGTGTAATGGGGCTGTGGCCCATAAACAAAAGAATAATACTTATTAAATTAGCTGCAAAGCCTTTTAACATCATAATTATCCAGGTTTATTCCCCTACGATGACTCACAATGATGAAGAAATAGATTTTTATAATAACTTACAAAAATCTATAGAATAAGTAAAATCAAATGAGATACTCATAGTAATGGGTGACTTGAATGCAAAGGTTGGAGAAGGGGAAGAAAATCCAGTTGTTGGAAAATTTGGACTAGGCAACAGAAATGGAAGAGATGAGAGACTGATACAATTCTGCATTCAAAACAACTTGCGCATAATGAAGACTTTCTTTCAACATCCAAAGCTCACACTATATACTTGGACAAACCCAGATAACTCTATAAGAAACCAAATAGATTTCATAATGATAAATAATAGATACAAAAATAATATAACCAACATAAAAACATACCCAGATGCTGATAAAGGTTCAGACCATAACCCTGTTGTGTCTACTTTAAAAATTAAACTAAAAAACATTTTAAAAAACAATCATACTGAAAGACTTGACTTCAGAGCTCTGAATATACCTGACAACATAATGGTGTTTAACTTAGAAATTAGATCATGTAGGATATAAAACAGAAGACACTATACTTTGTAACACTGAGGAAATTGAAAACAGGTGGTCAAATTTTAGAAGTGCAATATATAAGAGAGCTAACGAAGTTATTCCAAAAATTAAATACAATAAGAAAAAACCCTGGATGACTGAATCAATACTAGAATTTATGAATAAAAGACGAAAAAATAAAAGTACACAACAGTATAGAATACTCAGTAAAATTATAAAAAACGAATGCAGGAAGGCTAAAGACAAGGGGCTAAATGAAAAATGTAAAGAAAAGGAATTGGACAAGAAACACAATAGTAAAGAAATGCATAAGTCAATCCAAGCTCTGACAAATAAAAAGAAATATTTCAACCATAATCCTTGTATAAAAGATCAAAATGGAAAAATGCTACTAGAGACACAAGATATCATAAAAAGATGGAAAGAATATGGAAAAGAACTGTTTGACTCTGATTGCACAGATGCA
Source organism: Typopeltis vanoorti (assembly GCF_054136105.1). NCBI lineage: Eukaryota > Metazoa > Arthropoda > Arachnida > Uropygi > Thelyphonidae > Typopeltis > Typopeltis vanoorti. Next base: position 16,570,629 of record NC_143559.1, on the reverse strand, counting down.
CCAGATATACAAAATATGGATGGTAAACCAATTACATATGAAGGAAATAGAATACGCTCTAAGTCAAATGAAAACACGTAAAACACCAGGCCCTGATCAGATCCCTATTGAATTGTTAAAGAAAGTAAATGAAAACACACTTAATGACCTAAGAGTTATTTTCAATAATATCTATGATACAGGATACATCCCTGATGATCTACGGAAATCCATCTTTGTCACTATTCCCAAAATTCCAAGAACTTTTGAATGTTCAGAATATAGACTAATAAGTTTAACAAGCCATGTTACAAAATTACTAATGAGAATTATCCTAGAAAGAATAAAAGGCACTTTATCAGTAGAAATAGAAAATACTCAATCAGATTTTCAAAAAGATAAAAAGGTACAAGAGAAGGGATCTTCAATTTGAAAACATTATGTGAAAGAAGCCTTGACAACCAGAAAAGCATATATCTCTGTTTTATTGATTACACCAAATTCAATAGATCACAAGAAATTAATATATATCCTACAGAATAATATGTTAAAAGGAAAAGATCTACATATAATTACAAATATATACTGGAATCAAATGGCCTCAATAAGATATAAAAATACATATCCTGGCAACTTTGAAATCAAAAAAGGAGTAAGGCAAGGATGTGTCTTATCACCCTTACTGTACAATATATATAGTGAGCAAGTTTTTAAAAATATTTCAGAACTGAAGGGTGTAAAACTCGGAGGTAGGAACTTCAACAACTTCAGGTTTGCAGATGACACAGTCCTTATAGCTGAATCTGAAGATAATCTTCAAAACTTAGTCACAGAAATTTACAAAGAAGTTTAGATAGGGGACTAATTATTAACCTAAAGAAAACAAAGTGCATGATTATATCAAAAGAACCAATAAATAAGAAACTAAACATAACTGTTAACAAAAAGAAAATTTAACAGGTTCAGTCTTTTATATATTTGAGATAAATGTTTACATACAGAGGAAATTCCTCTAAGTGGAAAATTTTTCTTTATACTTCCTTGCTGATCGGTCACTGACATTTGCAACACAGATGTTATTTCGTTCAGTTTTGAGAACAAGCCGCCCATTGTTGTAATTGGCTTGCAGGCAATTTTTATTATCGGTCATAAAGAGCGGCATTTTCTTTCCTGATTGTTGAAAGATATCGATGTGTGAAAATTAACGATAATTCATGAATATTTCCATGTTTAAAAATATGCCACTTGGTCACTGACATTTGCTACACAAATGTC